>NT_176962.1:2833606-2897690 GCF_000188095.3 Bombus impatiens
CTGCCCTCTCAGCCACCGTAGCCGTGGCTCCGTCGGCGAGTTCTCGATGTCGTCGTGGCGAGGCTGGCTGCCAAACTTTTAAACGAAATTTCGTCGGATCTCGTTTGGCCGGGGTGTTTCGTTGACGCCGGAGCCCCGGCTACCAATTAGTCGTCTGCCGATATCGCGAAACAACGACGATGTCGAACCGTGTTGGGGTGTTAGGAAAGCCGAGAGGCAAGGCGGAGGATAGGAACAGCCGGGCAAAGATCGAGCACGCCGCGCTGGTTACGGGTCGTTTCGTCCGGGAATTTGCTGCTTCGCCAGCCATTGCCTCTGCTTGCCGAAGTGTGATCGCATTACGCGTAGATTCCGTGGAAATTAGCGGCGCGGATTAAGACCCTGCTTCCCTTCGTTCGACGCCTATGTAGAGCTTCTTAGGTCGCGTACATAAGGTTAGGTAGGTACATAGGTGGCGCAACGCTGCGAAGACAGATACTCGGCTCCGAGTCTTTGCCCTCCGGGCGCACTGAGGCGCCCGTTAAAGCGGATCGCTAGATCAAACTTCTCGACGTTGACGTATCAGTGACACGTGAACGACGACGGCATAGATGTGGGTATCTGTTGGTGCGTGTGTCGCCTCCGGTTACTCCGCCGATCCCATGTCCTGCTCCTGAGGATTGGTTAAATTTATTTTCGGACCGTGAAATGAGAAATTGTAAAATCAATCTAACGTTTGAGGGAGAAAAGATGGATGTCCAGGATGTTCGACGTAAGGAGGAGAGTTTGATTAGGATCAGTGGATTTTATAAAAGCGTAGAAATTTTTCGCTAATTGATGTAGATACATATGCTTGGATCAATTTTACGCTTATAATCATCGCCAGAATATAATAGGACTTGGTTAAAAAATTTTAATAAACAACTCGAGCGAGAAACTCGATATAATAAACGTCAAAATATTTATATGTCCCTTGAAATTTGCAAATCGTCAGGAAGCAAGAGTTTCATGGCTATATACTCGCATTTAATACGTGTCTGGAGTAGGTTTATGTGGACGTGGGATCGTAATTGTGCCGAGTCCCTAGTGACCAGCAATTTAGTAACATGGTTTTCGACTGGCCTATATTAGACTACGCTGATCTAATGTAATATCAATCGTCTTTCTGACGGTGGCGAGCACGGGGTTAACGCGGGCAAGCACTGACCGTTGGGAACCATTTGCTAATAGATGCCACGAGATGCCTCCATTAGACCGCAGGGACATTCCGACAGGCAATATAGCGTCGAAGATTGTCGAATTACGGATCTCAAGATGACGTTTACTCTGTATAAAATATTTTAGAATTAAGACTATTTTAATACCAAAATATCCTGGTACTTCGAATGAAATTTAATTTTGTATGAAAACATGTTCGGAGTTTGCCGTTTCCCACGTTAGTTGTTGAGGTTAGAATAGGCATAAGAGAGAAGAGATTAAAATCCCTAGCATTATGCTATATATATAATTTTCTTTGTGGAAAAAATACGATAAAATTCATCGTGTAAAAGCAAATGTATTTTAGCTGTTTTTTATTAGAAGCGGAAGAACTTTGTTACAAATTATAATTTTCATGTAACTTCTAATTACGTAATTTTCTAAATAAATTAGTTTTATCCGCAATTAATTAAATTTGTTATAACGTTTAAAATATCAAAAAAAAAAAAAAAAATCTTTTTCTCCGTAGCAATTCCATCTGTGACTAAAAGGATATATGTAATTCAAAATCTAGTTCCGAATCGCAATCACTATTTTCAACATCCAATATAAAAGTTTATACTTCGAATGTCAAATCCATCACAACCGCCTATTACACACAGTGTATACATTTCAAAAAGCATCTCGTTTGGCGGCATTGCCGAGCGTTCCGCACAAAAATTCCCTATTACCGTTCCAATTACCATCGAAATAAAAAGACGGAAGGCAATTAAGGCGGTGAATCAAAGAACACGTGTGCCCAGCGTCGCGCCGGTGGGGCCCGGATTGCAGAATTTAATTTCCTGAAACGAAGCCGCGAGCCAACAAATATGATATCGATTGGTGCGATTGCCCTAGAAAATTTAACTGCGCCGATCGTGTGTCCATTCGGTTCGTGTACCAATGTAAATCCCGGCCCCGACCGATATTAGCTTATTCGAGCGGGGGAAAAAATGTTGTCGAACCGGACGATTAATTACCGATCTGTCGGATTATTTAAATTGCAAATAATGCGGCCAACAAAGCCGCATCTTTGAACGGACCCAGGCACATCTGATCCATTCGGTCGGCAGTTTAATGTGAAATACGATCGGCCGGGAAATCGTATAAATTACAGGGAAACGAAAAAGCGAACACAAGAGGAAAAGGTGCCACACGCAGTGCTATCGATCGTGAATGGAATAAAACATTTGTCTTTTATTTCCAGTTTTATCTTTTTTTTCAAATCTTTCATCCATCTTCTTCTATCTTTTTTTTTCTTTTTTCTTCTTTTTGTTTAAATGGTAGGACCTGGTCTAGAAGGCATGAGACAAGCTGGATTGTGGCCAGGTTTCTCGAAATAGGAATAATTTTAAGCACCACTTGAAAACTATGCCAATAGTCCGTGTTCACCATTATCGTTACCGTTGTACTTCTTCCGCTTCGTTCCAGACCGAAAATGTACGGGCATGCGGTAACCTAATATCGAGCTTAATCGTGATACGTTTCGGCAAAACCAAATAGAGAATCTCCGTAGTTCTCGTTTATGGAAACTTTAACAGGCTGAACCTTATCGGATGTTACCATCGGCGAACGGGATTCTTAATGAGCCATTGTTTCGGTAGCTCGAATAAAAGTGATAAGCGATTATCGCTGCTGAAGATAAATAGAGTTGAATGTGTGTACTTAGACTTTACAATTTCGACTGTAATTCGTTGGCTGTTTAACTTTCTACGATGAGGATTTGATTTGTTTATGGAAGAAAAAGATTATAATTTAGCGTAATTTAGTATAATTCAAACTCAAAATTATCCCAGATGTTTGTCATAATATCGTAAATTATGAATGTTATATTTATGAAAAAATTTCATAGGAAAATGTTTTACTCATGTGTGAATTCTTATGAATTATTTGGGGACGTGATTCTCTTTGATTCGAGCAACACACTTTTTATGCAAATAAACTTTATAACCCAGTTTTTCGTGTTAAAGCAAACAAATTTCGTACCTCGGTTTTTTTACGAATTTACTTTTAATTTAAACTACATTTGAAAGTTTGCTTTTTCAAAGTAACTAGGTTTACTCTACTTTTTATGTTTCGTGTAAAATCACAAGTATTACGAATAAAATTCCGAATTTCTAGACATCAATATCTGAAACATCGGTATTCGTTGCTCTGAGTTCGTATTAGATACACATTATTTTATCCATCCCCAATTTCCTTCAATGGAAAACAAAATTTACTAAAAATTTAGATGTAACAACAATCTTCAAAAATTCATTATCGACGTCAATCTAATCTTCTCTCATTAGATTTTATGCCGAATAATATTATCATAATTCGAATTGAGTCTCAAATAAATTTCCACCAAGCAAGATAAATCCTTGAGCAGTGTTGCAGTGGTCAACGAACGTCGCGACCGCAGCGACTGCCAGGAAATAATTCGTATTTACATGAATACGCCAGCTACGTCGGACGTGACGAAGGCATTAGAGCATCAAATCGAGTTAGCAGCGCGAATCGCTAACCGCATCAAGTCACTGTCGGCCACCTTGTACACCCTTGCCGGCGTCTGACTAACTCTATCCACGGTCCAGGGATAACCTGGTTCGCCCCTTTGTCCGCGGTCGCCATCACGATCCGCGATTGGTTAGCTGCGATTGACTAAACTTCCACTTCGTCAATGTCCTATCGGTCCTCGCGTAGGATTAAACGTGTGAATAAATAAGCGTCCTGTAGATAGCCAAGTTCGTCTATCGATAATATATAAATTTATAAATTTATAAATTTATAAATTTATAAATTGCAACAGTTGTTAATCGAAAAAGAAAACGAGAGAAATTCGATTGGCTGAAGATTTGGTTCCAAGTTTTGTGATTGAAAATGATAATGAGAAACAGTTGAGTACGTGGAAATATGCAATGTAGAATATCATTACTTTTCTTCAAAGAATTTTATATCAATGTCGTTCTACCGTAGTAATACAATTGCGTATATCATCGGATTTTATCATTGTATTCATCTGACGTAAAGGTTTATCCGAAGATTGTTCCGAGTTAACATTTTTTTATTGATGTTCTATTAAAAATGTTTAATTGTTCAATGGGGTACTTTTTATTTCAAAGTATCTTCTATCTGTCGGTTATATTCAAAATGCCCTAACTGTCAATTTTCATTCAATTTTTACAATTGTAAAAAATTCAAGCGCTCCGGTCATCAATGACCACCGTAGCGTCCGTGACTGGTCATATAAGACCAACGTGGCAGTCAAAGTGTAACGGTCAATTGTAAAGCTATGCCGAAAAGAAGATATTTTTGTTAGAATCTGCGAAGCACTCAAAATTCTACCGTGATTGAACGTTTATATTTGAGACGCAATAAAAAGTGATTTAGTTGAATATTCTACGTGTATACACTCGCTATATGTTGAACGACGTTAAATCAAGTTATTAATTTTCCTGTTGGCGAAACGATATTTGGAGTCCATCAGAAACCACAATGCTCCTGAAGTTACACGATTTTCCGTATTCACGTAGCGGGCATGGTTCGGTGCGCGCATTCAACGAAGATAATTCTGGCGATCGCGAAAGAAAATTGATTTCGATTTGATGTACGCTTCGATATAAACGGTAATCCATCACAGATCACAATGCGATTTGAACCGCAGTCAATGACGTCGCACGGACCGTCATCGTGGCAACAATCGATTTTAACTCGATGCGGGCAACGCGTTGCCTGCAGCTAGCATTATGCCGTCGTATCCATGTAGAACGATTTCGCGTAGGAACGAAATAAAAACGATCGACTGACAAACGATTATAATCTACGATAGAAACACCGTCGTTGACAACCCTGACAATCCGTCGATACTGTTATTGTTGATAACACGCTACAATAACCTCCGGCGCATGCATCGTTAACCGCAAGTATAATAATAGATCTTGTAAATTGCGAATTGTTATAAAAATGGTAGAAAAATAAGGCCGTAGCGTGTAACGTGTCGAGTTTGCAATTTAATTATTTAATGGAGAATCCGTAAATAAAAGCGACGTGACACGCTATTAGCTTTAAAAAAAGAAAGAAGGGTTTTTGTGACGATTCACGAATTATTTTTACTAGAAACTCGATATGGAAATAATATGTTGACTAAATTACTTTCGGTGAAACGAGCCAAACGTCATTTTTGTATGGAGTTGAACACTTCTATCGGGTCTCGAGGCGTCTTATCTCCCCTTAGATCGTCTCAAATTTCTGCTTCGGCTGTCGACATGTATGTACTTTTACGCTCGATTAATTTACAACCTCGTCATATTTTTTTCTACCACGTATATAGTAAAGTATAGTAGAAAAAAACGTGAACTTTTTTCAAGAAGAATGACGATAAAAACGAAAGAAAATGATACGCTGCTATTCGTTTGCATCGTCGTCAATAAATGCAGGAGAATAACTCATCGGCGAGTCGTGAGATGCCGTGGCGGACATTTTTCTCGTCAACGTGGGCTATCGACTTTGTAATTGAGCGTTACAGGTGTTCCCAACACTCGAACAATGCCGGCAGATTGTTCAATAACTGCAACGAATGTACGTTTCGACGGTAAAGTCGTCCAAGATACGGGAGCGACGCGGCTGCCACTGACAGGAACGCATTGCGCGTTTCACGGTTCGCTTTAATTAAGCAATTATCACCGCTTATTACGGAAAATATCGACTAACACTCCGGTGCACCGAAGAGAAACGGTCTTCGTTTGTAATTCACGCTATTGATCGACGCACCTGGTTAATTCTAACGTAATCATACACAACAGGATAATCCTTGTGTCCATATTCGTGTATACATGTGTTACATTATGTATTATCTGTAAATGTGATGAATCTATTCTTGTCAGTTTCTAGAATTCATAATTCAAGTACATATTAATGGATCATTGAAAAAAATTAAAATGTTGCATTTCTCTTAATTTCTTATAAATACGAGGATGATTAGAACGTTGGATTTGTTGTCTGTGTCTAGTATCGAGTTCAATTGTTGTGGCACGTTTATTAGAATAATTATTGTAGATGAAAATCGATACTAATTATAAGAGATATTAAACATAAATTGAATCGCAATTCGATCCTGAATTTATTAGAGAAACGATAGAAGCAATACGGACATGGTTCGTCGGAAATATCAGAGTACACGTGAATTCTCAAGCAGAGAGAATATCGTTATAAGTTACTAAATAAATAACTATGAAACAAAATTGAATAAAAGCTTGCGTAAACACGATAAAAGGGCAAAATGTATCTCTCAAGTGAACCAAGTAAATAGAAATAACAATTCAAGATCGCTAGCAGGTAGAAAAGACCTAATTTTTATTCCTTCGTATCAATAGTATCAATCTAGCTTATTGCATATCAACGACTCGCATGACGATTTGTTATCGCCTATCACGCTGTGTGAAAAGTGTTACAATTCGATTTCAATCATTGTGATTCGGAGTTGGACCTACGAATAAAAGCAACAAAAAGTATGAAATGACAAAAAAAAAAGGCGAGGTTCGCGTTAACGAGCGAAGTTCTCAGCGCTATCAACGTGGAAAGAGAGCTTGAACGGTTTAATTATTACCAGCGACTGATTCTTCGTAATTCAGGTCGCACGTACACGCTCGATTTCGTTACATCGTCGTTATCGTTCAGCGTGACGGCGCAACGTCGTGTCATTCGGCATTATTCGTTTATTTCTTCTCTGGCCTTTTATTTTTTTGTTTTCTTCTCTCTCATTCAAGCGGTCGTTCACACATCGCTCGACTTTTGTTCGCTCACCAAGCCGGCTTGCATCACGTAACAGCACGTTCCAATTCTCGCGTGCACACGCCTAACCTTGCCGCACTAACGCACTTTTCTCTTCTGCACATTCCTTCACACGCGCAGCACTGTCCAGGCCTATTTACTTCACAGGTACGTAACATTGTATGTGCGTTGCACTCGTTGCACGTAGTTCGTCGTTTTGTGCTTTGAGACAGTGTACTTGGATTAAGTACACCGGTGAATTTTGAAAGATACTTATGATTATGATGAGCTTTGAAATATTTTCGATCGCTTGGGACACGATTCCACGCTTAATAATTTTGATGAATTTTGAATTCTCAATAGAACTTCGCTTGTGATTTGATAAATGTTAACTCTTGGATGAAACTGAAGTTTCTCGTGAGTATTTTGAGTACTTAAAAGTTGATATGTTCCGCATTCTGAATCTTGATAGATCTCGAGCTATTAAAATTTTTCCTCGACAACTTGAAAATCTCGGAAATCTTACGCAAAACTCATTATTTTAACACCGAGTAATTTTAATTCGCGTTGTATTAGAATACCTTAATATTCTTTAAGATTTCATCAATGAGAGTTGACCGTGTCTCGTAGTGTAATCCGTTCGCCAAGCTCGATGATTAATAAAATGTCAACACATGTATAAAGCCAGCCTCGTGGAAAAAAAATGTTTTATATATCACGAAATAAGTCAGCTGCCAGCACATGAATATGAAATTAGAGAGGGAGCAGGAGCAAGTTGCGATCGCTAAGTTAATAGATTTTAATCCAGATGGCTGAAGAGCGAAATTCCATTATCCGGCGTCGGAGTTGCCGCAAACCAAGTTACACAGCTTCGCGAAAGCGTAATAAACCACCGTATTGCAGTTAACCTTGATTTACAATAATGCGCGCTGTAACATTAACAACCCCTAATGGTTATACATTGCCTCAATTATATATATGCTTAACGCGTTATCGATTTGCCGCGTCATCGTCCCTTATTGCCGGCAGTATCTATTATCCTCACGTGTTCTTACAAGATACACGGATCGCGTTTGCAAATTGCAATTTGCACGAGATAAGTACGATTAATTTCGGTTTAACTTGTTCAGTCGATGAAACCAGGGAGAAGAATAGTTCGTTCTTTGTACACGATGCAAGATTCTTATTATATGGAGTTCTTAAATATCCTTCGACGAGTAACGATTATTTTTAGAAAGATAGATTTGTTGTACGAAGAATAAAAATAATGTAAAAGAAAGTGTAAAGAGATTTCATTTTTAACTGTTGGAAAATTGTTATTATCGATAAGAATTATTCTTTCAATTTGTTCTTCGAGCGAATTACCTATAAATTCTACTAACTGCCTGTGTATCCACGAGAAAAGTCTCCATATTCATTAGCAGGATAGTGGGTTTTCCCTTCTTTTTTTTTTTTTTTTTGAAATTTAATTCCATGCACCATTCATAAACCCAAGAAGAACGGTCATGTACAATGAAGTGTTTATTTTTAGTGGATGCGTACGCGACGCCATTCGGGCATGCGTTTTCATGAATACGTGCCTGAACGGTCGGTCTAGTTGCTCGCAGCATGCCTGCCAGCCCTTCTTTTGTGCCCTTTGCATTTAGGTAACTTTAATTATTCGCCGGCAAGAGTTCCTTACAAGTTTGAATAACTTTATAAGCAACTCGACTACGGAATGCCCGCAACGTGAACCCCTAAGGGCCGGAACCGAGCACCCTGTCCGGAAATGAAAAATTTTTAGAATTACCGTCGCTGCTTTAAACGCCGTAATAAGCGTTCACAGTTAAGAGCAGAGCTGAACATTCATATCGACTATCTAGATACGTGCGTGATTGATTTTTCCTATGTGCACAATAGAACATGGTTTATCTGTACCTGTCGGGAGAAATGGCCATCGCAAATTTTTTCGCTCTCTTTTTTTTTCTCTTCGTATATCGGGCCGACATAGATAATCTGATGTAAAATACATCCTTCGTACCCGCATGCATAAAACGCAATTAGGAAACGGCCAGTCAATGATGCTGTTTAATTGCTCGCGTTTCCACTGGGCGATAATCGCGGTATCACGGAGCGCGGATAAGGGGACGCAAATGAGAGAGAATGGACTTTCATATAATTGTGCCGATATATGCAATAATTCGACCGTGAAATAAACGTTGTGTATCACGCGTCGGTGAAGATGCGTCCTTCCTACGGTGTCCCGTGCACCCGTGCCCCCATTGACGAATAATTTTGTCATGGTACGCGTCCCATGGGTGGTCTCCTTTTTTGACGGCCTTGGTTGTTACAATCTTTCACGTCATTTGGAAAAGATAAAATTCATTAGCGAATTACTATAATATCTTATATTATATTATAAACGATTAATATCGAAACGTACGTTTGTTGCTAATTACATCGTAACAATGTGATGACAAAATGATCGGGCGAGATTAAAATTCAACAGCTTGCAAACGGTTCCCTGCATGTTTTAAATATAAATGCACGTATAAAATATTTATTCGATCTTTTAACACGACAGAACGTAGGAATCTAAGTTGCTACGCGATCTTTTACAGACACTGGTAGAGATTCGCCTCCAGAACCAGCACCACCGGAAGTACCACCGCGTGGTCCATCTCTGCATGCGACTCACACGCTACGTACGCAACAAAATCGAAATGGATGTCCACCGAATGCCACGGGAAACTTCGTGCCAACCGAACAGATGCAGCCGGAGAAGTATTCGGGTAAGTGTCCGATTGCATGTCGTATTTCAATCGTATCGACAATTTTCCTTTGAATTGTCCACGCGTCCTGTAATATCACGTTCAAACTTCACAAAGGTTAAAGGTTATCCGCGTCAAAAATAGAACCTTTTTCAATTTTGCTACTCATACTGTTTCGTAGGAACTGATGGAATTTCTAATATATATTTTTCATACGATACTAACCAGACGTTTAGCTGACTTACAAACGTGAGAGTGTACGTCAAGCATAAAGGAACATTCAGTATGGCAATATCGTATAGTGAACAACCCTTTCGTCTGTGTTCACGCATGTCGATCGCTGACGCATCAGATTAACATTCTACGCGATTACTCGGAATTAATTAGGGAACGGCTGACAAAGTGCACGCGTCGGCAGCGTTCCTCGTTATTTCCGCGGCCCTTCGTGCTTTATTGAATCCTCGAAGATACATTGCCAATGCAGCCCGTTAGTTATGAAAGTTTGAGAAAGATAAAATCTCCGGACGAGCCGGCAGGAAGCCGAGCAGTTCGTCTGTTCGTGTTCGAACGAACGGAGGGGCTTGAATGAATTTATTAAAACTGATTACTATTTAATTCGTCATCCGCGAACGAGAAAACGGATCGCTGGAAAATGTCGTGAAAATAACTTCCAGTAAGATGGAATGGTGTCTGGAGTTTCTTAAGGATTGTTTTATGAATGAACGTGAACATGAATCTTTAATGATTTTTTGCGAAAAAAGCTTTGAGGTTCGCGAATTTCATTGATATCTCATCGTTTAAGATTATTTTCACATCGCGATCAACATTGTTTAACCTGCGTTAAAGGTAGACGTGTTAACATGTCAAAAAATATTAACGTATGCGATTATACACGCTAATATCTGATCTCAGAACTATTTTACAACTATTAGAACTTAGAACTATCTTTTTACTTACTTCTACATTCTTTTTAGTCTTTCTTTCTTGCCCACGTATTAGTTAAAATAATCTAGAGCTACCGCAGCTATATACCATAGCGTTAACCATAGTTATATGTACATATAATCTTATCTTAAACTGCTTGAACTTATCAACAAAGGCCACAATGTAACTCGAAAATTATAGCAGCTCCGGCCTATCCAATTCCTTCGATATCAAATATGTACTTCACCAATATTACTACAGTAGCTGCGCCGATATTCATGGAAGAAAGGCCGGTTATTGTTCGTACTGACCCTATTATCCGGCAAAGCGTATCATCGGCTGGCCGGAAAATTCGCGGAGGAGGATTCAGGCGTCCCGCCAGCTCCAGATAATGCGGTTCAGTTTTCAACGAGGAGTGTTTAATTTCGGCGCGCGCCCTCTCTGTCCCGGTTATGTAGATGCGAGGTCGCGGGTACGCTGGAAATCTGTTTAAACTAATGGCGAGTAGTCCCGGGGATTTTGCATTAACGCCCCCGTTAATTCATTGTAAATATACTCGGTGTGTATTCGTTTCTCTATATTTCTATGTACATACACCATTAGTATATTGCTCGGCGACTAAACATCGTTTGTACCGCCCATAACAGCACTCCCCGCCACAGCCTTCTTTTCACCGAATATTCGACGTAACACACGTGCACGTCGAGCACTCGCCAGTGCAGCTACACCCCCGCCTCTACGCTATGTTATATGCGCGATTTACATACTACCGCGTTCGATTCACGTTTACCGATGCTATAAACACTTCTACGATAATAGGGACGCGGTATTAACCAGCGTGGTTATCGCCGGTCATTAATCATCCGACGTTGCCTGGAGACGATATTTTCGAGTGTTCGACCGTGTTACAACGTGTTTTCGGGACACACGACGAACATCGCCATACAGCCGATCGAGTTTCGATATTCCGCATCGTAGCTCTCTTCAATGCTTTCGTATTCGCTAGAATGTTACTGGATGAGATTCGATGTTTATCTTGACAAGTTGTCTTTATTCTTGGTGTGTGGTTCGGTGTTTGATATGTAGATTGGTTTGGTTATGAGAAGATAATGTAAAATCGGCAGAGATAAAGCGACGAATCCACGAACTAGTACTAGCTGTTGTTTTCACTAACGTGCAGAGACACAATAACATTTTTTCCAACTTTTTCATTCTACGGAAATATGAATTTTTCTTTGTTTAAAATAGTAGTAGGCGTAGCTAATTAATTAACTGACTAACTAGGAAACGATCCAACAAACATTAACGAGGCTTCTAATAATTTTCAACCACCATGGACGAAGGATTTATTATCGTCATGTTCCTTGTTTCGCTTGATACCGACTCCACGTTCATTATCCGCGATTTTCTATGCACGCAGCCGGGTAAATGTTTATATATTTTTGCCCACGGCTTTACCGCTTTGAAAATTGATTAAAAGTCCCTAAAAATATGCACGAAGATATTACGAATTTATTAAGGTCGCTCGATGTTTGATTTAATAATATTACAGGACGCATCCCCACGCCACTTGCAAATCATAATATTTAATTTAATAATATTGTTCGATGCGTCCACTCGTAGCTCGAGAATTAAACTTTCTCTGGAGCTATAGCCGCCATATTGCTTGCAAATTGTTTTCCGTCTTTTTGAACGTGGTGTTATTTCAATTAAAAATTTCTATCGGCCAATGCATCTCACAGTTGAAACTATGCACCGACGGAATGCCAATTTTATACGAACCGTTTCGTTTAATAATGTTCAAAATGTGTTTTTTCTACGGTACAGGCATTCGCCGATTTCACCGTATTGCTTGCGTCCAGTATTTAACTCGTGTACCTGGGATTTCTGTGTCGGTTTACCTTCAATATTTATCGTTTCGATGTGTAGGTGATTTTTCATTTTCCGTAAATAACGCAGCCGCGTTTTCATTGGCTTATTTCCTACAGCTGTGTATTAATAATTTTTGAGAAATTTTTTCTCATATTTTCAGAGTGCTTAATTATGAATTTATTGGAAGATACAATAATGTGTACTAACATTTGGTAATTTTTATATCGTTTCGCATTGTTTTGCTGTATAAATTCAGCTTTACCAAATATTAATGGTACTTTAATTATATATGGTGATCAATTTATGTGGCTCATAAATCTATCATTTATGAATCACGAGTCACATTTCGGAAACTATATCGACGATAAAAATTTTATTTCGGAGTCTTAATCACTTCGAACATATTATCCTATGAAATGATAAGATATCACAAGATTCATTCTTTCAGACGAGTAATAAACATTTAAAGAATAGTTCAAGATCAGCAAATTCTGTAAATCTCCATATATATATATATTCTTCAAATATCCGTGAATCCATGAATATCTTCCACTTCCTTCAACCGAAAATGGAAAACCAACACCGTTGGAAAAACAGGCCATAAAAGAGATTATGAGCTGTAGTGGTAACCGCGCGGCGTTTAACCGAACGCGATTGTTTCCGGTCGCCGCCGGTGCGAAGCAATACAAAACGATTGGCTGGGTTCTATGTGTATTTTCCTAGGATCACCCGAATTTTACGGGCTACGTTTCACTAGTTTGTGTATCGTTTGCGCTGGCTCGCGATTCGCTATGTTTACACGTGAATTTATAGTAATGCATTCTCGGTAAGCCGTATCGCTTTAACGGACCGCGAAGCTTCATTGAATACCTGCGATCATCCCACCCGTGCGGCAAAAAATCGATACGTTTATTGTCGACCTTGTTCCAATTTTTATGCCCCTTAAGTGGCGGAAAAGTACAAAACAACCGGGCTTCGTGGTTCGAGCGACGCGTCATTATCGCAGCCTTTCGTTGGCCTTCGATGAAGCATAAAGCGCAAACGATTTTGCTTTTTTCTTTTGCTTTTAGACAAACCTTCGTTAAATTTGCCTCTGTGATGTGGATTTAGAATACGAGGCGAAGCACGTAGATTTATGGGTCAGTGTCTCTTTTCGTTCGTAGTGCAGGAACATTTAATTGTGTATCGTTTCTTTTGTTCTTCGTTCGGTTATATATATTAATCATTTTGTAAAAATATATAAAGAATTTACCTTAACAAAAAAAAAAGACAGAAAATAAATGTCATTCCGTTCCACGATCTTACCGAGCAAAGCAATCGTAATGAAAAGATTACGTTTCACCGAATTGCAGTCAGTCGACACGATAAACTGCAAACTTGCAACTCCATCGAGGTCCATCTAAGTCAGAAGAAAACGCCTGATAACCGAGCTCGAGGCTCGAGCAAAATCGAAATGAAACGAGTGGCATCAAAGAATCTCATAATGCCGGCTGACTAAAATTGAAAAGTAATCGTTATCACGGCGCGTTGAGTGCATCGATAAAGCGCGAATATGGATGGCGTTGACGGCGCGCAATGGCGACCGAAAAATCGCCGTGTTTTCCGGCTAATGCCGCGCATTACGAGGCAGTAACTAACTGACGCTACTACCGCGATATACATATATACAGTATATGCCCGGAGGCAATTCTTGCGTGGACAATAAAGCGACACTCCCCTCGAATCAACCAGTCGTTCTCTCCTCGTCGCACTCTCACCGTTTTCCGACCAATAATCAGCTTCAGCGTCCAGCGTACGTCGAATTATACACGCGCTAGGTAATTTTTACTGTTTTTTACGAGCCGACCAACGACGCGACAATAACGTCGAAATCCTTTTCACGCACGGTACGCGTGCATCGAATGTCAACGAGCGCTTTCTAACGGCCCTGCTCTATCCGACGCTGCCTATGTATCGCACTTTTGCCGCGCCAGTTAAGCGGCGTTTATTGCACGATCAACGCAACAATCCGTGCCAACTGCCTGGTCCGTGTTTAACCCTCTACCACCGCTGCTATATCCTCTCTGTGATGCATAGTAGATCGCGACCGATGGCGTTAGTGATATTTGGTATATGCTATGGCATTGGTATGGGCTATGATCAAGCTTCTTTGACGACTCGGCCGATTTGTTTTTGGGGATTAGTACGTTTTATGTGTAGATTCGTGTGGGTTGGTGTGAATTTCGGTGCTTGCGGCAGGCAATCTATGTAGATTTATCAGATTGGAATATTATATGTGGGGGATAGATTTTGCATAAGCTGTTTATAAAGACAATAAACGGTTTTCGAGTTATAATGAATTATTGCTACACTTTGTCCACTATTTCGTTTCTGGATCATTTAACAATATACTTGCAAATATTTGTCCGGTTAGATTTTAATTTGTGGGAACGTTTCAACATGTAGAAATGCGAGCACATTATTTACATGTATGGTTTTATGATTAGTTATCAATATGCTTTTTATCCAAAAATGAGACTGTTTCGGTGTTTAAATATATTTAAATGCGCATAGAAAGCTGTTTAAATTGTTCATATTCAGGATGAATCTAGTATATCGCGAATAATAAACCACAAATTTAAGACGAACTCGTATATTCGTCCGCAGAGTAGAGCGGAAGAAACGAAAGTAAAAAGTAATGCGCGAATAATTTACTGTGACATGGAAATGGTCGCGGTAAAAACTCAGTATATAATTCTGGATGCGGTTTTCTCTATTTTCCGAATAAAAGCCCGTAAAGACGCGACCGGTACCGAGCGGTTCGCACGCGAGACGGTATCGCGGTGTTCCCTAAGGTGCAACAATAATTATTTCTAATTTCGAGTTATGCAAAAATACGTAAAGCTTAAGTACCGCAGATAATAATATCCGTTTCAGTGTAGACACTCTCGTGGGTACGGTGAATTTTGTCCCGCGGAACCAGGCGACCGCTAACCCTACACCACTGGGTCATTTCGGTCGAAACGACGGTCGGTTATGCGTGGAAAATATGCATCGTTACTTTTCTTCGTGAACGACGAAACGTGGGAGTAATTCAAGTCCTACGTATAATCCAAAGCTACGTATCGCACCACAGATTTATTCTATAGGAGAAATAATTTTTTAATTGACGTTACCTTCAAGTGTAGTATTTTAATAACCAGATTTCAACAATAAGTTATTCGAAGATCGAAACTGAAACTATATATCCTTTCAGTATATACGCGTATACTGTATAGTAGGCTCCCAACTTAAAACATCAGCCATCACCGCAATGAAAGAGAGAATCGTGCATATGTAGAGTACTAGTAGAGGATTGTAATATAGAATAACGAGAACTTGCTGTTGCAACCCGTCAAATATATTTAAAATAATTAAATAAATGAATAGATATAAATAATGTCGAGTTGCATCTCCAATAAGGCAAACCACACCGTGATGTTTGAGGTTGCAGAGGAGGCATACTGATCGTTATATTAGCTGTAGTTTTGCTATCTTCGTTAGTGTTTGCCATCTCTTCGTTCACTTATCACATCGAGGCCACCAATTTGTAGAGGATGGTTGGTCGTGAGATTTATTAGACGAGATTGCTCGTCGTTGAAACCATCGAGTATATATAAAAATAATTAAATAAATTAATATACAGACAATATTCGCTCGTACAGTGTATAAGTCGTAAAATAGGATCGCTGATAAATACTCGATAGATACTCGTAGATACTGATTAATAACTGATAGATAACTGATCGACAAATCATGTGCCGCTACACATACAACTGAAGCCAAGAATCACCGAACACAACACATACATACACAGAAGCGAATCGTTGCGTCGCTGGCACCCTTCTTTTTCCTTCTATTTATTTTCCAAAAGCATAAATATCATCAGATCCAACGAGATTGGTTATTAGGTTCTGCGAGTAGCACACTACATTATTTCGAGCGGCGTTTCGCGAACTCGTAGCCCTTGAGTCGGCTTTTCAAAGGGCTGCCTTAATCGCTTCGAGTTCCGTGGTTCCTCTGTGCATGCTCGTCGCGGGTAAGGGCGAATTCGATCCGCAAGCTCCAGAGAGAGAGAGAGAGAGAGAGAGAGAAAGAGAGGAAGGGAAAGACAGAGAGAGAAAGAGAGAGAGAGAGAACTGTTTACCCACGGAAAACTGACGAATGTTTGCCTTCTTCTGGTTACCCCGGACGGAAGTACCAATGCGCCTGGCCGCTGCCACAACAAAGTGCACGGAAATTCGATTAATGCGATCCAGGAACACGCGTTAAATTCGAAATACTCGGTTAGCGAGCGGAATTCGCCGAATCTTCGCGATGGACGTGGTTGTTGCTTGCATTTTTGAAAATCTTAAAGAGTTTAATGCAATTTCGCGGATTTAATGGGAAGTGCTTCGAAGTTTTGAAAGCTTCCGCAAGATCCTGGAAGTTTTGTGACGTTGCAATTTCTTCTAGCTTGCAGAAAAATTAGTTTTCGCATCGAGTAAAGGATTGATTAAGTGTGCTGCAGTATTAAGGATCAGTGAAGATTAGGTTGGATGGTTTTCGGATAAAATTTTCGGATTGTTATTTTTATCAAAATTCGTCGGTTAATAGTAGATTCAAAGGAATGAATTATTCGTCTGCTCGTTAATTTCTATCATAGGAGGTTGGTTATTGATTTTTTCATCTTTTTCGATTCTCATTATTCGTTATTTATTAGAATTCACTTGAAGATAAGATTAAAACCAAAGTGTGACATTCTGATTCATCATAGCATTTGCCAAGTCTTAAACGAACTTCGAGCTTCACTTTCGCAATTAATCCCTCCTGTGACTGATGACACAGTGCTACGTCTTTTAGTTTGTAAAAGTTGAAACTTGTTGACGCGCTACCCAGCCGCTTCACAAGTTAGACTATGACGTAGCGCTAGATTTCCCGTCCGTCATACATTTTGTTCTAGACGTCTGCAAAAAAAGGACATCTAATATGTTAATATCCTTGTGCGCGTGTATGCGAATAACTAACCCCTACGTTTTTTCCGTAATATCCTAGCCCAGCTGCATTGATAGATAAGAATAATTTTAAACACCTCCCCTTTCTCGTACAGAATATTATTCAAATTTTTTAATAATAATAGCGATCAAATATGTGCTGTGATTTTTAATATGTTGTTGACAATAAGCTACAAGAAATCGAATTTTCTGTTTGTTAAAAGAAGGTCTTTCATTTATGACATTAAAAAAAAAATGTAGAGAAATGTATACTTTGAATTTACGGCTACCATAAAAATAATAATACAAAAATAATAATAGATCTTGATTTTATCCAAATACACAATTTTTCTCTGGTTTCTTCCAACAGGTTTTTACTTTTTATTATTACATTTTATACTTATGTTATTACTTCTATGTATTACATCGTTGCACACATATTATTAAAGCTTGTTTTTCTTTGTTATTATTTTCGTTTGCTCATCCACCAACTTACTAGTTATTTTATTAGTGATTCCCATATAGTATATACTCTGTGCATATAAATATGAAAGTATAAAGTCACTTAGTTTCCTCGCTTTTTCTTACGAATTCACTAACCAATTTCATGCCTATCTTACATTTCACAACGTTGCGTTACAAGCTCGTAAAATATAAATTATTCAATGCTTTCGTTTAATCTCCATCTGGTAATTATACTCGCTGGCTTCCCTTAAGTAATAAGAAACAGTGTCTCGCGTATAAAACGTGCACTATCGATTAAAGACCAAAGGAAGCATTTTAATACCCGCCATTTATTATCCAACTAGAACGATATACCACAAAGATTATAGTTAGCCACACCAGTTCCGCGTTGATCTTAAAAATTCTCGCCCATGGAAAAGAAATTTTGATCCAAGAAAACCTCGTCCAACGACGTCCAATCTCATCTGGTATTGTTAACGATGCTGGGGTACTGTTGCGTATCGTGCACGCACCTTCTTAATAAACGTTAATTAGAAGCTTTATGATTTACTCAAATAGAAAGTATCACGACGAGGTTGGGATATCATCAAGTTTAAGATCATGTTCATCCTCTAGAGATGTGTTACAAATTCTCTTTGGTTCTATGGAATCTTCTAAAATAATTTTACGAAGGTAGAAATCCTTTTAATCTTTCAACGTTCTTTCAAGGTAATATAATTTTGCCATAAAAAAAAAATATAATCTTTTGTCAATTTTATACTTCATAAAAATATTTCTCTCATATTTTTCGTTGTATTTATTTGTTTTGGTTTTGTGACGTTTATTGAACAACGTGTTGCATGAAATATGATATTACGCAGATAAATCATAAAGAAATGAAGACAATAGAATAATGTTTTGAATTTGATTATCGAGGTGTGTTACAGAATCCGGAATTCCTTACTAATGTCGATTAAGCTACGTTTACATTAGGCAACTGAAGTCGATCAGCCTCGATTGTTTGAAAATCGCCCGTGCGAACCGAATCTCAATCAAATATACAGAACACAATTTCCATGTTTATTTTACCAATTCTCGCCACTTTTTTTTGTGTTTTTAATTCCTTTTTCGCCAATTCCCCAGGTTTATCAAAACATTATTTACAATATTCATCGAACCAAACGAGTCGCAAAAAAAAAGAGAGGGAGAAAAAGAGAAAAAAGAGTGTTACGTCCATCTATCGAATTAGGAACCACGGTGTCCCGATTCGTAGCCAATATTCGTGCCTGCGCGAAATTCGTCAACAGATTTTCAAATGGTCCGTGCATGGTGTCCCCGGGAAGAGCTCGCGTTCGACAGAATTGTATTTTTTTTTCACCGCGTTTTCGCGAATCGATACGCCAAACGCTCTACTATCAAACCCACCAAAACACTCAAACACGACAAATCTCGGTCAACGTCCAGTTCCTTTGATCTCTTGGACTATCGCCAATAAATACAAACTTCTATGAGCTTAATAAATTAGACTACCCAAGTAATCTTTAACTTCAATTTAACGTACTGTCCGATTAAATAAACTCTGTTCCATTAATAAACTCATTTAATGAAAACTCACAAATAACGAACAGAATCAAAGAACTCTTATTATGAAAAATGCACTTATATGAATTGTTCGCGTGTCAACAAATTTAAATAAATGCAGTTCTGTTATAGGGACTAGTATCGTTTATCTGGCGATACAGGCTTTCTTCCATAGGATATCCAATATACATCTAAAAGTACTGAACCTTACATTTGTCTACCTTGGCGAGCTCCTGCCTATTCCAACAACAGTTGCCTCCGCCACATCTATCCACGCAAGTCCACCCAGAAATCGGCCACAGTCTGATGGTCCACCCGATATTCATAACTCACGTGGCGAATTGATACGTCGAAAACAAGCGGTCCGATAACAGTGGCGCGTTTCAGGAATACCTGTCCGCGGGTCTAACAGGCCGTTGCGACTCGCGTGATGCGTAACCTCCTATAAATCCTGGCCAACCTCCTTCCATCTCTGTCTTTTCCTTCGCCACTTGCTTCTTTCATCGTCTATATATACGTGTGTTCCGTATCCGTAACGTCGGTTTTTCACCCCTCTGTCCACGATTCCAACGGACTCCCTTCGGGCGACCCTCGTAGTAGCAAACGTTTCCGCGGCGGCTGGCATAACTCAAACTGTCCTCGCCGTGGCGGCCGACTCGGTGTGGATTTAACGCGAGATCTTATCGCGGGGACAACAATAGCACCGGCGGTTGGCTCGCGGCACGCTGAAACACTTGTCGTCGGGAAATTTATAAGACGTCCGCGACACGCCGTGCCAGCCTGTTACGAAGCTTCGATGCCATGCCGTACCGCACTGGCATAAAGCATCCTCTCGGCTACCAGACGTCGCCATGCTCGCGCCATGGGAATTCCCCGACGTCCGCTCCATTGGGAATTAACCTCTTGCGTGACCGATCGAGCTCGAGGAATTGTCAAAAAAAGATTTATTTCTCTTTGTTTCGTTTTTTAAGCTGTGCTTGTTTTATTCCGCGGTAAAAGAAATGCGTAGTGATTTTTAGTGGAAAACGTAAAGGAACGCACTAAGAAGTGGAGAACATTAAAAATTGAGACTTTTCTTTTAGACCGACATGATTCACGCGTTATGTTCTATTTAATTCTGAAATACTTCGTGGACTTGTTATTTCACGTTTCTCTATAAACGTTATGATCTCCTGCAGATTTGCATTTTTACGGTGTGATATTACACTTTATCTCCCAGGAGATCCCTTACCCAATGAATTATTAAGTTCAAGATATTGGCAAACCGGATGACGAGCTAACTCCTACTTCCCAGTTAACGGGTTACATCGTTAATGGCGCATCCGTTCGATTATACAGGCAAAGCAGTTTCCGCTTGTCTCGAGTACGAGAATTTCTGATTACATGTCCGAATAATCGGTAGTCAGCGAATCAACATCCGTATAATTGGAAGTCCAAGTAATCAGTATTTGGACGACTGATATCTGTCGAGTCTATTGTACGTTGGAAATATTATTCGAACGAATCAGAAAACTCTATATTTAGTTGTAAAGAATAAATAGAATATAGAAGGAATAGATAAGTATAATACATTTTTAAGTAGCGATCTCGATGCTTTGACGCTCGTAGTCAGGCCCGTCTGACTAGTTACTGGCGTATTCTACTTCGAATTCTCTTTGTAGTACTGTTCTATAGTAGATTCGCCCATATGAAATATCCTTCCTCGAAAATTTGTATCATGATACTTACGAAGATTTGTATCACATTATTAACAGATAATGATTGAGGTGGAAACGCTTGAAAGTAACGATACGAACTCACCGCGATAACCAGCCAAATAAACGATAAAGTCGAGAACGGTGGGCCGTGGTTATACGAATTCGTTAGTTGGAAATAACGGAACCGTTTCCGAGGTAAGATTAAATTTAATTAGAGTAGAATGTGCGGAGTGCATTTCAGTGACGAAAACAGAGCAAAGGAACGTAAAACGAAAAAACAGCGGACGAAATAAAAAAAGAAGGTGGTGGGGGGAAAAAAGAAAATGGAGCACAGCTCGTCGGAAGAAGCAGTAGCGGATAGGGGTTAGAGAGGGAGAAAAAGGGGGTGGGAGTAGGAAGAAGGGGAAAAAACGAAACGAACGGCGAAAAATTTCATTACATTTTCCAGCACGTGAAAATTAAAATTTTTTAATTGGCTTTACCATCCTCCAATTCCGTCGGACCGACTGCGAAGATGCTCTAATTAGATGATTATAATTAACGAAATACTCCCACCTTTACTACAATCCCAGACGCTTCGTGAATAACGTGCGTTCCATCATGGATTTCTTATCTTGTGATATCGAGTCACAGTTGTACCATAAAATAGGGAATATATTCAGGGCGAATCCTCATTTTAATTTGAAATTCTTTTCTGTACGTAAATTCAGTTCGACCAATAGAACCATGTAATATATAATGTCACGGTAATTTCTGTTAGTAGAAGCGAAATTAAAATGAAGTCTCACTGACGCTAGTTTTCTGGCTTTATAATTTACTAAAGAGATAATTAAATTCAATATTTTCAGTTTAGATAAACAACTCTGTCTAATGGAAAGAGCTGTACCTTGGAAATTATTCGAATAATTATAGATTTCCGATATAATTTCTAATTTTTTGATATATTAATCGATATTACGAATTATAAAACGTACCAACAGAGTAACTTCATATCGGATACACGATTAACGGCAACGATTATCGAATTCACGGATCGAGGCTTAGGATCTGGTGAAAAATATCGCGGCACCGGAAACAGCCGCTTTTCGACCGAAAAGCAATTTTCAGCTTAAAGGCTTCCGTGGTTTTTACGACGTCGATATATTTTTTCCAATAATATCCGCGGTCTCTGGGACGATCCACGGCTTCGAATCAGGCAGGGATGGCGAAAATATCGAGCGAGGGAAAGAGAGGAGAAACGAGATAGGATAGTTTACAATCAAAATCCAGCCGGCGAAGCAGACGCTTAAGTAGTCTCTCCCATCTTGCGCCGGCAAAAGTGAGATTCAATTTCCGTGAGCTAGGGACGTTTTTTCCCTGGTAATACTGAATTCCGAGTGTCACACTATTGCCAAATTTAAACGGCCCTTGAAATGTTGTGACCAGGGGAATCACCGCGGCACATCTTGTAGCGCGAGATTTAAATATATCGTCGTTTAAACCTTAGCATACCAAGAGAAAATCGTTTAGGGACTTTAACATAAAATTTTTCAATTGGAATTAGATTGATTCTATGGATACGTAGTTGGTAATTTACAAGCATATGTAACTTTCACAACGTCATGTTTATGATAAATAATATAAAGAAATATTTGAAAATTATAGAGAATATTTCTTTAGATAATTAAAAAAACATTAGAATATGTTGGAAAAGATCCAAGTATTTCTCAGATACCTATATCAAGTTAATAACGTATTAAATGCTTATTACAGAACGCGAACAATATGGCAAGATAAACGAATATTTATATTATCACTTCCGTTCAAAATTCCAAGTCCTCCCAACTTTTTCCATTTCCCTTTCTACTTCCATTAAATCTGGGTTTCCTGTCTGGCTATTTTGCTACGTATCTCCCGGCCCTTTGCATATTCATTGTATCGAATAAATACCATCTAACGTTTTTGCGGCGATATTAGCTTGTTAATAAACGGAAGCTCGGGAGACCGCCGCATCCGCGCCAGGCTCCTGCGTTGTCCTCGTTGATCGATATTCTAAAGAACAGATTTTCGTATAATCGGAATTCCGGATAAGCGTGTTCCGATAATCGATGGTTCACGATCTAATACATCATCGATGTAGATACTAACGTCAGGGCATGCAACCTTTTACTTCACATGTGAAATCTTCGTTCTACCAGTGCCTCTTCCAAAAATAAAAAAGATATCGCTACCATAGATACCATAACGATGGAAGTCTGTCTTCAAAAGATTACTTTTCTATAATAATATTTATAAACGATGTAACTACTATATTTATTTATATAACAAGATTATAACATAATCTTATGTATAACATATAACACGAAGTTCATCAAATATCGTATTAGGACAATTTTCTGAACTAATAAACCTACAGAATTACGAACGAACGATCGTCATCGCGTAAATCAAATTACCTTAGCATTTACGAAAATCTCTTGGCGAGTAACGCTCCTAAGAGCGTCTGTAAATCGTGGTAATTCTTATCAGCATTTTCGTAAGTTCCGGTATATTTTAATGGGCGAAGGAACCTGAAGGGGAACGAGGCTTTCACGTAGGACTGAAGAATATACGAGACAACGGCGCGGACGCGGCAAGAAATTGTTTGTCATGTAATTAATTTGAGATTAGGACTGAGGGAGAGCGGACAAAAGCAGGAAAACGGTTGGGTCGACCAGATATTTATCCTCTCCGAGGGAGCGCCTAAGCTTTTCAGAATCGAGGAATGCGGTTATCTTCGAAATGCTTTTACACGCAGCAGCACGTTCTTATCTTTAGTTATTACTATAATTCAAAGCTTTTTACGAGAATTGCTACATTGTCGTTATTATTTTACTTTGGAAATTAAAGACTAGCTCCATTTAATTTTCAATAAAATTCGCTAAAATCCAAAGCTTATAGAGAATTGATATACAAAAAGAAAAAAAGACGATAATGTAATTCTAATTCCATTTCAACTGCAACAATGACAAATTGAACAGCTCGTAATAAAATAAAAATAGCGTAACGATTCGTTCGATGGCTGACAAATAAACAGTACCTTTTCGCGAATTCAGAAACGACGCTGAATCGATCCGGTTTCCCTTCTTCCGAACGACGCTAGTTCCACTAAATCTTAGCGTTGTCGCGACTAGAGCAAAGCAGAGTGTGGCACACGGAACCTCGTTACACGAAACACCGGCTTCCGTGGAAATAAGCTTCCAGCTCAAAGAAGTTTAATAAGATAGGACGATTTAATGCGCGCCGCAACAAGTTCACCGTTTCACGGCTTCCATTCGCGTCTGAAGCTCGACCCATTTCGCGCATGGCGTCGATGCTTCCACGAAAATTACGTTTACGAGTTAATACGATATTCGTTTCGCATGAAATTAAGTTGATCTTAACCGAGAACACGTCACTTCGTGATTTTTATCATTTCCTACATTTATTATTAAATATCGCCGAAAATGATCCATCATCGTTAATATGCAAGATACGACAAAACAAGACAAGTCAAATAATTGAAACAAAATGGAACGAGTGAAATGATTTACAAAGTCCAATTGCATCAACGATCGTTTATACATATAGTGTGCAATAGCAATCAAAGATGCAATACAGACGAAAATAGTTTAATATCATAAACTTCTTGTTGCAACTGAATCGACAACGCTATAATGGCTCGATGGTTGCTCGCTCGTTGCCATCGCAAAAAGATTGAAACGCAATTCACCGTACTACAATTATCGTTGATACCGTCGAGAGCGAATCAAATCGTTACAGCAAAACCGATTCAGATACAATATCTATTTTCCATCGAGATAGGCGATCTGATTTCGCGGGGAAAGTAAATTCGGAGCTTACCGTACCTACATTTGCTCGAAGAAGATCGTAACACGTGTATACCTGCGGACACCTTATGTAATGGTATTGCTATCGTGCGACACTTTCTGATATTGCTCTGACCCTTGTGCCGGATATTAGAAGGTGGATCGACGAAGGAACTCGACTTCTTCTGGTTCTTCTACGACCAGTAGTTCCGAAATGTGTTCTTTCTGTAACGCGCCAAAATTAGGTTACGCCACTTCAGAACCATATTGATATTTTTTATGGAATAATTATGACAGAATTTGTAAATAAATTTGTCGGAAGAGATTTTTCAACAGTCGTTCGAAATAAGATTAATCCACGAAGTACGAAATGGAATTCATTTGTCGATCTCAACAGTTCTGCCAAGAGAATATCATATCATATAAAAAAAAAAAAAAAAAAAGAAAAAGAAAAAGATTTCACGGTTTGACCAATTTGTAATACTTTGAATTCTACGTCAAGTCAGATATTTATCGTTTTGGTGGCGCGTATTTACAGCATTGTGCAAGCGATTCGGGCGTCTCTCGACGTTGTTCTTAGGGAACTTGTCCGACTCGGCAAACTTAATTCGCATAAACGATTTTATTAAATTCTCTTCTCGAGATTCGCAAACACAGTTATATCGAAAAGTAACTTCCTCTCCGGTTACAGAAACAACGATCAAACTGGAGATGGTGGTGGGAGAGAACCGAATCATTTACGACTTGAATATTTATGGAGAGACGAAAGTGAAGCGGACATTTTCGACTTAACAACTCATTAATAAGTTTCTTGTTAAACACGGATCGCGGAACTTTCGTTATAATTAATCGAGCGATTTATTTTACGAGTTCTCCTCTTTGAATATTGCAAACAACAATGGCTCAGACTGCAATTTCTTTATCCAATAATTTTCAAAAATAATGCAAATTTTCAAGAGTAGAGAACTTTTCTCTTTTATATTTTTCTTAACTGACATCCTGTAAATTACCATTAGACTGAGAGAGTTTCCCTATGCATTTATAGGAACATAAAGATACAAAAATACATGGTATGCGTGTAACAGTATTGCCAAATTAGTCGTGGAAAATATTTGAACACGAGAGTGGAATAAAAGTGACGTTAGATAAATACGTGCGAAGCACAACATTCATCGATGGATGCAGCGCGAATCTAATAAACTTGATAATATCAGAGAACGGACAAAGCCAGGTTAATACAATTAGTAATGTTCCAGGAAGATTACAGAGCAGTTAACAAGTCTGGCACGATAGGAAGGACCGTTTTAAATAATGATTAGAATGAACTATTATGCGCTTATCGCGGCTTACATAATGTTCTGCTAGTAACGATCATAAGTTGCATGCAAAAGCCAACGGAATCTCGGAGGTGATGGCGTGACCTCGCAGCGTTATAAATGTGCATTGCGCTCGTTCGACTTCGCATATGTATGCAAATTCGTCCGTGTCTTTATACACGCATACGCTTACAACAACGGAAGTACTTACATGTACACGTTGCTATAAAAAATCCATCTTAAGTTTCGTTTATATAAATATGCTTCTCATGTTTTCTCTGGTGGTTTAAAGTTAGAAAATAGAGAGGGAATGGAGATTGGAGAATATATCTGAAATAATTAAAAGGTACAAATGTGATAAATTTGCTAATTATATATATTTTAAAACTTGTCCGCACGTTAGTCTTTGAAGCTAGCAAGATAAAATTAATCCGAGTAATCGGTCCTGAAATATAAAATGTAAAAGCAGAATTTCATAAAAAGAACTATATTTAAAATTTAAGCAACTATCAATGATATCACGTGAAACACAAACGATATTTCATCCGTCGATACGTCCGTCCACAGACGTATGAGGCCTGGTGCGTTTTCCTTGGCAACGGCGCAGGCATTCGCAGGACCCTCGTCGTCGCATCGCATCGAAGGGATGGGTCAGATAATCTGTATCGAACGGCCACCGTGCGTCTGCACGTCCCCTCCTGGGCGTAGCCGAATTAATATTCGTTGGCTTATTTCATTTCGCGCCGATCAAGGTGTTGCGTTCTTCAAATTCCCGGCAAATTGTCCCTTCACGCATAGACATTTTCTCGTGGTCTTCGTTGCCGCCGTCCCTTCGCTTCGTCACGACCCTCCTCGTGCTGTCTCCTCGTATTATTTCCGCCACCGAAGATGATATACATTTTCTGCCTTCAACTTCCACATTGACGGCCGTGACAGAACTATTGGCTAGATAGGACTGTAATTAGTAGAAATATTTCGGACATCGATGACTCGTGAAATATGTAATGGAGAAGCGAAAACACGGAAGCTAACGCGGGGCATTCTTTAACTGAATATTGCGGTGAATGAATCTGCTTTCATCGCACGTTGTTTATTCAACAAAGCCACTTGATACAATCTCAAGGAAACTTTCACTGGAATCGCGTGCATGTAAAGTTTCTCATTCGCCGTCTCACGACGAGATTCAAAGTTTATGCTTTTTAAAAATATCCATAATGCATGCTTCAATGTATAATCTTCATGTCACAGGAATCTCGTTTTTTTGCATGGCAAGAATCTTGCAACTCGACCGCTCCACCGGCTCAGACGGTATAATCCTCGTCCTTCTTTCTCCAGTTTGCACAAGTCGTTCTTAGCATTCTTTCCGGTTTACGACGCGTAACAGCCCTCTTCGTTCACGATTGCCATTTTCCTATTCGCTGGAATTACCAGAGTTGCTATATAGTACATTTCAAATAGATAAAAATTGTATATCTGGATATTACCATACTCCCAACTCCATTAACCGTTTTCCTTTAGAATCCTGGAGAATAAGGAATAAGGAAATAATATGAAACTAACAGTAGGATAATTGTTTCGCTAGTGCGTGCGAATTCGCGAAAGCTCTACTGCACTCGCAAGAATTGATGCAGGCATTACTGTACTCACTAGAATCGCGAATAATCTCGCCGAAATTCCACGGACTGAAAAAGAGGAGCCGTCTTGGATTACTTTCCAGGGCGTCGCGGGCTACGATTAAACTTTCACGCCCGTGAAATCGCGCCGAGGCGATTTCAAGAATGCATAGGCTAATCAGAGAGGCTGTTCTGGTAGTAGAACGATCGTGGAAGTGAAGCAGCACGCAGAAATGTGTATAATAGAATAATACGAAACGTCTGAGTTCAACTTTAAAAAACGTGTGGTCAAAGAGGACATAATTTTTATTATTAAAAAGTGAATATAAGGAAATTAAACGTTTAGTGTATGAATGTGGTGAATTGGAACGAGCATTATCACGTAATTAATTTAAGGTTACATTTATGCTGGAAAACGAATGTCAGTGTAATGGCGAATAATGGCGAAAACAAAGGAAACCTTGACGTCCCTTAAAAGATCACAAGAAGGTGTTCACGACAACGCTCTTGCCAACCATTTGCCGTGTAGCCTCCGGTAAATGTCCCGCACATCCGAATTTAATAGCGAGCCGCGCGAAGGAGGGTCGAAGCTATGCATAGCGGATTATTTCGGCGGCTCCTTTGAAACGCTCGCTGTCGAGGCAGGAGTAGGATCTCGGACGAAAGAGGAATTCTTCCTTCTCCCTTTAAGGGAGGCCTGTGGCGCCCTCGACGACGCTAGTTTTCTCATCTAATGAATATTTACGCAGCGACGCGTAAGAAATTTGCTTGCGAAATTTCGGCGCCGGCGTTTAATTTCTCGAAGCGGTCACGCTTCACGACGAACTAAACTCGATAAAATGTCCAATTTTTACTAACAGCATATTGAAATTCTTCGCTTAGACGGTGTCGTTTACTCGGTCGATCGTTTTTCGTTTACTAAACGCATCCGACTCGCGGATGCTCGATCGTCGTGCAAATATTTGCCGAGGAATCCGCACGCAGGACGTTCTCCGACGATCCAAGCGCACCACGCGGAGATTTTCTTAACTATATGGATCAGGTGAATACCAGATGGGAATCCTGATTTCGTGAGATATAGGTTGAGTTTCGCACGATGGAACAGTAAGTAAATAGTTATTAAAAGCGAATTTGGCAATATTTAATGCACGAATATAATCGTTCATCGTTCATTCGATCTTCGTGATCAATTTGAACGAAGGAAATTATAATTTGCAAAGTTGAAAGAAAACGGAATGGGTAGATCATCTCATGTCTTCATAGCTAATGTCGATGGAGCTGTGTTGTCACGCGTGAACATCGGCCAATACGGTATGTTTTTCTTTCTCATGATTGCTTATAGAAACATCTGAGGTTTACTTTACCGGTACGTTCATGCATAATGTTTTGAGAGTTTGAAATTTCAATAGCTATTCACGCACTAATGGTACCGTGTAGAATGTTGGCTAACTAATACGTTGAACAGCTGGCTGATTTATAATATAGTAAAATCACTTTCAGATAAGAATAATACATACAGCTTTCGGTAAAGACTTTAACGATACTACCAAGGCTAAATTCCTATCATACACGTTTTCCGAACAGACTCCGTTTCGAAATGTTTCGCGAGCCAAACGTGTCCAAAAGCTAAAATTCCTGGAATACGCAGGCTAGGCAAGTTACACGCCGGTAATTGTAGCTCTGACGAGCGGGGCGTGCGCGTGCATTTAAATTCGCGAATTAAACCGGAAGCCGAGCGTCTCCGCAAACACGAGACATTCGATGTCGGGTTTGCCGGATGTTTGCGCTCCGTGGCGGCGGAAAGACGCGAAAACCGGCGAATCTACGCGAAACACGCGACTGTGACTCTCCGCAACTCAGCGATTACCAATTTAAGGACCGGTTCATCCCGTATGGATTTCCTTCTCCTCAAGTAAGTCCAACTATCGACGTGCAAATTCTCAGGAAACTCGCGCATAGGTTACACACTGCGACGACGACGATAATTTCACTGTCTGTGTCACCTTCTGCGGTCGTTTCGACGCCAACGAAATCTAGGCTGTCGACGTTGGGTTACGTTCGAAAATGTAACAGACGGAAATACGAAACGGCAAACGAGAATATGCTCTTGAGACGCAGACAAAGTTATATAGGTGGTCTACATCCATAACGGTTTTCATTCATGAAAATATTGGAACATTTGTTACGGGAAATTTCGATAAACGTAGTATATATGTCGGACAGAAATTTTTCAAATGTCACTCGAGTATTAAAAATTATAAATTCGCGTACAAATTATTCTTCTGTTTGTACGTATCTTTCTCTACTTTAGTTTCGGACAAGTAAAACTATCGTTAGAATTCTACTCTCAACAATTATTATTATTATTTCTTTCATACAAATTTTACACGTTAGTCCATAATCCTACTGTTAAAATTCAGCTTTGAAACATCGTCATCCATACCAACATTCCCATCATCATCTGAGCTCCTCTTCCTCTTTCCATCCTCGATCTCCTCTGTGACGCGCAACCACCCAGGCCAAGAAGTCGTGTCAAGTTCGCTAATGGGATTTGCATCTTGGTTCACCTCGTCAGCCAACGAGAGATCCGTGTCGCGTCCGCTGGAGTAGTAACCACTACGTCTGGCAAGCGGCCGTTTGACAGATCGAATAACAATAATTAGCGCGGTAAGGCAACGCTCAGCTAGGAACGACTCGTTGTTTCAGAAAATGCTTGAAATCGCTGTTTGTCACGCACCAGTGTTACCAAGTCGGCCAACTTTCTCCATCGTTGACGACGTCGTTCGATGTGTGCGTGCCTTCGATTTCACGTCGAAGAAGACGTTAATTAATTCCATCTCCTGCTCCGTCTCGCGGCCTGTTTTCCAGAAAATGGGAAAAGGGGTGAGAGCCTAGGGTGCAGACTCGTCTGTCTCGAAGAAAGTATAATATCTGTTGGCTCCCTCTCGTTTCGTCTCGAGACTGCAGACTGAAACTTAACCCTACTTTGGCAAAACTCATTCGTCCTGCGCAGTTTCCTTTCTTACATGTCCTCGAGACGTTAATCGTTATTCTATTAAAGCGTTCGAGGGGTGTGTTTAGTTGGCGGAACGATTTGGTACTGGGGATGTTACAGTTTAGGTGTTTAATAGAAATTATACCGCGATGTTTCGTCGATATTGCCACTGATCTCGTCGAATTAATACAACGACTCGATACTTAATACTCGTTCAGTGGTATTGGAGTGCCTATGGCGATCAGTAGAGTATGCATGTTTGCCCAAATTTATATTTTTATGTCTACGATTGAAAGTAAATTTTCCACTAATGCATAAAACATTCGCAGTCTGATAACAAATGTATAAGGTGTTGTAAAAATATCAGATGTTCGAAGGCATTATAATACAAACGGATAAAAGATTCATAAATTTATGACGAAGAAGTTGGACGACAGGGTGAGAGGTTTCAAAAATTATAGGAACAACCAGAAACGAATTCACTTTCAGCAATCGATGAGAGGGTCTCCGCAGTCGGAACAAATGGCTGGTGCACCATACAGTTTGATCGCGTTCGATTCGTTTCCACATACTGCGTACAACTGTGTGCAACACATCGAATTTCCCGTTACGTTTATTGAAAGTTAGCGGCAATAAATTTGGTTTCAGCACCGACAAATGATTTGGAAATGGTTCTTTACATAAACGATGAGTAACTAATAAACCGGAAAATAGGATCATATTCGGTTCATTTATGAATATTAAAGCGTAGTTACGCATGAAGGGGTCGTAACTTTATATTAATCGCATTTATTGCGAATTATTGCCGATAAATTTATCGTCTATCGGCTAATCGAAGATTCTATGTAATTATTCGAGTGATATAGGCTTTCTGTGTAAAAGTACTGTACAAATGTTTGTCCAGGAAAACCTACGTAAATAATTTTTACGTATATCAAGAGAATTCTTAATATCTGAAAGGACTTAAACATTCAAACAAAACTAACTGGAGGAAAAAAGAACTAGAAGAAAATACAGAGGGAAAATACGGAGAAAAAGCGGAGCTCGAATTCGCACGGATCGCGTAATTTCTCATATCCCGTTTAACAGGCGCGATGAAAAGGAAAGCAGAGCGCTCTTCTGACAACTTGCCCGTGTGGCGTGGCATTTCCACGTGGAGAACGGGCGTCGTTAGGCGAAAAGGATGTCGAGGGGGTGAGCAGCGCAAGAAGACTAGAAGCCCTTCGTGATTTCCTATTAGCACAGATATTGCTTCACCAAGAACGAAAGTAATAATTTATCCGACCACGGGCTCGTCGTAGGGTTGCCAACCTTTCTCTTTTTCCCTTTGCATCTATCTTCTCTTTCCCTCTATGCGGCGTGGGAGCCCCGTTAACCGCCCCCGAGCTTAACCCACCGCCACGTCCGCTCGGTTCATTGTAGCGCAAAAATAAGTGAGTGTATGATGCACGGGCGAGGGGAAATTATACGGCCTGTAAGTGGAAAAGGAAAGGGGGGTTGCCACGGACAGCCAGTTGTGGGGAGGATTGGGGCTGAATACTTTACCACCGCCAGCGACTCTAGCGCTCTGTACAGAAAGAGAGAGGGTCTCGAAAAAAAAAAGAAGAAGAGAATAAGGAGAGAGAGAGAAAGAGAGAGTGAGAGAAAAGTTGAGTGAATTCGCTATTTCTCGAAGCCCCTTTGAAACGACTGCCGCACCTAAACTCCCCCTTTTTCTCCTCAGTTCCTGCATTGCCTTCTCTTTTCTTCTTGTTCTCTTTTATCACGGTCTTTATCTGCCTCCGAACTCGATATGGTCCCTTGCTACCTGGCTTGACTTGTTCTTTTTTTGTCTTATTCTACTGAATCTCTCACATATATGATGGTCTCTGTCTCGCTTTTCGGTTTCTTTTTGTTCCTTGAGAAGAGGATATGTACGCAGTGGAAAAGGCTCGAGTCGAACGAGAACCGACGAACGGAGCTAATCCTTCGCGCGCGGAAAGCAAAAGGCGGCCTCTCGAGTTTTTCACGGGGCTTTGGCGATTACGCTCCAACGGAGGGGCGCACGTAAGAGAACCTTTGCGACCGACTGTCAAATATCCGGGCAGAAGTAACTAGAGGACTGACGTTGCGTTGTGCAATTAACGACGAAGCTTTGTCCCGATGTTGCTGAAAACCTAGCCCATAGTTACTCTACTGCTAGGTAATAAGTTCTGTCGCAAATAACTAGATATAGTGGCGTCACGAACTATCGCATCAGCCACCGACTTGTAGAATTCATTTTCTAAGGAAAAATATCGTTATAACTAGCTAACCACGCTAATAACCACTAGCTAACTATTAGGTTGTCCGAAAAGTTTCTTTCGTTTTATAAGATGACAATAGATGAAGAACAATTTCTGTTTTATATTATTTTATTGAAGTACGTATGACCCATTTCGTTATATTTCTATTATTATATTAGTGCATAATTCAATAAATTAATATGAAACAAAAAATATTGTGCGTCTATTATTTCCTTATAAAACGAAAGAAACTTTTCAGACAACCTAATACTAGCCAGTGACGTTCTCATGATGCAAAGAAGAGTTAAACATATTCGAGTCTAGATATTAACGCTTCGATGTGTTTCGATTCTTGTTCCTAGCTATCTTCGAGATTTGTTAATTAGAAGATCGTCTCGTTGGTCGTAAGCAAGAGAAAGACGATAACTGTACAATGGTTTTTAACGAGACGAAATCTTGCTTCCGCGAGTTCTATACCACGCCTGCGTGTACGCTTTTGCGACATGACGGCCTTTTAGCGAAACTTCTAATTAAATAACAAGTTAATGCAAGTTATTGCCAGCTAACGAGCCCAAGGTGTATCAGCTCGAGTTTATTGTTTTTGCTGCGTTGCTCGCTGGAAAGTTCCCTCGATTTTGGAAGTCTTGGAATTTCTTTCTCAATTTAGGTGATGGACTGAAAGTTTGAGATTAATTTGTAATTGTTGACTATCCGATTTAATTTCGGCCATTTGAATAACAAATTCTATATAGGATTTATCTTTTAGTAGAGTAGAATTTTATTTGTAAGAAGAATTAACTAAAAATTCACATTCGTGAGGATTAGAATTAAAATATTAACACTATAATAGAAATGCATGTTTCTTCTTTCATCTTCGTCACAGCTTTACTCTATAAGCCACGTTTAATATAGAAATAAATCAACTTTCTACGCACCAAATTAACACAGATCAACGCCAAAAGATGAAATCGTTTTCGATCGTTCACAAGGCGAGAAATATTATCGCAATTAAATAATCAATACGGAAACATTCGGACCTTACAAATTGGAGCATGATGAATCGCTGGAAATCCCTCGGCCAATTTGTTCACGTCCATCGAACGACGTGCATATGGTGTGTCACCGTGTTTCACGGCGATCTCGTGAACGACGCCAGAAAAAAAGGGGTTAGCTACGTTTGTAAATGAAATTTTTTCATCAGCGGCGATTAAGCGCCTACGGGAACCGTTCTAGGCATTTTAACGGTTACGCTTCGGATTCTATTATCCACGGCGCTCGACTTATGACTCACGGCGCGGAAGGGAAGAGAGAAACGCCTCCCCGACAAATTAAAACCGCCATGGTTAAATTAACGGTGCCCTCCGCGCGATGAGCGTCTAATAAAACAACGTACCGTGCCGTGTAATAAGGGGATGTCTCGGATTTAATGTTCCTACGGGCTATGCTTGGCTACTGGCTACCGATACACAGCCCATTCGAAATTACGCCCTATAAAAGCCCTACTATAAACGATGCTTTCGATGAACGAGACGGTTCGTACATTCCTTACGTTTCGTTTTTATAGACAGCTTGTTTAACTCGTTAAGGACCAACGTTAATCCAACATTTCATTTGTAATTTCTCTTTCGGTTAATTTATGTTGTTCAACTCTGTTTCGTGATATCTTAATCCTAACACCAAGCTCTATGAATTTGCCTAGTGACGTATAATTTTTATACGCCCGGTATATCAGTCCACAGTTGCCTATGACGATTACGCAAAATATCGCACGTCCCTTTTGCGTCCCAATTTCGTCCACTTTCAACCAAATCCTCTCGCCGACGATACGTCCTTTTTCTGACGAAATGAAAAAAAGAGCTAGAGGGACAGAGTAAAGAAAAACAAACTGAACGCGCACCAGCTAACTTTTTAGCTTGTAGAAGTTTCGCATGTTCGAATTTAGAACGAGTTAGCGAATATACGAGCGACGGGAAGCGTATCCCAGGCTCGCCAGAAGACGCTGTTGCTATGCAAGATACATGAAGCACGACGTAAGCGGGCAAAACGCGGCAGCTCGTAGCAATTACTTTTAATATCCGAAAGATTTATAGGGTGGAAGAGTCACTGGGAATCTCTGCTTTTCCTGCTCCGCTCGCCTTTCCTCTTCGTTCCTTCCTCTTATTGTTCCCTTGCACGAAAACGTGCGGGCAAACACCACCGGTTATCTCTCCATCCCCTTTCCTCGAGACACGAATGGAAAAACTGGCCTGCGATTCGTCACTCTCCCAGCTGACGCTCGTCCACTGATTTCGGCTCCGGAATTATTGCGTTGTCCGCAATCTCGCCGACAACTTTTTCACTGCCCTCTGTTCTTTTTCTCTTTCTCTCCCCCCTTTCTTAACTCTCCGGTAACCCTTTCACTAAGATAAAGAAACGTAGCCGATGAGATAAAGAAATGTTCACCCTTCTTATGAAATGGCACGTGATTTGCACGCGGTAGACACTGGGAAAATTATTGCGAAATGTAGAAATAATTATGTGGTCAAATAGGATAACAAAGAGAGTTTGATAAAATTTTAATGGTTAACCGGTTAATCGAGGAAGATGAGCTAAACAAACTGCGAGACACCATAAGTTTTTTGTGTAACAATCTATTTTTCTTCTATTTTTATATGTTTCGTTGCGGTACATCTACAAGCTTTAAGACCGACCTAACTGGAATTAATTTATCTTCATTAACATTCGGATTTAATCATAAAAGTATCTGATTAACAGATTAATTCTACAGAATTAAATGAAAAGAAAAAGACAACACCTAAGACCACACACATAGAACTTGTAGAACTTATCCAAAGTAATTTTATACTGCGTAACCGCCACTTTCACGAACTCACCCTCTGACGCGTAACATAAAGTCCTCGTCAGGAGGTTAAACGCACAACTACCATAAATCAAGAATTCCCATCAAAAGCAGCGTAACTAAATCCAGCATCTCGAGGAAACTCGTTCGAGAATGCAGCTCAGAGGGTAGTAACGCATCAAACTCAGGATCCCCATCGACATAGTGGATCACGTTGCAATAATGGCGTTAAGCGCTCCAACGTCCAATGTTCGTTCGCTATGAGAGGGCAGTGAGGTAGATCGGCACTTCTTATCGCGAGGAAAATCTTACAGGAGTAAGGTCCAGGTTCGCTCGTATACCGGCGGCTCCTCTCTCGTCTACTCGATGTTCGGATTATCGTAGACGCGATACGGGTTCGTGTGGACGTAGCGTCTAAAGTCTAAAGCGAGGGGACAGATAGGATCGCGAATGTCCGAACGCACTCGGGCGTGTACGACATAAACGCAACCTCGTGGATTATACGGCTGTCGCATCGTGACGTCTTCTTTGAGGAAATTTCGACGGTTGACAGATTTGTCACAATGAATCGTGGCTCGGATAAATATGGCCAGAGCTTCTTAAAACTGGTCAAGCGTGAAAGTAAACGTGTATCAAACGTCAGATATACCAGCTCTAAAAGTCGAAAATCTTAAAAAGTTTCATATATATATATATAGTAAAAATTACGCAGATAATTAAGCTATATATATTAATTTCCTATACGTAATAAGATATTTAAAAAATTGTTTTATTATTTTGTTTGCTCTCCTTACCTTAGTCATGTGTTGATTTATAAATTATTTGACGTATGTGTATATTGCACGTATGTATATGTTACCTACAAAAACCGTGACACGGTTTAAAGCGTTGTCGAGCAAGGACAGTCGTGTAAATTCGAAGCAGGCGAAGACGTGACGTCGATGATCGGTCCCATATGCGGGTTAGGGCAACTCTTAATGGCCATTCCATTGCCCACATGTGATTCGTGTTTATACATTTGATGGAAGCAGTTAGAAGCAAGCAATAGTCGATGAGTGGTAAATTGCTCGTAAGTGACGATTTAGGCTAATTTTGAAAATGGAGATCGATGTTCGACGTGTGTAGTTTAAGCTTCATCGCGAAGCTTGAGAACTGTGATAAATTTTGTAATAGGGCAAACTGCATTAAATATTACGTAGGTGTAACTTATGAAGTAATTCTTAGTTCGATATAATCCTTTTAACTCTTCCGTTATCGCCGTTTAAGTAAAAAGTGGTTGTTCGCCGGTCAAGTTTTACATTTTCAACAGGTTACGTAATATAATATATTTTTACATATACAGGGTGGTTGGTAACTGATGGTACAAGCGGAAAAGGGGTGATTCTACGCGAAAAAAGAGGTCGAAAATATAGAATAAAAATTTTTTTTTTAATTTTTTTTTTAATTTTTCCATCGAGACAACGATCCGTTATAACGAGACGTGATAAAGTGCACGCGTACCGAGCGAAAATTCAAAGTCGATTTTCTCGAAAACAAAGCCTCAAACGAAAAATTTTTATTCTATATTTTCGACTTCTTTTTTCGCGTAGAATCACCCCCTTTCCGCTTGTACCACCAGTTACCAACCACCCTGCATAATAACATAAAATGATAAGTAGATAGTCCAAGTAGCTTTTAGAACGTGTATGTGTGTGACGATAAGAACGGAAACAAAGAGTATTATAGGGTTAAATATTTTATTATGACAGCACTGCCTCATTTTCTCTTAGAACTGAAGTTTATTTTTTAATTAATGGCTGCGAGGAGAATCTAAGCCAACCTAAGAACGTAATCACCTTAAGCTTAAGTAGGTAAATAAGTAGTTCGGGCATGAAATATTCCAAACGTAAAATATCACGCTACACGTTTCTTATGCAAATAGTCCCGCAAATACGTACCGTTCTTATCATCATAAAGCGTTTCATGATAAAAGTTGCAATATTGTACGCATCTAATTTATATCCCTGTTTATCAAGTTACATTAATTCCGCTGCGATAGCTGTAGGTAAACATAAATTGAAATATCACAATTAATTTATGATGAAGTATCTAAATTATCGAATTAAAATTCCCATTTATCGAAAACAATATCTAATAACTTTCATCTTTGCAATGCTACGCAACTATATACTATATACCCATTAAATATATTTCTGCTCTTACCATTAAAATTCCGCTATCTTTATATACTTATCGCAATAACTTGCAGCAAACAGAAATTAAACCAGCCGACACCCAATCTCGGCATAAATTCGCTCTGTACATTTTCCTCGGGCTTCCTTTCATCAAAGCACGTTAACGATCGCGAGCCGGGCCATTTCACAGCCAAGTTCCAAGCACTCCACCGTTAGAAAATCGCGATGCAACGCACAGCTCGAGGGACGCATTAACTGGAACTTGGAAAATAGCGGTCGGTTCGGGAACAAAACAAAATTATCGGAATGCTCGATTTATTCATGAGTCGGATTTCATTGGTGAGAATTTATTTGCGTTAGGAATAGAATCGAGCCTCGCATATTGAGCAGAGACGAAAAGGTTTGCGTACTCGAATGGTCGGAGAAAGTAGCTCGACGGCGGCGCATATGCATCGGTAAGGAGACCCATGGCCGATCGACTGTGTAATGAAATCGGCGCACGCCACGTACTCGCGCGATTAAACCGAACCAGCGAGAAAGGTGCCTACACTTAAAACCATTTACGTGTACCGCTCTATCAGATATTACATCTTGAGTTGGCTTATAGTCGCGGCTCGTGAGCGCGTCGAAACGCAACGATGGAAGTTCCACGACTGCTCCGTGGCATCGTTAAATGATGCAAATTGCCTAGATGGGCGCCGCTTTTTGTATACGAGTCGGCTAGGCAGGCGAGAATTTATGGCGTCGAGAATCTGCGATCTCCATCGTTGAAAGGGCTCTTTTGGAATTTTTTATGGGCTTTATGTTTCTACAGAAGTGTGCATCGCGTGGAATAGCGTATTCGATGGGATTGCATACCGTGTGATATTGTACGCCGTGTTTATTTTTATGTTGGCCCTTTTGAAGTTGTATCTGGATAATCGTTGATTTGTGATTTAGGCCGCTTTTCAACGTTGTATAAAATATTTCGTAACCATCGTGTCAGTCAAGTGGGTAAAAGGAACAATTGTTCGCGTAATGAAAATATATCTGATTTCTCTTTACGCTGTTGTAGTAAAGGGGATAAAGACTTTGGACGTCAGCCAACAAGCGATTCTTTTGTGCGAAGTTCCTCAACCTCATATGCGCATACGTTTTGTTATACATATAACTAAGTTTTCATCGATTTATCAATCTGCCCCAATAATTTATCACTAATTCGTCATAGCTATATCGCTCAAAAGCAATAAATCGTTTTCAAGCATTATTGAACATCGACATCCAACGATTCTGTTTCTTGATGAATTAAAGCGAACATATTTGCTGTCATGTCTCGGCATTAAATTCAGACGAGGAAGAATCTGTCAGCTGTCTAGTTACCCCGATTGACAGAGTACTTATCCAATAATCAAATCGATTGACTTTTTCTCCCCCTGAATAAAACGATTGAATAATTGATATTTGAATCTTATAACAACGCCCCATTACGTAGTCTTGCGGGTTACTCAAAGAACGAATATAACAAATATGAATAGTCGATAAAATTCATAAAAATATTAGATTATATAATATTTCATGACAATCAATACCACGTAAATCTGTGCGGAAAATCATACAGGATCGTTCCAAAAGTACAAAGACTTAACGATTATAAACTTATTCCTCGCACTTATCCCCCGTCATTCGTATCTTCAAGCGTACAGATTCTTCTCCAAATTTACCATCTAACAAATTCATTCATCTCATCTTAACTTTTACAAAACAAAAAGCTCAACAATTATTCCAGAACCGTCAGTGTTAGAAGCGTGTAGATCAACATGTTTGGATCAACTTCAGATACGCAAATCGTCAAGCTCTCCGCGACGTTCTCGTATTAATCATCGAAGGAAGGCTGCGTGAAAGATTGAGCAGTCACTCCTGCAACCTCGAAACTCTGTGCTCTCTTAGCTCCTCGTCTCTGTTCACACGAAGTCTGGCAAGCATGTTCTTAAAGGCTCATTTTCGCCCCCTTGTGTTTCCTTAAGTTCATCGGTTTCGCTCGTGTATCCTTCCCTCGTCCAATCGGCTGTATGATATGTTTAACGTTGAATGTAATTTGAAGGATAAGCGGCGCACACAGGTTGCTCCTTTGACGTTCAGAAATTATAACCTCGCCAACTTCCAGATTGAAACTACTTTCCCTAGAACGGGGATATACCGTAGTTCCATCGTTCTCTGCCGATCGGTAGCGGCGTTCGACTACACTCCATTATCCGCGCTTCCGTCGACGTTGATTTTTCAGCTGAAACTTTAATCAACGTACTTTTACCGTTCGTAATTATGCTCCGGGAAAACACTCGGCGTACACGTCGTTTTATTCCTGGGATAATCGATTCTCGCTATTCTTTAGTTTACTCTCGTGTCTTGTAACAAGTTTTCGATAATGGCGAGCGAAATAAGTTAACCTGCTTTCAAACGTGAGATATACTTGTTGCTAGTCGCGTTGGATGTTTGGTTTGTGTGGAATATGGGAATTGTTTGAAATTGAAGATGGTATTTTTGTGAAATGTTCTGATAATGGAACGTATGAGAATTGTTGCGTGCGTTTATTAGCAAGTTTGTGTTTTTCTCAACTAAAATTCATAGTCTTCTATTCGTTTCTAATCCTATTCCAGACTTGTTATAGTTTGGAATCTGTGACGCTGGATTTTCCATGATTATGTTATTACTAGACTGACGATTTTTCTCTGTTTATGAGAAATCACAAAAATCCAGAGGATGCATGCAATGTGTAAAAATGTATAAAATATCCAAAGTAGAATATTTTCTTGTGATTATGTTTAACGAAGAGACAACAAAAATATCTAGCATGATAACACTCTCTGGTTCCAACTGCATCGTATTATATTCGAGGCATCGGTGTCCACGCTGACGCAGCTCAAACGATATTCCACGGTCGGGAAAGTTCTTGCATCGTAGTCGGTCGCATTAAGCGTTGATCACCGCTATCGTTTTCCAGCTCAGCCAGTTTTAATTGCGCCAAGCCAAGCCACTCTGGCAGAAAAATTCTTGTTAATATAAGGGCAATTGATGGACCGATTAACGGTTCGGCTCGCAACTGGCAAACGGCCCCGGACGATTAACCCCGCGTATATTGAATTCACGGACGTGTAATTCGCACTTTTTACTCGCAATCGTCATTACGTCGTGAAATTCCGGTAATCGGTGCCGATAAGCAACTTCCACCAGATAGCGCGCTAATCGACTCATCGATTTTCGATTCATTGTTCCCTGCTATTTGTTTCGGAACGTGTTGATAATTTTGTAAAATGCTCGTCTTACCTCTTCCATTCGGTTTAAGTGACAGTCCTGTAGTTCGTTATAGTTTCGGTATATTAAGTTATAGTTCGTTTCAATTTACGTTTATTTCTCGTCGATTCTTTTTTGTGTAAGAATATCGGAAAGAATATTCGAAATCATTTCAATAACAAATACAAGATCAGCACATACAATCTCGCTCTTATTCGAAGGAATTTCCATTTCGAGGAGGAAAACAGGGACTCGATACACGTTTTCTTGAAACTCGTAACCCGCGACAAGTCGGCGAATTCGATCGAGTAAACTTCTCGTCGTTTGACACGAGAAGTCAGGTTCGTATCGCCGGCCATTAAAATATTAATTTCCGGCCGGCACGCGTAAGCAAGCAATTTTTTAAACCACGTGGAACGGTATTCCTCGATTTTTAAAGTAGAATAACGTATTACCAAAGCCAATGGAAAATCCCGCTAAAACGAGTCAGGAATTCGATGTACATAAACGCATACAAATTCGTACGTATATCTACACGACTTTTTTCTCCATGTATGGGCACGTTAAACGCTAGAATCGTAACCGACAATAACACAATTTCCGTGGACGCGGAGGAAACGTTACCGTGGAATCAGCCGAATGAGATCTGCGCGTTGTTTACGTTAAACGGTGATAGAGGCGAGCGTAATATTGCCAGGAAATCTAAATTAATTGGGCTTTCTGCAATTTAATACCCGTGGCATATTGATCGGTGGAATCTGCTTCGGGGGATCCGCCGCCTGGTTTACAACGGCGGTCGTGTTTCGTTGATCGAACGCGAATTATCGTTAATCAGTTATCGCCACGCGGAAAAACGTTTCGCGTTCGGTGCACAGGCTGTTCTTTGCCTCGCTTTTGGCTCACGTGTCTCTTCTACGCGTGAATAAATATCGGCCTTCTCCTGTTACGCTGCTGCCAATTTGTTTTCTATGTATATTAAAAGCTAATCTGTGTCGTTGCACGAGTATGCGTATATATTGATGAAGAGCTTTTGTGGAAAGTAACACGAGACGGTTTTGTAGACAGAGCATTTTTGTTGTTTCGCTAAATTGCCAGTATAAAATGTTTGTGGATCTGTGGATGGAAGATATTGACATCTTTGACATTGACTTATAAATACCTACAACACGGCAAATTATTACCACAGCTTTTGTGCAATCCTTACGATTGATACATTTCTTCTTATTTGATTGATATATTTCTACTTATTGATCATGCATAATCTGCGGATTTTCAATATCAAATTTTTCGAGAATGAAATTCTGAACGCTATCTATATGTACATGAGATACCTTGATATTCCTGGAATTTCGATGCTTCGCTATGAGGAACATGTACAAGCGGATCTTTAAACAATTATATCGACGGGAACATCTCATTAAGGATAACAACGTTTTCGTTTTGTTCTGTTTCGGGGGAAAATCTGTACATCATTAGAGATGCGGCGAACAAGCTTGAAAGTGGACATGTTGTTCTGTGAGCCATAAGGTATTCTCCTATATTGCTAATAAACGTAGCTGATATATCAAATACCTTCGAAGGTAAAAGAATTTTCTGACTTTGTAAGTAAATTGAAGTTTCAAATATTTTCGAACTTCTATTCCCACTTTCTTGATTTCCTTCCTCTCTCACCTTTCTTTTTAAATAAAGTTTGTAATTTTTATTTTTAATCAGATCATTAAATACAATATAGAAATGTTAGAACGATGCCATTGTAATTTTTAATTATGATTCAAATGCTAGAAAGATATGCATACTAAAAGTGTGTAGCAACTTATCAATATTATCTAATAACCTTGTACTCTAAGAATTAACACTTTCGTAGAACAATCTCTTCTTTGTTCTACGTCACTTTGGTGTTGTGCTAAAGGGATGCAATAGTTAACATCTAATTAACCTCGCAAAGGAAAATATATCGAAGAAAGAAAGTATTATATCGTGATGGAAAATGTACAATGAAGTGCCAATCCTGCTATGGAATTTAATTAATCTACTCAGTTTTCCTGGAACTAAAGCTTGTTAACGTAGAAGAAAAGAAAACGAGCGTGAAAAAATCAGATTAAATGTCAAAAGCATATTTATCGACGATTTAAGAGAATTCCACTTTTCGTAAAAATATAATTTAAGAAATATTTTCCTAGTACTAAGAAATTTCGATAGAAAATTTATTCATCAAAGCAATACTACTATTTCACAAAATTACAATGCCTTAAACTTGCATTATATTTGAATACTTTATTCCCGAAGCAACATTCTCATGAATCACCCACATTATAAACTTATGATATTTCGTCTAGATTATCACACAATTAACCTAGTTTCCTCTATATAAAGTCCATTCACAAGAGCACGTCAAAGGTATTAAAAGCACATAGTCTTCTCTGAAAAATTATGAAAAAATTCTCACCATCACCCTTCTGATCTATAATGCATTTTACTCTGTTAAGAGTACAAGCAAACAAATCGTATCAAGGACATTAAACGCAAATCGTTCTTACCGAAATAATCAAAAACGTTCGTTTCTTCTAAAAATACTATTTTCACCTTTATAACCTATAAACCTTTTTATTCTCTGCAGCTTAGAAGCAAACAAAAATAGTGACGTAAATTAAAAATATAAAAAAAATTACACAAAATATCGGGGACATAAAGTCGAAGTACCATCAAATGGACGAGGGACCGTGGATAAAAAGCGTAAAGCTAGGTTCGAAATGCGCGACCCTTTCCGTGTTTGCCAATCCGAAATCGCGGACGAGCGATAAACCGGGAATGAAAAAATTCGTTAAACCGTGATATTAAGAGGAAGATATCGGGGTTTTTTACAGTGCGCATTACTCGCGGGCGAGAAGGGGAATGCAAAAACGCACGTGCCTTCCCCTGACCACCCTACAGACTCGGCCAAACCCCTTGCAACCCTCTTCCAACCCCTCGCCGCCGCTCCGGCATTCTTGCGGTAATATGTGTGAAATTGCGAGGGTGCATTTTTAGCTCCACGTTTTGAGATTGCATTCCGAGAATAGCCTCAAATTTTTGCCTCTCCGCGCCGGCAATTTTATTCTCGCCAAGCGTGCCAGTTGCTTCCATGTTCGCCGCGCGTTTCTCATGCGTGGATTTTCTCAAGCGAAACGGCAGGATGAAGCGTTCTTTTTGCGATGGACACTGGAAAGGGGGAAATGAGCTGGAAAAGAAGAATACATTTTTCGGCTGTATGGCAACGTGACGTGGATCGATACAATTATGTATGTAGTACACGCCTGTTCATAGATACTAGGACACACTCAGCCGATAGAAACCGACAGTATTATTACGTGATTGACGATTTTGAAATTGTACGTTGTAGTTGAAAGAACGAGTGAGTATTAGAAGATTGCGACGAGTTATTATTAATTCACAAATTTTCTATAACGTTGATAAAAGCGTTCATTCGACATAATGTTATTCAATTCAAGCGTTAATACGTTACAGACGAGCCAGTCGTTTCGCTTTATCTAGGGAAACGCCGTAGCACGTCCTTTGAAAGTGCGCGTACAGCGCAATGATGTCCATATTCGTGCTTACATTAAAGATTGCAATCTTTATTATGACGTTGCCGTCATAAACTCTCGTAATAACAGTTTCCTGTGCGCGTAAGTGAAGCCGTCGACCCATTTTCACTTCGTTTCCGCGGGTTTTACTTTTCGCCGCTTTAATTTTTCGTGTTACGACCATGGTCATTTCGTCGACTTTTCATTTTCACTACTTTTCTTTTTCCTTATTTTGTTCTCTATGGACATATGCAACCTCTCAATGACCGATGGTTGTATATCGAATAATATATGAAAACACGCATCTACTGTAGCCATAGCCTAACGTGCAACGATAAAAACACGGGAGAAACAAACTGGTAGACGTTGAAAATACGTCAAAGTACCATTTAAACATAAAAGTTATCAGTACGCGAGTTGTTGAGGAGTCGACACGAGCAATTAATTCTCAATACAGAGTAAAAGAATGGCGCCATAAAAAGTAGCGTTGAATATTTTCTTTCTTCTCTTCCTTCTATATTTCTTTCATTTCCCCGCGAATCTTTGTCATAAGATCTCATCGCGTCGACGATGAAAAATTTTGCAGTCACAACAGGTAACGCGTTCATTTCCGTGCTAAAACGTTCGAGATGAAAAGGATTTTATTACCCAGGTCACTTTATATTAATGACAAATTTAAATAGAACGCGTATAAAATAACGTGGCGTATAATGAGCGGGCAGAAAAACGAAATCACGCTCGATATGTACCAGCGAATTAATCCGACCTGGTTGAGTATCGTAATAAGTATCATAATTTAAATTCTATTTGAACCGTTTGCGTGCAACTGGGCAAAGCGACTCTGACTTCGATATTCAAACTGGCAAAATGACGCAAGACGCGAGCAAAAATGAAAAGAAAAGAACAAAATATATAGATTTTCGTAGATATTGAGAGACTCTCGTAAAAGCTTCACGAACCTCGTTCTACTCGCTAATATTAATAAGTTATCGCTAAGCGAGACGCGTCATGCAAACTATAACAAATGAACATTTGCTAAATGAAACGAGATATCGTGAAGCTTACGTGGTTACTGCATATATTTTATTTAAAAAACAGCCTATGTGTAGTATCTATATGAAGTATTTTTAAATACAGTAGATTTGTAGTAGAACTTTACGGTTGTCGAGTAGACTAGTCAAATAATGTATGAAGTGCATTACGGATGCCTTTTTCACTAGACGAAACCCAAACGTAATTGCCCGTACTTAATTCTTAATTCTACTACTAAAGGAGTGTCTGACCAAGAAATTAGTCGGCCAAACACGTCCCTTGTATCTGCAACAAAATTACCGCATTAACGCGAACACGCTAAAACATCACCATACTATACAAATCCTAAAAGAGAAAGGAAGGAAGAAAGAAGAACTAAAGAGAAAATCAACGAATAGATAGAAAGGGAAACAATGAATGTGCGTATCCGTCGAAGCAGGAAGTTCGTTCGTCTTTCAGGTGGACGCGATGAAATCGTGCTCGACAAACCGTGAACACCAGCTTCTCTCTGTAGCTTTTTCAGCGAAGGCCGTGGACGACGAAGGGTGAAACACGCCGAAGCAAACCCGTTCAGGATAAAACAGTCCGGCCGCGTGCAACGGTTTCTGAATGCGCACGCCAGGCAAACATGGCCGCCGAGGCTAACGGCGCGCACGCAATGTGCGCAACGACGTGAGCCGAGCCTTTTCACGTGCCGATACGTGCGTTTGAACGATCGCAATGAATCGGGTTCAAGTTTCAAGCTCGAATACTCGTTGGTCACGAGCTGCATCGAGTTGCGTCGAGTTACGGCGAAAAAAACGCGGCGATTTTCGAATTCGAGCCAGAGAAAAATGGAAGCGTAAAATAGAGAGAGATGGGAAGAGAGAGAATAGCCGAGTGAAACGATGGAGTTCAATAGAGAGACGGGGTTTTGATCTCTGCTCGTCAACGATGAAACATTAATTTCTACGGTGTTCGTATTTTTTTTCGAATTGTTGACGGATGCGAGTTCTACTGTTTGAACAGCGTTATTGATAGCGGGCGAACGTGCCTGCCGAGCGATCTCCTTCGTTGTTGTTTCATCGTAAATATCGACACCGCCGGAACTTTCCTTTCATTGCAACCGATTGATAAACCCTTCACGACGAGGCAAAGAGAGTACACGAATTACCTGCTGATTGCACATTTTCTTCGCTCGATGAAAATCAATGCATCCTTTTCGATTTCAAGTTTGAATAATTCTTTAAAGGCCAACATTCGGATCTCTTCACTTCCGAGTTCTTTGGAAATAGACAATTATGAAAAGAATTATATCGTACGTATAAAAATCTTGCGATACCAGTTAGTTATATTTGTTGAGAATTGTGGATCTTTGAAGTCGAAATAATGTTATAGAAACACTAAATTTATACTGAGGATTAATATTAAAATAGTAATATATTTATTTCATGGACGATTTCTTATATATTCATCGATACACATTTGCACGCGTCTCAGTACTTTCTTCTATACCGGACTGTTAACCGACTGAACAGTTTACGTTCATCTTCGAGACGCCGCGCACACACATACCTCCAGATACTGATATTCACATACAAGTATCTTTACTACGCATTTAACCCAGTCCAGCACAGAAAATTATACATATCTCAACAATATTTACCTTAGATACTAAGATATTTATATAGCAAATATTTCGTATACCTTGTTGCATCGTAAGTCGTTTTCTATTATAAAGAATTCGATTTGGTTTATTAATATGGAGCCAAAAAGTGCTTCGCGAGGTTCCAGGTTGTCAACTTCTGCTCTAAAACGATATTCCCTTCTTGCTTTTCGGCTTCACCGCTTAATCAATTTCTTTTTCTTTCTATCGTACATTTTCTCCTCTGATCCCATATAGTCCCCCGACGTATCTTTGTTTACCTCGCCACTTTTATTCTTATCTATCCTCGCGTGCAATTTCCATTCCGCACGCTACCCCCTTCCTCCAATCCGGTTTGTTTACGCGCGCACGTCTCCTTTCGCGATCTCGAGTGGATGGACGGCGAACAGCTCCCGCGGGTGCAATTGTCGCGGCACAAATTACCGTGGCTCGACGTCGTCTGGGTCAAAACCTTCCTAGAACCGAGTCCCACGCCACTTGTCAAAGGCACTATTCGCGCGTGCCGATTCTTTTCGTTGCTCGTTCTCCACTCCCTGCTTTTTCATCGAGTCGTTGCTCCGTGAAAATGGAATCCTGCGGTCATAGCGACGAGTTCCAGTCGATGAAACGTGAATTTCTTTTGTGTTTACTCGTGGTGAGTAATGGATGTCGTGAAATTTAAGTTTGAGGATTGCTAGCTGTAAGTGTGAATTTTCCTCTTAACAATAACATCCATTTGTTTAAGTTCTAGATAGAACGTTATTACGATACGCATAAAGATACTCGAACTATTGTTTAAACGAGTATTTTAATAATAAAACTTGAAGAAAAATTCCGTTGGAGGAAATCAATAGGTAGCTTCGAACACTGCGTTTAAAAAGTTCTAAAAAAGGCGAGTATTCGAATCTCTTTGAAAATGTTCGATAACAAAAAGGAATCGTCTTTGGAAATATTCAAAGAGCAAAAGAACTTACAAAATATGACTTCGCTATTGGCCTGGCAGCCTACGTTTTTTAATACAATAATTTCATTTAGACGTTTTGACATGTATTAAATAATTTAAAATTTGACGCATAGAAAATAAAGAGTCGTTGTTCGATCCAAGATATTGACAAGTTAGATGACAAGTTAAGTCGTCTTTCCAGGTTAACGAATTAAAACAAAGCGAAACACGACGTTAACCGAACGCGTTCGAGATTTAAATTGAAAACCTATTCAGTGCCAGAAATCTATCAAGAGCGATTTAATACGCGCCCATACGATACAACGACGGCTCTGAAACACTTCACGGACGTGCATCTTCAATTGACTGTCTCGGAGGTAGACGTAGGTAAACGGCACGGTAGATAGAGCCACTGTATGTCTATCTGTTAATGGCATCGTCAAAGTGACATTAAAGGAAATTGATACGCTCTGTACTATAGGGTGAGAGAGGCTTCGAAGTAAGGGACGCGAGAGGCTTAATCGTCCACACGGCCTCCCAGAGTTCTCTCTTTCGAGCTGAGCTTCGAGAAATACGACGACCTGTCACGAAGTACCCGGAACTTCTACCTTCTATTGCTGCACGATATATCCTACACTTTACATGCATCTTCCGTTTTGATTGCATACGCGCGAAGCTTCAACCGGAGGCCTCTTGACTTTCTACTGGGTTGCGACTTCTTAAATGTTAAAGATATTAGTGAATATTATAATTTTGATCGCTTACGCGTATATCTCTTTAAATTACAGAGGGACACTATATTCATTTATTTAAAACACGTTAATATTTGTGGAAATAAATTTAACGAAGCGTCTCGTTGTATTGTTCCGTTTTGTGTGAAATATGGAAAATTGTAAAATTGTGGAGAACTAGGCAGTCAAATCGATACATATGGAAAAGCTTTGTTTGCATTTACCATCGATATTTAACATTCTATATTGATATCCGTATAAATTCAATCTCTACACGACATTTCATACGATTGCCTAATATTATTTTGTCATAGATCACATACCCAAAGTACATGTCACGAACAACGTTGGAAAAACGTGGAAAGTTACAACGATACGAATCCAATGAACGTTAGTACCATTATCCAGCTTGCTCCCGCGAAGGGTGACGAAAAAGTTCTAGTAATTAATTAGTTCCTGTAACGAACGACTTGGTGCAAGGGAGTTAACAAGAATTATGTGTCCTCTGCTTTCGGAAGCTTACTAATTGGATCTCATAATGAAACCGAGCGAGATGATAAATTGTATAGGTTCGTTAAGCAGCTAGTATTTTCATAGTAGATAATAACTGTTCGCGGTTTACGAGCGCGGTATCGTTCTTTTCCTTTTTTCCCCTCTTATCTCTGTGATAGAGACTCGCGATATACGGTTTTCTTCTTCTTCCTTTTTTCCATTCTCTCCGCGTCTTTTTGCGTCGACGTTTTACTTCGCGGCGGAATATGCAAGTTGCCGCGACTTTAAGCACCTAAATCTTGTTTCTTGCGTGCAACATATTACGAAAGTTTGATATTACAGGGATATAAGATGCTCGAGAGAGTTTGCCCGCGTCTTTCTGTCAGCTACCCCAACGTCTGCCGATACGCGTCCTGTTTGCCTTCAATGGCAGAAGTGGAGCGTATTGACGACGAGGAAATGTTGACCGTGTTCATGTCGAAACTTTCTTGTAGTTACGTACAAGAATGTGAACGAGAGTTGACAACTTTATTTTTGTCACATGTTCACAATTATGATATTAATTCCGTGGATGTGTTTTTCCAAAGTTTGTAATTATGTAACTTTTGTACGATAGTGCTGATATTATTAGATGTTAGTTTCATGGCATTGCTGAGATTAATTTATTCAATCGGTAGAATAATATTTTTAACTAATCGTACATTAAACAAATTTTATAATTTTTCAAATTAAATCATACTCTTCGAATAAGAGTAGCTTGCCTAAACTCGTCCATCCAATTCACAATAATAATAAATTCTCGAAAACGAACAGTATCAGAACGCATTACTTATCTTTAATTTCTCAACAAGAGTTCACTGAAACCACTAAACAAGGCGTAAATACAATTCCAAAATAACCGGTAAAAAGTCCATTTGGAATTCCTCTGAACGTCTAAATCTTTTCGAACTTTGTATCACCTGGCTCGTACTTCTGACACACTAATCTAGGTGACAAAAAATTGATTCTGTGTTGGCTAACCGCATATAATACAGCACAATCATTAACACCGCTACGAGAGAACGCGTAAGGACAGAGGGAGACGTAATGAACAAAATCGCCGCCAGTGCATACCAATTTCGAATCCGGACAAGGGGCAGCCAGAAGGGATGAGAGCTTGTGCGCGTGGACGATCGGCGAGCGATCGAAACAGCCGGCATCGAACAATGGCCATTGTACCCAGGAATCCAGGAATTAGTCGTGAGCGGGTCCGCACGTTGGGCCTGTTTCAAGGATCACGGCGCGGCGATCGCGTCAAAAGGCTTAATCGCAACGCCGTCAAAACGAACGGCGCTGTCGTCGCGCATTATCCTGAATCCCCGGCGCTCTTGGATCGGATAGAGTCCATTGTCACGCAGTCGTATGTTACTATGGTTATATTTTGATGTAATGGCGTATAGTGTGTTACGCGTCTGCGTTTGGGACAATGTGTGCACGCGCTGTTTGATCTTCGTCCACGGTGTCTGCATTTGGAGTGGTGTATTGGCTGATTCGATAATTAATTGGTAGCTGAATATAGTGTTAGAAGCGTTTGACAATGTTTTTTTAAAAGGAGGATCGTATTTGTTATTAGAGGCGCGAAGGAAACGTTTAGGTGCTAGAAAATTTAGTTGATGACTTTTCTATTTCTTTGTCGGTAATCTATCAAGGTTTAATTTAAGATATAATTTGGGGAGATTCAAACGAAGCATCGCTTATTCCTAGGTCACCCTATACTTCACTCTGTGCTTCTATTTCCACGCCACCTTTACTTTTAAAACTTTAATGCACCAATCTTATGCAACACGCGTATATTAACCGGACCATTCTGTATAGACCATTTGCAGCTACGTGCACAGTCGCGATCTTGCGACAGAAGTGCAAAGTGAACTCGGGTGGAGAATCAGAGTGAGCGTCGTAGAGCAACCGTTCTCTTGGTAGCAAGACAAGGACACTGATACGAGACAGACAACGTACAGGACAACGTGCATGTTCGCCTGGCTCGTGTATACGCGAGGGCCCGTCTAAAGCAGCGCCTATCAATGCCACTTGTGCGACAATATGACAATGAACGGCCATAGCACGGCTCGACTAATACGAAAGGAGACCGATACCGAAAGGTATATTACGAACTCGATTGAATGTGCTCGTTGCGAGCGATTATTAATATCGGTGCACTTTCAGAGACGGGTTTATCGCTTTTGCCTCGATCGAATCATGTTGAATCGAACATTACGCTTGAATGGCACCCGTGAACGACAACGTCGAGAAGATCGTCCATCGTCTTCTCGTTTCTTCCAACAATAACGTGTTGTACAGCGATGATCGTCGAGCGAAACAGAAGACGCGGGTTGGCGAAGAGAGGAGGTCGCGACGATTATTCGAGAAACTTCTGGCAGATCGATGAGGGTTCACGGCGGTGCGGTGGTTGCTCGCGCTCGTTTTTAACGGGCCACGAAAAGCACCCAGGCTGACGTTAATTGTATCGTTTTTGAACGATCGAGTCTGTGGAAGGGAGAAGGGAGCTCCTTTCAGGGATCCGCGTGGCTATGTTGCGAACAGAGACGCGCAGACTGAATTTAAGGGCGACGCTCGTTACCCGTTTCCCTGATTTCGCTCGACCGTTTCGAGTCAAGGAAGTCTTCGATCACTCGTTAAGCGGACCTCTCGTTATTAATTATCGAGGAAGAGCAAAATTCTTCATCGGGTGTTTCGTTCATCTTTTCTTTTTTATCCCCTGCTTCTTGGACAACGAGCATAGTCGATTCGTTCTCAAAGAAAATTGCGATATTTTGCGTGGGTCACTTTTAGATTTGCCAATCAATCGTTAAAGAATCCTTGGGAAGCAGTTTTTAAAAGTATAAATTATATTAGTTCTATGTATCGATATATGTATAATAGACTAAATAAGAAAAAATACGTTGGATCGTACTTTCGCAAAAAATGGCAACCACGATGAAAACGTAGCGAACCGAGCTACGCGAAATTCCACTCGAATCGATGACAGTGTGTTTTTAAATGTATATGAAAACGGTGCAGGTACTAGTACTACTCATGGCCAGGAATCATTGCTACAACAGCGGAAACAATTTTTCGACGAAATTTTCCGAAGTTTGGGAGTTTACGAGTGGTCGCGTGCTACTAGCCACGCAAAAGCAAATACCGGCCCCCATTTCTCGCGATGAATCGCAACATTCGCTTAACTTTTCACTGCGATCGTCGTTCTCTTTCGAAAATTGTCGCTAGACGAAGATTCTCCGAACAATAAACAATTAATTAGTTAGGATCAAGATGCGAGAAGAATGTAACGTCTTTTGAGGTTAGGAATATTGCGAATATAACCATACTTTACGTACATCTATACTTGTAAACACGTCAAAAAGCTTGACACGAAAAGTATGATAGAAACTTGCTATTATTTTTGCATCCGAGTCGACGTTAATGTCTACAGGTCGCAAAAGAGATGTTTTTCCGGGACGTCTCTATGCTGAAGGAAGGCTGTATGTGTCTGGGGCAATTTTCCCTGCACGCTTGGTCGAAACGTTTGGACGACTCGCGCGCAAATCACGAGGACGAAAGCGTCGCGCGTTGTGTACATTTGCTTGCACGGTGTGTCGGTGGCCGAGCACGCGTGTGTCGCCACCTCTGTTTGGACAGCGCGATAACATCGTTAAACTTTTTGTCGTGCCGCTTGACGAGCGTGACAGCCGGACCGCACGAGTAAACTCGATTTCAGAAACAATAAGATTTATTTTTCCGCGCGTGTGGAACGTACAATGGGAACCCCGATGTATCTATGTGTGGTCCTTGTCGGTTATTTGTGGTCGGTGTCCATCTCGTGTGTGAACGTGTACCAAGCGGTTCCAAGCAAGCGACGATGCTAGCGGATGTGTTCTTTAGGTTACGATAAACGTATTGGAATCGTCGTGTTTATTGTTCGTACCTAAACGTGCATGGTACTGCAGATGCGTGAAGATAGAGACTGACGATAAAATTGCGTTTAAAATTTCGTTTTTTTGAACTTTATCACTTTAAATGCTTTATCGCGTGTACACGATGGATCGTGTGTTTTTCGAAACGAACAGATATTCTTCCAGCTTCAATTTGTACAACATTAATCTTGCGAAGGATATTATTGGAAGAGAAGCAAAACTATCTACCTTCTCATCTCTAACTGATTTTAAAGTTTCAGGAAGAATGAGCCCGCCAAATGTAAGTAGGATTTTTGTACCTTAACCTATATTCTTGCTATATATTAATTATAGTAAACTCGATTTTAAATTTGATTTATCATAACTCAATCAAGACTGTTAATCATAAACATTGTCCTCGTTTGAGGCTTTTACACGTTTTTAACTATAATAGTATCCTAAATTTTTGCAGACGGGATATAACTATATTGTATAATGAGGTCTTACATTGGCGTAAATATTACCTAGTTGTTGTGTCTACATACGGTAGAATTAATATTGATATAACAAGTATTGTATATAAAGTACAAAGAATGAAAATATGAAAATGCAATGATAAGAGTGGTCTAAATTACCATTGATTGAGAATAACGTTGCTAATTTCACGCATTCTCGTATATTGTGTTTCGAATCGAAGTTAATTAATTTGTGTATGGTAAAATATTTATCGTATCACCTACGATCGATTACTTGTTTAATTAGATGAAATTTTGTTTGAGCTTACCTCCTCCCATTACTCCCAATTTTCCAGTAAGCGTAGTAAGTCAAGCAAGCCAAACAACGAACACTGTAAACGTTTGTAATTGAAAAAGTAATTAATTACATTGAATCTGTTCATCGGTTCTTCTTTATTATTAGCTTTCACACGTACTACTATTATTATACTGCTCATCCAGAATCATTGCTGCATCTGTGATCAAAGTTAAATTGCTTTAAATGCATTTAAATAGTTGTACGTGTATGTAGCAAGATTAAAATACACAAGTTACAGAACAGATATAATGAAAATTATATCTTTTAAGAAGGACTATATGCTTGATCTACTTCGAAAAAAAAAGATGTAAATCGGTGATTTGCGTTATAGGGAATTAATATTTTCCTTTTATGAAAATAAATTTCTCTTACAAAATATGGAGACTAAGTTCCCAAACTTTTGTCACTAAATTTACCTTAATCGCATTTTGTACCTAAAATTAAAAGAAGTGCTTGGTGACTGATGAACAGTTTCGAACGACTGCCCTCGTTCATAGCCATTTCTGAAAAACGTGAAGAATAGTGGGCACTTTCGTGGCAGACGTTATCTCGTCGCTGCTAGCAGCGAATTGGCCAAGTTTGGTAATACGATGATAAACAGAAACTGGAAAGGGTGCGCATTGTCGGGCTGCAAAATATCGCCACACATCATCCTCGGCTGTCTACGTCGTCTGCGGAACTCCCAAACGGTCGGGAAAAGTCTTCACCTTTCCCCGGGGTCGTTCGAACTCCTTCGTCCAACTTATCCAATACATATTTTTCTTTTCAATAAGGGTACATCGTCTTGTCGGGAACGTAAATGGACTTCCGGTGATATGATTTTCCCTGTGAAGTTTGGTGACGGTGATCGTTACTCTATCGTCGAATTTGAAATTAAGTCTGTTCCTAAGTTAGTAGTTACAGGTTAGCATTTTTATATCTTAGGAAACTTTAATAGAAACTAATCTAAAATCTACTTCAATAAAACTTCGTGAAACTTATTAAATACATCATGTTCGAATACTTCATCTCTTTGCAAAAGAAAGAATAGTCGAATGTTCCTTTCATTACCACAATATCGATCGGCAATAAAATTTTTAGTTTAGTAAGCTCCTTATCACTTAGTGTTATTTGTGTCCTAAAAAGGGACGTAGGACATCATGCGATAATGCAGAAACTAATAAATAGAGTTGCCCAATTAAATTCATTTACTCCATTTTATCCATCCGAAAGAGATCTACTTCACGATTTATTACTAGCTATAAGCTACGCCATAGAAGGGATTGAGATCCAAGAGGTTCCATAAATTCTCCTTCGGCGCTATAAAATCCAAGAATTAATAGGATATTTCCACAAAATTAAAATGTTCGACAGATCCATTGTCTTGCAACGATATCCACAAGATCGTGCTAATAAAATGTCAGACGACGCGACAAGCAACGAGACAGGCAAATATCATCGTCTATAGCAAGTATCGAACATCTACGTATAAGCCCATAAACAAGATGATACTATCTAGGTGTAACGATGTTTCCAACAAAATTAGAGGGAAACTGCAAACAACCTCGTCTCGGTTCTCTCGCCCGTCCGTCCCCGTTTAACCTCACACTCGTACATTGCCTCGTTTCTTCCCACCCTAACCTCTACCACGGTTTTCCCTCCCCTGGCGGCAACCAGTTCGCGCAGAACACCACGACAACCCTTCATTCGACTCGTTAGGGCGGCTGGAAACACGATACCAAACAGTAATGAAAAGCCTATCCTCCACTCGGTTTCTCCTAGAGCTGTTTATGCTTGCACCGATCCTATGCATAATGCACTCACACGCGTACTGTCGTTAGCTGGGCCGAATTATCGGCGGCTGTGTATGACAGATAAAGCGACCTTTCCTAAATGAGCAACGTCGGCTCGTTGTTTATTCGATTATAGGCTTAATCGTCGCCTGTCGACCCAGCCTGAAACGTCTTTGTGCGTTGCGACGACAACTAGCTGAATGAGGGACGAATGAGAGCTACGGGGCAAATTAAATATCGAAACGTGAATTCGATGCGAATGTGTTAGTTCACGGGGGTGTGCGCGTGTGTAACGTTTCGCGTCAGCCGAGGGATTGTAGATTGTAGCCCGGTTGGGTAATCTGAGTTTGTTATCAAATTGGAAGAACGTATGGTGTCGTATGATGAATCGCAGGGAAGAGGGAAGAGTATTCGGTTGCAAAGCTTATGAAGGTTTGCATTGAATGTTGTTTAATGGAAGTAGGCGTAAAGGGATTGTCGATGATCGAATTTGGATGGATCAGGTTCGGATAGTTTGTTGCATCGAGCTGTGATAATTGGCTACGTTATGCGAATCGTCGATTGGTTTGCTTCTGGTAGATTCAATACTTTAACGTTACCAGTGAATGCTAACAATGAATTAATTGTAAGCTGTGGTTCATGTCATTGATTTCTTTCTTATCATAATTTTTTGTTGAATAAGATAATCAAATGAGTTGTAACGTGAAAATTGTATTGTAAAGTTTGCTAGTGTTACGTGAAGATATTTGTTAATATTGGCAACTTGTCACTTATGATTAGTAAAATTGCAATAATAATATCAGTACAATTGCGCAAGACAGCTCAGATAATTTATGTTTTCTGTGCGATAACTAACTACGATCGCCAACGTAAACAAACTATATAATCCACTATTCAGAATTCGCACATATCTCGATGGCAGTGGATTCTCGATTACTATTTGCCTCGCTTTTAAGCATCGGTCTGCATATTTAATGAAATGTCATCCGCATCGAGCTGCAGCTACTTATGCCTACTCCTGGACCCTACTCGAACTTTGATGTAGTGACTCTTCCGTAGAATGCTCATTGTTCTATTGTCACTTTGTTGACCGGTGACGTAGTGCTACGTCACGCGAGAACCATATGTTGTTTACCGTGGATGCTGCACTACGTCATTCCCGGAAATCGATATGTTTACCAGTGCCATTCGTATTGTATTACCGGCGTATAGAGTGGAATAATAACGTGCCTGCCGTCAATCATCGATACCGACGTACTTGCGGAATCTGCATATGTAGCTAAAATTTTGTCACGTGAAAGCTTTACGATTTCGTGGGATTCAGGCTGCTAGAGATATACCACGATACGGTTTAAACGTTAAAAGATTAACGTCACTGACAGGAATATTCATTAAAGGATTCAATTGATTGATTTGAAAGTTTCTAACATAGGTCAGGATTGATAAATGTAAAATATCAACTTTCGTTCTAGTATTATTCTGTTTCAAACTTTGTAGCAACATAGATCTCTTCCCTTTAAGTTCTTTACGATGGAAAATTCTTAATTTAGCTTTAAATTGATCAATGTGAATTATTAATTCTACTCTTAGTATTCTATTTCAAACGTTATGTCTCTTGGAAACATTGACTTTTTTAGCAACGATAAATATAGCTTAGTTACTCAGGTATGAAATGAACGTGTTGAAAACGTTTATATTTGGTAGCGTTATAACAATATGAAATTTACGAATACACAGAAACCTGAATTCTGAATATTATAACATATTATGTTGTGTATTGTGTATTCCCAATTGTGTATTATCTAAATATCAACTCGTGACACAATTCTTCTCTTGTATTTGACATTGGTTTTCTTTAATCTAAGTGTCGAAGACAGTGACAAATTCTTGTGCTGGAAACTGTCGCCACCTACACAAAGAACATACTGTTTTCGATCAGACTGATCGACTCATTTCCTAGAATTTGCTTCTTCGAAAACTCGATAATTTTTCGTATAAAACGAGGAGAAATCTGAAATCAGAAGATGGGTCCCTCTGCGACGGAAGCTCGATAACAAAACCGAACTTTGGCCATTCGTATACCTCCGCGTTGAAATATCGAGTCTTCGGATAAAAATCGTAAACGACCTCTCTTCGAACGTTTCCGAACTGTTCGATTCGAATAGCAGCGACGAAACTTATTTTCCGGTTTTTAATCGCGCAGGATGTTCCGCGGGTATATAACTTAGGAAGTTCATTTTATCCTTCGTGGAAGGGATGAAATAAATCTCTTTGATCCTTTCGCCGCGTACACTGCTTTACTGACTGTTTCCTCGTTCGTCTCGTGAACCAAGTTTCCAGCAACTTGTAACTTCGACCTGGAATGTAATAACGAAAGGTCTCTTTCGAATTGCCTTGGTTATTAAACGTTACCCCCTTGATCGACGCGATAACTAGTCACGGTATCGTAAAAATGCTAAACGTGGTAATTGCTAATAAAAATGCTGAATAGAGTAAGTGGTGTTGTAATAAATACCAATGTACGAAATTTTATTATCGGGAGTTGAGTCATAGATGAATGTGGATGAAGAAGTAGGTTTTTGCAATTACGATTCCTTTCGTTTCCATAGAATTGCATCGAAGAAAGATAGCTTCGTGAACTTTCTCATATTTTTCCGTTTAGGATGTAAATGGAACGTTAACACTAGAACTATCACACCAGTCAATGTGACTGGTTTGACAAGGCTACTTATACCAATACCAGTTAAAATGACTGGTACTTGTCAAAGCGTAAAAGGGTCCTGCAATCTGTTTATCGATCCCCAATTAACCAGTTTTCTCGTTTTGTACAACTTTCCACGCGTTTTTACAATTTTTACTGCCTATCGTTCAATATGACGATATCAGTTATCAGGAAAATTCCGGATCGATCGCTAGATCGCTAGATGCTAACGCTAGAGACACCACACCAATCAAAATAACTAGTTCTACAATTTCTTAAATGTTTCAACCCTCGTTTAGGGATCATGCTCCTAGATGGATTAATAATACCAAAAATATACTACATAACATGGAATTGCTTCTGTAAGAAAGTAATAAATCAATAAATATAAAAATACTCTCTAAAAATACTCTACTATAAAAATATAAAAATATTCTGTTGTTACGTACTGTTTAAAGACCAGTCATGTTGACTGGTTTTGGTAGAAATAGCTTCGTGTTAACTATCGGTAGTTCTAATGTTAACCGGTAATTTGTTTCTTAAGAATCGAAGTAATATCCTACATTTTCGCCTCTAATACTGTCTTTGCAATGATTTGTATTATAAATTTCATACATTTATTACGTGTACATACATTTAAAGTTATGTATAAGCAAACATTTTCCTCCCTTCTTGGCGATACAGTGTTGGAGGGTAGACGCCTAATCGTGGTTATGCTCGCGCGTTGTAAACTTCCGTCGTTGCGATAGAAGTGCTTGGACGACATGATCGATGACGAGCAGTGTCAAATGCGAAGGGGACTGAAATTTCTTAAGTTCCATCTCTTTAGATGGAGGACAACACAGTATAACTCATCGTCAGTGACGAGCGGTCATCGTTCACTTAAACGCTAATCGAATTACATGTCCGATCACATTACTGTTATCCGATATTCATCATGTTACACATTGTATACATTGGCAAAACTTCAGGTGGATTTACATTGCTTATGTTACTGGCCAGTCACCTTTAATATAAATCTATCGATAAAATCTTAAATAGTTTCATTTACAATTGGAAATTCAGATACTAAGTGAATCTCTCAGAACTCATACTGATTAATTCAACTTTTGTAAATTTTTCAATTTTACTAGCCAGAAACATAATCATTGTTCAACTTCTCAAAAATCGTAACGATCACTTTCGCGAGTTTCTTTGTCGAAAAAAGATCGTGCATATAGTAGTAAATTTCACTGTGGAGTTGAAAGAGTAATGTTTGCAATGTCGCCACTTTTTCTACTGTTCAATATACACAGTTGATCGAGGTGTGGCTTCTAATAAGCAGCTTCCAACAGCAACAACCTTGCCTCAACTCTCTAACTCCCATTACAATGCGTTCGAGGTGTCGAAGCAACGTCATGATGGCGCGTTAAATGAAGCGAGCCGGCTGGTTCTCTCGCAGCTTTTAAATTGTCTTTTGGTATACGTGCACGTCCGCGGACAGGGATTTATTAGTATTTACACTGGGGAATATGCAAAGCAGTCGACGACGGTTCTCGAGACTCTTTCTTCTGGAGGAGGTTGCAACGCGACGCGAGCTGCGTGTGTCGGCGTCGTAATTAATTCGTTTGATTTATACCGGCAAAGGACTCGGCATGCTAATTCGTATTTACTTATTAACGCCGTCAGTGAACGGGACTGGCCCATATTGTTTTACCGGCTGGCTGAAAGCGTCGACAGGCTGGACCAGCAGCCCTCTGCTACGTCCACCCTCTCGTCTCACCCTTTTCTCACCCTTCCACCACGCTCTCCCGGCACGCAACTTCGCCCGCAGCCCGAGTTCGCAACAAAGGACACCAAATAGTCGAGTGGGTGTGCCAACGAGCGCGGGAGACACAGTCGATAATTAAAGTAGCTCCTTTGTTCGACTTAGATCGATAGGTTCTTTGACGATGGCTAGCAGTCGATAGCGAACATTCTACGAAAGGGAAAGAAAACTATCCGTCTTCCATGTTTCCCATCCGGTCTCTTCCTGATGCTACGTCCGTAACGTATTTCCCGACATAGTGGAACTATATATGTAGTTCGCCTCCTGTTTATGGTTGCCCAACCTTTATTTGTCTTTTTGCGCCGCTCCGTGAGTACCGATGTAATCTCCTGGACAACTGGGTAGCTGTTGCTTACACATCTATATACAGGGTGAACCTCTGGCTAGCTAAGTCAAAAGCAGTAACAGTGTATGGCAGGCTTTTATTTTTTATTTTATACGCGGGATGTTACATTTAAGTGAAAACAATGGAGTATCTTGTAATGGATTGAAGTTATTGAAAAAAAAATAAAATGTACTGTTTGGTATAGGAGGGAACATTGTGAGCATCGCTGCTGCGATATTGCATTTAAGTTAGCTACAAGGAAGATCACCCTATATATGTAGGAACTTTCTAAAGAAATGTTTCCTCGATTCCGTCTTTTCGTCTAGTTTCTTGTAACCTTACGATGCTTTAGTGTTGTTTTTCTTTTAGTTTGTAGTTTTGTGTCCTTCTTTTTCTCCTTTTTTTTTTGTTTACTGCTCGCATGTAGTTGTTTTCTAAGACAACAGTGAAGCAGTGACGATTTCTTGGAAGATGGGTAAAGAGATTTGATAGAGTTGCTTGTACCAGAAGCATTGAATGGTGTGTTGGTGAATTTTGACCGCAACAACGGACCGAAATTTTTATTCGAATTTTATTTCAAACCTCGAACTGTTCTAGCCCTTTCATTTAAAAAACAAAAAATGCTTTCTATTTAAAAAATATAAAACCTAGTGAACTACACCGCTATGACTACACCGATTGTGTTTTAGGAACGCAATATACAAGATGATTTTCACAACTGGGTCAAGCTATGTAAACCTTTTTATTTAGTAAATATAGTTAGAACCCGACGAAACTCGCGTATAACGATTGTATTTTAACAATACAATATGTACCTATACATGAAACAAAAGAATGATTTTTCCAATTGGGTCACGCTATATATCCGTATTCCGAGCGAAATAGTAACAAACACAAAAAGGATAAACGGAAAGGTAAATTTCGCGCTGTTTAACGGAGATTAAAACTTTTTATAAGATGTAAAATTTGATAATATCGGCGCAGGAAAAATCGTGGTAGTTCATTTCATGAATGTCGTCGATTTCACGGGAATTGAACGTGTCGGGCATGAGCTTAACTTTCATTGCGTTAACGGGGCCTGCGTCATGTGGAATGAATTGCAAAATGATTTTCCAACAGGGAAGCGCCGCGCTACGAATGGTTTATATGCAAAATAGTTTATGATTGCTACGGGTCTACGGTTAGCTAAAATAGATTAACGTCGTTGTACATTAGTTAATGCCGGTGCCGTGCAGCGATGACGTTTAATATTGACGGGGATATCGTTCCGATATGCAAACGATAAAATTTGACCGGAACCAGGGTGAAATCCGATGACGGGGATGCGTGGGCGAGCTACGCGCAATTTATACCAACGCGACGTGATGGTATACAACGAAAGTTGGAAGAATGCCGCCGCGCAGTCTTTCAGAGCGATGGAAATTAATTGATTCTATTATATCACGGCATCATTTAAATAATTTCGACGTGTTCGTGTTCGTGTTCGTGTTCGTAACTTGTTCGATGATGAATTTTATTCGTGTGTTTGAATGGATTTTGTTGTCGCGTCGGTCGATCGGGGATAGAGTAAAGAAGATTGTGTTTTATGAATTCTTAGAACTTTTGAAAATTTGGCATTATGCATTATTTCTTTTATTTCTCCTGACTCAACCACTGTGATGTATTCGATATATTCATTAAATCGTGTAATAAAAATACTTGTTAGTAAACGTACAAACTTGGTTGAAGCACGTGAGAAAACGTGAACCCTTTCCCGAAACGTGAAAGAAATCGAACATCGGCATTTTTTCACCCCTTTTTTTCAACATGCATCTTCGGTACTTGCAAACGAGTGATTTACACATCGTTTGAGCTCGCGAGCAATCTCCGCGGGGTTCACGGTTGTATCTGTTCCTTTGAGCGGCGCAACAAAGCATTTTAAGCAAACTGCTCGCCACCCCGAGAGCAGAGGCTACGGAGGGGAGGAAGGAGGCGCCGTAAGGGTTAATTAAAGTATTTCAATGGGCACGCCTGCATCGGACTGCCCCCGGTCGACTTTTATCTACCATTCCCCTCCCTCTTAGCGGACACAGCAAACAACCAGCTCCGCAACCGAGTTTCCCGTATCGAATCTATACATATCAAGGAGAACAGGCGGGGGTGGGGGTGGGTAGCTTGGCGATGGAAGTTTAATATTGCCGACAATTCGCCACGTTCTTTCGTTCCCTCGGTTCACAGCAATGAAAAGGAGAGAAGTAGAAAAAGAGAAAGAGAGAGGTGGATTACCTGGAGGCCGTGGAAATGGCCGCTGAAATACGATTTGAATTCTGCTCGAACCTGGCCAGAACCTATCTATAAATATCCTCTCTCTTTCTCCACCTATCTGTCTATCTATCTATTTCTTTCTATTTTTCTCGTTTTTCTTCCGATCAGTTATCTTTTTGTTCTCTTTTCCCTTTCTCTTCTCTTTTCTCTCTCCCTCTCTCTCTCTCTCTTTTCCTTTTTTCTCTTCCTCTTTCCTTTTTTTTTTTTTTATTCATCGCTGAGTAATTGCAGCGTTCGATAGTGGTGTAATTGGACCGATTTCGGCCGCGATGGAAATGACCCACATACTCGTGGAGCCGGTCGATGCCACACGCTATACGCGTCCGGGTCGTCCGGACTCGGTCGTTGCATGCAAAATGCGAAACCGTCGGATTTGAAATACGAGCCCGATGGGTAGGAGAACCGCGTTCTGCAGTTTTCCTACGTCAACCCTCCCTGGCCCTCTGCCTCTGTTTTCGGCTGGGTCGGGGGTGAAGGGCCGTACGGGAAGGCGAAAAAGGGAATCGGGCCGCGAGTCACGTTCCACGG
>NT_176962.1:2898556-2900838 GCF_000188095.3 Bombus impatiens
GGGGCGTTTGCGTGCCGTTGCAAGGGGGCTTTCGTTTCGGAACGATCCGCAGGCCGATCGACGATCCGTCCAACAACCATCGGTGGCAGATCGTTGCGCTAATGGCCGATGATTCGCGTTAGCGTGGCCTCGAAAGCGTGCTCACGCTTTGAGGTATCAACAGTGTAATGGAAGCGCGGCTGGTTTATTGGGAAAATGCGTAATAAAGGGATCAAAACGGGAGATTCTCTTGGGCGGTATTTGCTCTTTGAGACCGTTAGAATTGTCTTCCGCGTGTTTCTTGCACAGATGAAAATTTGTGGTTTGTTTGATCTGCTGGACAGATTTTTGGGAATTTTTAATTCTTTGATTACCAACGATAAAATGATAAACATCATCGTAACTGACATTGCGTACGAAACACTTTGACTAACTTGCTGATCCTCACCGTAGCAAAGCCTCTAAACTCACAGCTGTGATCATAACCTGAATCAGCGTAAGCTGAAATGTCTCAGAATCTCTCGCTCCCCTGCAAGAAAAGTCTCTAAATATTCATCTGCTAGTTGTTTGTCAGGTTTTAGCGGATGTGAAAAACAGCCGCACAGCACCTAAACACCGTTCCCATCCCCGTCTGGCCGCAAGTTTCCTTCGGCAAGCAGACGTCCGCGCGAAGATCGGATCACGGAAGTTGCAGGGTCCGCGCGGACCCGCGTTGTCCTCTCTTCGTGCTTGTCGCATAACCGCGCGAAAGCTGCTGAATAAACGGAACATCCTTACTTACGGTGGCCAGTTAACCATTCCCCGTGCTCCTATACAGTAGCCGCTAGTTCTGCAGCGCTCGCGTGTACGTGTATTTGGACGCACACGTTCGTGCGTGGCCACGGCCGTACACACACAAACTAACGGCGAACAGAAGCTGGTATATTGGTTCAAACCCTGCGCACTCAGCTCTCATGAATATGCCGGAGCACGATGGTTCAAGCCAACCCCCTTTCCTCTGTCTCTCGAACCCTGGTCAATCTCGGCCTGGGTTGCGTTGTATCGAGAAAGGGGTGAGCCGGCTAAGTTCCGTGTTTATATAGAACGATTTTCAAACGATAACGTCACCGGGTGTACCTTCGTTTCTGGCTCGATCGTAGCTTCGTCGGACTAGATGTAATAAAGGGGCATGCGAGAGGATAGGGGATAATACGAATGGCTAAAGATAACGTGGCTCGGTGATAATAAGTCGTGAGTGGAGTAGAGCAGTTCGAGAAGAATTTTTGCTGCTTCTATTTTTGGTTACATAAAAGTTACATAAAAGTACCGTTACTGGATTCGAGTTCGGTTCGGAGGATTTTTTTTTCTTCGTGCAATCGTACGTTTATAGAAGTAAATGCTATACAGACGAATGGATAGGGATGGGGCTAATGCAAGTGGTTAGAGATAACAGCGATAATAAGTGGTGAGTGGAATTTGAGAGGAATTTTTGGTGGTTGCTTTTGTATTTGATTGCGTAGGTGGTATCGTTAGTAAATGTACTTTTATCTTTTGCTTTCATTCGTACGTTTATAAAGAAAAAATGAATAGCTATGGTTAAAAATGGTTGGAAAAATAGATATCAAACAGGCGTTGGATGGTACTTTGTAGAAGTTTGATTTACGAATATAGGATAGAATAATGAAACGATTGAAAGATAATCGTGCGCCAAAAACTTCATTGCGATTGACAATCTGATACTCGACGATACTCTTGTCAAAGATCGTTAGTTGTACATTGCGGGTCTGTTTAATTGATCTGCCCAACAATTAAAAAATCCACAATAGTGCTGCCTGTAAATATATCGAATAAAGGGAGCAGTACTTTCAAATAGACTCTTCAAGTAGATAGAACAAACTTGGACTCTACAAGTAGGCACTTGAAGGGAGAAAAGAGAACGGAGAACAAGGAAAATAGAAAGAGAAAGAAAATCTACTTGGAAGTAGAACGTTCCAAGTAAATTCTACTACTGGTCGAGTACGTTCGAAAATTGAAATTTCAATAGCAAAGGATAGAAAATACAAGAGGTTCGCGTCAAAGGAAGTCGACAGGGTAATTTTTCGGAAAGTGTCGCCAGAATAAGTTGAAAACGGCGTTATTTCGTGTTACACATCGGTATTCCGGAAGACACGCACTGTCACACGGTTGAGAATGTATGCTCGTTTCAATTCGTTAAGCCCGACACATTCTCGCCGGGAAATCTCATGAAAGAATGAAGAATTGCGTTTTCACGAGACAGGGGTGTCTCGCGAGTTGCTCCCCCTTTTCTAAATTCACCGGCGGTT
>NT_176962.1:2900866-2958434 GCF_000188095.3 Bombus impatiens
CCGGCGGTTCCTTACGCGCCGCGGCGCTGAGCGATTCGGAATGGCGGCGGCGCGGCGGCGTATTCATCTTCGGAGATCAAACTACATTTCCTTTTTCGCGTAGTAAATCTTTCCCAGCACTCTCTCGACATCCGCGAGGCTTCGCGATCTTATTCTTGTATTCGTATCATTGTATTTCCTCTAACGCACGAAACCGAGCTTGACGAGTATGTGTGCCTTCTTGACGAATTTTTATTAACAATAGAACTACCACATCGGTCAAATTGACTGTTTTACAATTTTATCTTAAAATTCCTACTTGATGTTATATTTTTTTCAGCAATGATGTAATGATTTTCGCAGCGATAACTGAAAGAATAATATAATGAATTTTATTTTGTTTTTTATGTATTCAAACTCAAAATAATTGATGGATTAATAATATCAAAAATGTACCACATAACATGGAATTGCTTCTGTAAAAAAATAATGAATCAATAAATATAAAAATACTCTATTATTACGTATTTTTTATTTTTTAAAGATCAGTCATTTTAACTGGTTTTGATAGAAATAGCTTCGTGTTAACTATCGATAGTTCTAGTGTTAAATGTATACAGAATGATAGAACATTGTAGAATTTTTAATGATTTCCAAAGATGATGCAGCATAATGAAGTTTTAAAATAAAGATTCACGCGTAAATTATCCGCTCGTTTGTTCTTCTTTTTTGTAAAAATATCTGCTACTTTTAAAGTCTAAAAGAAATATTGTGGCATATGAAATTTGTCATGTTTCTGTGATATGTTTCTATTCGATCAAGCTGTCGTAGCTTGAAAACAAATTTTCCAATTTCAAAAGAAAACCACATATTGCTAGAGACTTCCACATATTTCTCCGAAAAGCTAGAAAATTTCTTAAAGAAACGAAGACTCGATTGAATGGAAAATGACCAGTTGGCTGTAACAGAGTTAACGGGTACATATTGCTTTCTAAATTGCCACAATATTACGATGGAATTCGTCATATCGAGTGTTACAAATAACCCTTCGACATTTTTATTCTAGTCGGATTTCGAACAATAAGAATCATTTTTGTTATGAAACAGATCGATGGAAGTACAAAAAGTGTAATAAACATAGGAAAATTGGTAATTCGAAATGAGAGGTTTAGAAGATTTATGTTTTTTAATGAACAGAGAATACAGTTTGTTAAAAAGACGTTTACCAAACGGAAATATAACGATGAGTATTGTTTAATCAAAATCTAATGACAATTTTGTCCGCTGTTGATAATTCATAAATTTGTACACGAAAATATCAAATCCGTATTTCTGGTACCACGCGGACCATACATTTTCCTTTCCACGTTTTGTTTGTACAGTCGAAACAAACGAAAGAGCGGCTGTACAATCACAGATTGAAGAGATAAATTTGATGACACGAAAAGATAACCTTCCCCCTATAAAGCGACTTCCTTGATGGAACCGTCCCCGAGGAACTTTAAACGATACTCATTTCTCTCCTTTTTACACATTCTCAACAGAGTATTTCTAAAATAAAGTAATACTCTTAAGTAATGATGGAATCAATTTCAATATGTACTTATACATCTTACGATTATTTGTCATTTATTATTTTATTCTTAATTATTTGTAAAATATAATTTCTTTCAAACTCACCAAGAAGGACGTCCACGTGTCAACTATCGAAATTATTGGTACAGGATTTTCTAATACATCGATTATAGATGAGAAAGTATCCGAGCGAGGCGGTGTGAAAAAGTAGCTAAGAATACTTCCGGTTCTCACGTTTGCCCGGTAATATGTCGCTGGAAGTTCTCGTGGACGCGTCTAGAAGTTTAAAGCCGAGCTTACCGCGATATAGCCGCGGTTTATTGCATGAAATATCGTGGTATTTCTTACTTCGCCACGGCTTAACGCAATTATTCAGCTTTGCGTCTCTCTGACGGCTTTAAAGTCGAGTAACTCGGCTCCGGCCATCTCGTTCTCGTAGAAGTACGACTTTAATTTCCCATGCCTTGGACTTGGACTTGTTATCGTTAACCCTCTGGAAACTACCCCGGCAAACCCACTCGGCCCGAGCGAATAAACAAAGCGCGTTGGAAGACCAAACAACTTCCGCTCTTATCGTCTTCGATCGAAATGGGACCGAATTCCCTGCACAAAAGAGGATGCTGAGGACAGACGGATGGATAGACCTTCTGTTTGCTCCTTATTCGTGTTTGGAGTTGTATTTAGTGGTCTCATTTGTTTTGTTAAATTGCTTTAAACAACGTTGACTTCAAGCGCGCTACGTTATTTCCACTATTTTCGACCCAATTGTATTTTTCTAACGTTGAAAGGCACCTCGAGCTTGAACGGAATATGAAAAAATTCTTATTAGTATGCATGATTTCTCGTTTCAGTTTTATGCTAAGCATCTTTTTAGAACATCGCAAATCCTTGTTGTTTGCTAAAATAAGAACAAGACCAAAATATGGAAATACGAGCGTAGCACGGTTAGAGTGAAGAATGTAGATTTGAGAAGGGAAATTCGAAAGTAGTTTAAACGATATATGAGAAATTCGCCAACTTATCTCGTTTAAACGAATCACAATTGAATTAAGCTGGACAAATCTGCAAATTTCGCTGAGTGTACAAGAGAGTGTGCAACTCATTAGCAAGAAATTAATTGTTCCAACAAGTTAACCTCCAAGACAGTCTCAAAGCTTCTTCCGTGTAATGATGCAATTTCTCAATTATACAAATCCTTTCTTGGATTACTCAACCGTACGTATTCTATATCTATGTTTATAATATCAACCAAAATTATAATTTATCTTCTTCGATCTAAGAATTACATAAGTTCTTCCAACTGCTTCTCTTTTCACTAATCTATCAATTTAAAATAAATTAACGGCAACTGTGTTCCAATATTAAAATTATTCAACAATAGAATTTTAAACATCATCTTCAATTTCAATTCGAGATAAATCTACATACCCGAAAACACCATTAAACAATATGAAAGAAGACGCTGTAATTATACTGCGACACGTTGCACGTGTTACAGTGCAATCAACATTTTACAAGCATTTTTACTCCCTAAGAGTATCAAATCTACACGATCGTCATCAGCCATGCGTAAACAGCAGCGAGTAACGTTAGTTCCGTATTACATGGGACTCAAAACACGTTGCAGGAATGGCGGGAAGCATTCCCAGACATAGCAACCATTCAGAGCTGTCAACAGGGTCTTCCGAGAGTTCACGTACACACGGGAGCGTCATCGAGTTAGCCAAAACGGAAGGACGAGATTCAGCAAAGTGTCTGGCGTGCACGTGGACCCAAGTCCTCTTTGAAAAGGGGAAGACAAGTTCTCCAGGACGCACAAAGGGCCGCTTTGTAGGCTCAGACGTCCTTCCGCATCAGGCCAAACTACTCGGAGCATGTCCCGCGGAATTCATGTGGGCCACGAAGAGAAACCGTGTACTACATGGCTACCAGGCCTCTTCTATCTGCATTCGGAAAACTTATATACGTACAGTGCCTCCGGTTATTCTATAGGACTTTGCCGCCTGACCAATGTAAACATCCTGTTGTCTACCGATGTGAAACGCGCATTCTATTACGCTGGTCTGTACGAAATGTCGTTTTGTGCGATGGAATTGTTAACTGCGTATAGTTCCTTCAAAGCACATGTCTAGGTTTCAACTATGATTGTCATATAGTCTTATCTCTATCGAGTATTGTCCTCTGGAGTTCTCTGGAAGATTGGATTATAATTTATCCGTTGAAAGAAAAGTTATTCTGTTGGTAAGAAATGAAAAGCTGGTGAAAATAAAAGAATTCTCGGAACAATTGAGAATGAAAGAATTTTTCTTTTAAGATTGGAAGTACGTAAAAACAGTCAGAGAAATTAATTGCACGATTTTAAGGATCCTAGGTTAACCTAACCTTAACTCTTGAACGACGATATTTTATATTACAGCGTACAAAGTCATTCCAAATGTTGTAATATTTCACACGTTCTGCTGAAAAGATTTGTCACTTTCCGGCTGACAAAAGACGCAAGCTCAGAGTGAAACTTCCTAGTAAAAGAAAAAGTGGCACAATACGTCAAAGCGTGCCAGCTAAAGAGACTTCGTTGTCGCGTTTTACTGTGTGGTCGTGGCGGTCGAGCAAAATTCGTCGCTTTGAAACCGTTTGTAGACTCGAGTCAACATCATCCTTGCACTTCACATTCGTATTTAACTTTCCCTCACCCAGTTTGCCCGTTTAATATTCGATCGGTCCGCCGTGTTACGATTGATCAATGTTCGAAGCAACGACGCTCAACTTCGATGTATCAGTATAAAACCATCCTCGTCTTCTTCCTTCTTCTATCATTTTGTAACGCAATAATTAATGCTTCCAACTGTACAAATCGTTTTCACAGAAAATTCCATTTCAGTATAAACAACGCGAACTAAACTATCCGACGAAACTCCCTTAGGAACACAAATCTAAATAGACTCAAACACAAGGTTGAAAGATTTAACCAGTTGGATCAGAGCGATTCAAAGTGTGTCTTGGTCGCGTAAAATCTCCAGGGCAACGTTTCCTTTCGAGTTTCCGTTTGAAACGAGCTTCTTTGTCGAAGCTAGAACATACATCAACGTCGTGTCCTCCGAGTCGGGACCTCACCGGTGGGAAAGACTGGAAGGAGCGGCAAAAGTTCCAAGCGAAGCATCGGGCCAGGTGCAAGCTGTCGATTCCAACCTGCAAACTAACCTGCAAGCTGACCTACAAAATTAACGCGAAGCTGGCTGGCAGCACCATCTACGCGTTGAATAACTATATATGCTTATTGTGCACGCGAATTCCGCGTCCCTAATCGAGCTTCCGTGTCTACTGCACTTAGACGGTATGATGGTTACGCGGGTGACTACCTCAGGGCTTCGTACGGTGATTAGGAAAGTTACCGCGCGCATCAGACTCAGAGACCGAAGGCTACGCTATGGGTCTCTGTACTCGCACTTGTCGACCATCTCGAGATCTGTCGCTCCTCGTCCGGTTGTATCTTTGCTTCTCTCTATTCCGCTGCTTCGTCGATTCTCCTCTGTATATTCTCTCCGCGTTATATAACCTTCCTGCTCTTACTCGGCTCGATCTCCGTTTCTGTTGCTCGCCTCTCCTCGTATCTCGTCGCCGTTGTAATCCTCAATTAATGCACAAGTAACGCTAACTACGCAAACTCGCCAAGTTGACGCACACATCGCGATGGGGAGACTGGAGAAGCCGGGAGAAGGCCGCATTTCCAACTCACGATGTCGTCAAGACGAACGGCACACCGTGAAAGGATCACATTACGTTATCTGCCGTCTGGGATACCGTGGATATTTGTCGTATGTTTATACGGATATTGAAATTAAAAAGGATATTCCTGGAATTTGGATAGGTCTCGTTTTACCAGATGGCAAGAATACGGAGAGGATCTGTGCAGATGGAAATTCGATACGCTTTTAGGGAGCTTCAACTGTCGCCCGATAGGGAAACGTTGGATGAGAAAATATGGCACCAACATGATCCGAAACTTCGCGATGTACGTAAGCCGCGTTGCAAGAACCGGTCTCATGGTATTTGAACACCGAAGTTTCTACGAGATTGCTGCTACCTAGCGGCAGAGTTACGCGACAGACTGATGCTCCTCTTTGTCTTTGGTATAGACGCGAATGTTTCGAATCGTTGTTGTGCAAATTAACTGTGCTGAGTTATATCGACGTAAAGTGGAATTCTTGGATACTTTGATCTTGTATTATTTAGCCTTCGTTCGATCGACATTTCTTATTTTCGATGCTTCGCGAAAGATGAGAGCACTTATAGTTGTTGGAAGAGCCTAATTGAATCTCAATTAATGATATTCCGACAGAAGCATGATCTTCGTAAAAAATTTCTTCTATATTATACAGACGTATAATTGCTCTTTGCTACGTTTCTTTGCCATTTTGCTTTAAAGCTAGCGAGAAGAAGCTCACGGAAAGTGCTGTTAATTCAACGCAGTCTATCAACCTGCTTCTCTTGGCCTATAAACCTTGTCGTACTTGCAAGTAAATCCGACTCTTTCGAAACGAACTAAACATACGTGTATCTATTCGAAGAACAATGCTGTATATTGAATTTAGAAGACAAAGATAAAAAGACAAAATGCATGGAACTACAGAGGGTCGAAGGGATCCAGCAGGATTCAGCGTTACCGGTGGATCTCGTCGGGATTTTATGCGCGCACTACGAGTCAATTTAAAACATTGCCGTGTCCCATCTGGTCTCTCCGCTCGCTCGCCTGCTTTTAACAAGCGCTACCTTTCCCCGGGAAAATAATGAGACGGTAACACGAGCAAACAATGATACGGTATCATGATCGTTAAAAGTTGACGAATTCCAACCGGTTCGAGTGCGGGACACCGTTATACACGATGAACTGGTTTGGCGAAAGTGGGTGGGAGATGGGAACAGAGGAAAATGTTTCCGCGACTCAGTTCGCCTGCATCGATTTGTCGCATTGCCGACTCGTCGTACGGAAACAAAGGTTATCGTTTTCCTCCGCCGTTAATTATCGAGCACCGTTTGCCGCCGGGTGCAATCAAAATTTCTAATGAAATTAACAATTAGAGCACAAACAATTTAACGGCAACGAGAACGCCGGATGAATAGCGACATCCGATCAACGAGAACGCACAATTCATTTGTTGGACAATCGAATTTTATGTGTTGATATACGCATTGTTACAGAAGTTCGATGTTTATTAGCGAATTCGCCGATTTATTGGTAACCCAGTTCGATCGGCTTTGTGTTTACTCATTCAAGAATAGCGTCGTTGAAATATACGTGCGATTTAGAAAGAGCAAGCAATATTCCTGATTTTCCTTGTGCTCTTCTATCAACATTGTTTTAGTTCCTTTATTTTTATCGTATAAGGACGGTTTCTTTTTACAGCGACATTTAATGTAGATATATTACCTCACGATGTAACATAAAAATAAGGGAAAATTACTTTTTAAAGTTCATGCGTACCCTGTTATCATATATCACATTTGTTGCCTAATACAGCGGGGCAACCGAGCGAAAAAATATGCGAACACGTATAAAAGTAATTGTTGAAGCAAAAATTATTTTATACCGACTATTCCTTACCTAAATGGCCCATTAAAAAATCGCATGCCAAACGATACACTTAGAACTTAACACGGATATCCTCTCAATAAGTAAACAACTAGCAGGCAATATCTACAAACCAAAAGTACTATTAATCACAGACAGAAACAGAAACAGTAGCCAATAACAGTTTCTTCGCCTCACGCGGTACCCCTATCCGCTTATCTAGACTACTTAACCTCTCTACCATCCACAAAGACACTTTAACCTCCAAGGATACTCGTCCAACACCGACACGAACCTAACGCACCTTTCGTGAAAACTTAATCAATTAAAAGTCTAAGCATGCGATTTCGAAGGTTCGCGGAAACGAAAGCGTCGTCTGGGCCGCATTGTTCCGCAATCTGAAATCAAACGGCAGCATAGGGTGCGCTGAATGATTCGAGGCACGCGGCGATGTTATCTGGTCTTACGTAGAAAGCGTTAGCGTGCGTGAACGCGCGGACACGTTCGATAAATTCCGTTCGACAAATCGCGTTCTGACGCGACAAAGGGCCAATAAATGTGCGAATGGAAAAACACGTGGCCGAGAACAGAGATGGATATATATATATAGAGAGAGAGAAAGAGAGAGATAGGGAGAGAGAGATAGGGAGAGAGAGAGAGAGAAAACGAGAGAATGGAACGGGAAGGAAGGAAGGAAGAGAGGCAAATAGAGCGGCAACCGGAAGGGGATGGTGACAGGAATTCGAGCATGGACAACTAACTCGCTGATTAACCAAATACCGGTCTGCAGGACAAACGACCGAGTAAACATTGAACAAGCTGTCAGTGGCATGCCACCGGGGGATCAAAGTTCAAGGGATAAACGGAAAGCTTTTTTCGCTTGGCCACCATACGCCATCCCATGACGCTTGTCGCGTCGCGCCATTCCAAATCATTTCCCACTGGCGTATAGCGAGATTGTGTCGTAAATTCGAGACAGGACGAGAGTTTAATTGATATTGTTTAACTGGACATTGTGTTATGAGAGAGAGAGAGAGAGAGAAATGGATGTCATGGTGGGAGAAGTTGGGATGAAAGGAGGATCGAATTGAGTGGGCGGTGAGTATTAGGATTTGGCAAGTATCTTTTGATGGAATGATTGGATTGATAATCTCCAAGATGAACATGGATCCGAGGATTATACAAGGTGATGGTGATGTAGAAATCGTGTTACAATTGGGAAGAGGATAGTGTCTTGCGGAAATATATGTTCTGCGGAAATTGTAAAATAAAATTTCTTTATTTTTTAAAATGATGAGAACAATATCTATCGAGTATATAGGTGTATTAATTTAATTCGCGAAATTGCAGTACTCTTAGCGCGTAATTTGTTCGTACTAACAGTTTAGGTTAACCAAAGGGGGAATGTATAGTTAAACACTGTTATAGATGCAGTTTTAATTGGAACTTAATGACAGTAATGGACGCAATACGATGTCATCGATTAATTAATTAATCTGTGTAATAACGGAGGGATATATCTATCTTTGTAAATAATTTAAACTGCTAACCTCTATTATATCTCTATTATCTTTTATATCGTAGAAGTAAAACATTCTGGAAAGTTAATTTGCTCGATTTAAAGAATCGATCACGCTGTTACCGAAAATGATTTATGACGCATCCTGCTATTTCGCAAGTTATCAAACGTAGAACCGTATTTACAGAACAGAATTCCATTCCGTGTGCAATATCGAACACATGCCAATATACATTCAATATTTGTTTATTCATGATTGTCATCAAAGCAAAGATCGTACATTTGCAAACCTAGCCCGTACTCTTTAATCTGTTGCAAACGAAAAAAAATCCCTCTATTTTTTCCATTGCAATCGACGTCGATTGCAATATCTAATCCCTCACATTTAAACGATATACATAATTTTAAACAAATTCGCCTAATCTCCACTTTAACCGGTTAACTGCGCTAAAATTTAGTTTTAGAAATCTCTTATGGAGGTAGATCATGGAGTATGGAAATAAATACAAGCAACGACAAGTATACGCGTCAAGCGCACCGAAATAAAGTTTTTATTTAACGTGTATATTCGTCAAACGCAGTTAACTGGTTAATTTTCCATTGCGTGTAATCTGCACAGTTCCCAATATTTATCTTTACGCATATACGCGATACAATTTTCAACAACAAATATATTGTCAAATTTAATTCTTCGTTAAAATCTGCGCACATTCCAATTTCTATACACTCGCATCTCGACCAAACATATAATTCCTGATATTTCGACATTATATCCCAGCATTCTACACAGACGCATTTACGCACACAAAAGTAGATCAGATCCCAAGAGGCGAGTAGCAACGTAATCCAGAGACGTTCTGCGCGATCGCGCTCGCTCACGAATTCATTGCAGTCGTAATTTAAGACGCGACAGGCAACTGTGGCAGACAGTAACAACAGATGGCTCATGAATTGCCGATCAGCCACGGAGAGAAGGATCGTTCCAAGATACTTTAAACGCGTCGCGGTTTAGGATTAAGCCGGTGGATTTCGCGGGAACGCTTGACCATCTGGCAACGCGCAGAAACGATTGGAAACGGGACCTATTTCGCCACGGATCATCGGCCATAATCGCGAGGGTCGTGAAACGCAATCGACTTTGCTAGCCAAAGCGGGCTTGGTAGTCTTCTCGATTACGTTTGTTCAACCCCAGCGTTGGTATTACCGGGCATCGATTAGGGTAATGGAGGTAGTAATATTGGTATTACTTTATGGGCTACCTCTGTGGCGAATCTCCGTAACGAACGCGTGATTGAGGAATTATGCGTTTATATTGTCGAATGGCACGCGTTTGACTTAGTGGTGTTTGGAGGAAAATACGCAATAGTATTATTATTTATATTACAATCGTAATATCGGTATACATATACATAAACGAGTATAATATATACGCGAGGCTAAATTTGCGATACAAGCGATGTTAGGATGATTCTGTGACTGGAAATAAAATAAAAACGAAGGTTAGGTATCTTCTTTCTGTTAGGTTGTCAGGAAAGTGTCTTTCTTTTACAGACACGTCTTTTACAACAACGCATCTTTATACGAACATGAAACCTAATCTGTCGAACGTTGTGATCTTTAGTTTGATAGAACAAAATGTACGTAATTCGATAAAATAATATAAAACAGAAAATGTTGTGCATCCATTATTTCCTTATAAAACGAAAGAAACTTTTCGGACGACCTAATATATTTTTCTTCTATATTTCTTCATTGCATCGCAATGCAAGAAATTCCTTACTCATAGTTTTCGTTATATTCTGATAATCACGTAGAAAATAAACGTATAACATTCTTATAGGGAAAAGTTCGAGAGAACGGTCAGACTTGAAACACACTGCGAGATTGTTTACGAAGCAAAGGATGACGATGTTTCGTGGAAACTCCAGGAAAACACATTCCCCCGCGAGCACATTACCATATTTGCTGGCGCTTACTCGCGCGAGCTCGAGCGCTTACTAGCAACGCGTGCACGTAGGCACGCGCATACGTGATAGAATTGCCCTTCGTTGCCGTATCCTGTTTACCCATGCCGCGTCGCGACGCTGCACCGGAATTCCCGTACCGCGAATAAAATAAAAACGAATTAACGCGAAAACAAATAATAATCCTTGGCCGCTAGCCCGGACCAAACGCACTGGCATGGTTGGGATTCTATGGTGGGAGGAATAATCGTCGACGCAGAAGCAAGTTTCGCAAGCTTAATAACAGAGAGGTTACCGCATTGTCTCTCACACTTTTGATTTTTCACCGAGTTGGAATTTCGATGGATTGGTTTATCGCTACTTTCTGAGAAGATTGATGGAATTTTGATGAGTTATTGGATCGTTTCGACGTGTATGACAGGGTTCGGTTCTTATTTAGCCTTTGTTCAATTTCCGCGAAAATTCATGGTTCTGTGAATCATGAATCATTAGATTGTATTTTAGTAAACGTAAAAATTTGAAATGTAATTTCTTTCCTTTTAAATTGATTACATATGGAATGGTTTTTCACATATTAATGATTTCTTTAAAGATAAACTGAGATTTTAAAGTATGTTTTTTTAACCTGAACATCATTTGGTAATCTTTAAGACAATGAAGATTTTCAGTCGTTTTTTGGTAATTAATCGATTAAATTGTTGACCCACTTTCTGGAAAAATGGTCTTAGGATAACTCTAATCCTTTTATTTGTTCCAACATTTAATGAATAATATTATGATTTAAAAAAAAGGCATTGTACACTAAAAGCTTCTGAACACAGCTTCGGAACCATCACTTTAATGATCGTCGATGAGATAATAACCGAGGGTACTCGCGGCGGCGATTCTAAAATTACGAGGGAGAACCTAATTTTCCGGTTGCTTTATTAATTATGCCCCGAGGCGTGTTACGCGATGACCGGAAAACGGCCTGCAAAAAAATTCGATTTAGAAAGCACGCGTTCGTAATAAACGTCGCTGGCTCTCGCAAAGCTTATGATAGATATCATGAAAAATGTGCATCAAACTAAATTCGACTTTAATTTGTAGCATATGAATCGTAGTTGAAACGTAGGATTTATTAAAAGAAATAACATGCAGGAGAAAATCTAAAATAGTATCTTCATATTAATATCTTCGTATTTAATGTGCGATCTTCATATTAGAAACATCGAAAAATGTTGTTACTAAAATTCTTAATACTTGTTTTCAGGAACAAATATCATGAGAATAAAAAATGAAAAATTTTCGTTGGTCATCGTTAGCATTGTTTCTTTTTTCTCTTTTTATCTAATGAAACTTCTTTAAATATATTTTGGCGTAAAATACTGGTTTGGAATAACCACGCGAATTACTATAAAAATAGCAATTTCAAATTCAACTGGAAACAAGTTGTGCCAAATATTTATACGAAATCAAATTGCTTTGAAAATGTTATTATAAAATTTTTACCTCGTTGAGAGCGTGCACAAAACCGATGAAGAAGTAAAGTGAAAATTCAATTATAACAATCAATGCACGATATATATTGGCAACAACTTTGTTAAATAACTAGAAAATCTCAAAGGGAATTGCTTTTGAACGACGCGAAAGTGTTAACGAAGTAATCATGCTAAATAAATCACATAAATTATTAACGTTTTAAATGAAAATGGAAACAAATATATATGCACATACAACATTACAGAATATATTAACATAATGAGCATTCACATGAGCATTGAATCATGTCTGCCTATGTAGGAGGTTATTCTCCTTGCTCTATTAATTCACTCACGCTTTAAGCAAATGTCGCTACAAGCGATTCTAACAAAATTAGAGTTAAAATTCTTATAGACCAGTGTTTGTTATTGTGTTGAGGATTAAATAAATGAATACACTTAAAAAAGAAGGGAGAAGATTCACGTTGTTGCTGATTATTATCTAATAAGTAGATATCTACATATTTACATTTGTTCTTTTCATCAATAGTCTGCTACATACTGATAATCTTGTGTACGTGTTTTTATATACTAAATACCTTACAATTAACGTTTAATGAGCGAACTGCAAGATCTGATAAAAAAATGTTTTGCCAGAGAACACTAATGTATGTAAATATTTTCTGCAATTATCATGTACTCTTCCCCAGTAACCCACATGCGTGTATCCCTTACGAAGAACAGGGGCATCGACACAGTTGAACTTTACTGACATTTTGTCGGCCGAGCTTCTAAATAAGGGTTAACTAAGTGGCCAGGTCATGAAATGAAAAATACAACACAAGGGGCAGGACACTTAGACGGCAACTATCGAGCCAAAAGTTTGTCTTGCTTTTGAGCTTGACACTTCTAACGAACGTGACTGTGACCATATACGCATACGCGCACGCATACCTTCGCACGTGGTAGCACACGGGCAACGGGACACAATTGTCGTTCTTGTTTCAACTTACTTCAATATCGCTTGTCAACGACCAATTATGCCGCAATTTGGCCAAAATTCAAATCGACGAAACTTTAGAATTTCCCACGGTCATAAACATTTCAAATTTCTCCTGGCTGATTCAACATGACGTCGCCATCTGTATTATAGCGTTTCCTATCGCAGTACATTATACGTTATAATTTGATCTTTAGTATTGTACGTATTGCAGGAAAGTATAGTGCTAGTAGATTCGGTAACGGTATGATTTGTTTCAATATCGTTCACGCCAACACAAAATCAAATACGATGCTCTGTCAGTCTATATGCCAGTCACCATTCGTCACTCACTCCTCCTGTTACAACAGTTTCAACGCTCTTTTTTCACGCTGACCACCCTCCTCGACAACGCTGACAACACTAACTTCTCAACTCACGACTGTCTGTTAATTCGTCTTCCTCCCTTAAACATCCCTTTGTCTTTTCTCATAGCCCCACCACGTACGTGTTTCATAACCATTCGAGGCCATGGTCACTCCAAGCCTTTTCTCCGCGTAACTATTCAACTGAAGAACCGACGACAAATTGATGTGCCGCTCGGCCCATTGAAGTTTCCAGATCCTTTTGGTCTGTCGGCATTTACGCTTTCTCGCAACGTTGTTTATGGTTCACCCGATATTTCTTAGGCAATCTGTCCACGATACTACAGTATAATACGTACCATAGTATGGATGTTTCTTGGTATGGATCAGTGCATTGCGTATTATGTATCTAGCAATCGACTGGTTCTGCGTTAATAAAATTAATTAGAGGGAAATTATACTGAATAATTTAGATTACATAAAAATTATATTACAGAAGATATAGAAAAAAGCGGTAGAATTTTTATCGTTACAATATTACCTACTTGATATATCGTTGATATCATAAATTTATTGATCGATGAAGTATAAAGACAAAGCTGAGAACGATAGTCAAATTAATATTGTGTTCGATGATCGGAATGAAAACTCTTGATCGCTACTTCGTTGTTTTATTTTACGTTAAACATCGTTTCCTGAGACTTTCGATTACTTCAACAGGATATTCAATTGTTTTATCGTCGTCGTGGGAGTTGGTCTTCAGGATCGGTTATACAGAGTCGCGAATAAACTTTCTGCAATGGGCATTTTAAAATTTCTACTCGAAGTTCATTGGGAAACTTTCTTCATTAGCAACTTGTGTTAGTTGAATTCTGATTATTTATTATGTATATCGAGATAAGTCTATTGTGTTGTAAGAACTCGATCTATATATCTGTTACTTATGCGTTTCTCTTCAAACGTCTGTTAATTTTGTATTTCAGTAAAGCGTTATTTATTTATTACTTTTTTACCTTGATTAATTAAAAGTACACAAACTGAGCCAACATTATAATTAATTCTATTACTTATAAACGAAGCTCGTTTTAATCAGAACGTAACCATAATGCGCTACTATACATATAGTATCTTACTATTCTACCAATTATCGAACTATCAGCGCTATAGCGCGTAGAATTCCAGCTGGATTTGAAACTCCGGACACATAACTAAACGCGAGCGTACGAAACGAACGAACCAACGGGACAAAAGAGGTGCGCGATTTAACGCTGGCGAACAATTTTACGACTGACAATAAATCGATAGGATCGAAAACAGCGATCCGCGAGCGGCTAATTCGCGCGAGATTTCATTTGGTGGTAGCGACGCGTCGAATATGAGCCGCGTCATTAGCCGTCAAACGAGCAAGTTTTATCTGCAATGGAACACCCGTGTTTACGACCGCGAGCTGCAAAATTGACAGCCGACCGCCGAGCCATATTATGGTGATGGAGTGACGAGCGACCACATGAACGCTCTCTCCACGCTCGCCATTCTACTACTACTATTTTACTCTATTCTACTGCCATTCCATTCTATTCTTGCACAACCATCTACCAACTACAATGTAGCCACTATTAGTGCAATCACACTCGTGTCCAGAAAGTTACATAAAATATTGTTATGTTAGGATGTCAATATTAATTTTCCCTAAATTGCCTACACGTTTTCTATCGCTTGAAGAGAAAGAGAAATTCTGAAGCCTGTCGTTTTGACAAACCGATGATTCTATGAGAGCATAGAAGCATCTGTCAAGCATAGCTATGAGAAAATCGAAGTTTGACCCATCTATACGATGTAATTTACGTGACGTTATATAAAACAGTAATGATTGTTAATTGTATATCGATAACTACTGTTTAAAAGTCAAACCGCAAAATAAAAGAGAAATATCCTATATTACTTCAATTACTCCAGAGCTGTCCGGTTATACGAATTGAACAACATTGAAAAAGGAACGTAGTGGACAAATTGCAAATAGATAGGCGTATGAAAGAAAAGCGATGAGAGGCGAGAGGAAGGAAAATAGAAACATAAAACTACGTGCAATACTACGCGAATACGCGAAAAGAGAATGACGAGAATAGAAAGCGGTGTACAATCGGTAATCAGGCACCCATTGACGGACGGCATGATATCTGAATGGGTGAAATTAGCGTTGGCGAGCTGTGTGATAATTGGATGCCGAGGCATGTGCGTCGAATGCGTGGGCGACTCGCCGCGCGTGTTTCCGCCTGTCAAAGGGTTAAATGCGTGTAAATGTCCGGCCTCGTGGCTCGTGTGATCGCATCATCGCTCTGTACCACGGAGAAACGCCACTTTCTCTCCTTCCAACAGACGCTTCTCTGCGTTCCCGATGCTTTCTGATCAACGCACAACCCCCTATCGATGATTACTCGTTAGAGATTGAATACGCGTGGCTCGTGATGATAACGGTTAGCAAATGGATGAAACTGTTGGTCGTACCGGATGGATCAATAGGTTTTGGCGTTCGGTTGATTTCGTAGGATAGATCAGCCGAAGATGGTCTATTCGTTCGTTATCGGATGATGTTAGAACGTTGCTTTTTCCAAATTAAATACTCAACTAACGTAGAAGAGTGTTCTCTTTATCAGAATTTTGTAGGACTCGTTGGAATGGGCCTTATATTTTAATGGATGCTATTAACATTATGACGAAATAGATGGTTTTGGAATATTTCGTTTTATTTCGTGTATTCCAGTCTTTTGTATGAATAATGTACTACAAAAAAAGGAGATATCCGAAGAGATATAAACGTGATTGTGGAACGTGCACAAAATCTGTAAGTCGGTCATGTGCGTTAAACGGTTAATTCTTTTCTGAGAGGAGATTCGAGGAAATACTTTTATAGGACACACGTAGTTCGTTGGAGAACGTGGAGAATTTCCTGATGAAAATTTCCTGCGAATAGTTGGCAAACACCGCGGCGATGGTGATCTTCATAACTTTAGGTATCGCTTTGATGGCGGCTGCTTGCGAGCTTCGACATTTGGCTATATTTAGTTTCTACGAAATCCTGTGCGTTTCTTATGTTTTCGAAATATCGGAAACTAACAAATACAGAAATAAACAAAAGTATCTGCTTAATTTAACAAATAAAAAGCCTGGTTAGAAGATTCAACGATTGAGAAACACGAGCAATTAAGATTTTAATAAATCGTTTTGTTCCCGTACTTCTTCTTAATATCAATTCTGTCCATTAAATTTCTCGACAAAAATTTGAACAATTCCAAGTATTTTCATTCTATCGAAGGAAACAAACGGCGTTCCTACGAAACCTCGACAAAGGGAATCCAATAATATCAGTTTCCCTGTCTTCTTTATCCAAAGCGGATCGTTTTTATCACGTATTTCGAGGGCGAAGTTCGTCGAAGGTATATCCGAGCCTCCGTCCATGTTTATAAATCACGAGCCATAAGCGACGGTCGCGTTCGTGTTCTTTCGAGGAACGCGTACCTATCGTTGCTGGATTTACTCGTTATCTTTTAAGCCCTTTCAGAAACGAGACTCGACGTTCCCTCGACGTACACCCGAAGAAATCGATACCTTTCTTTGCTCGACAAAGAGACTATTTGCCGTATTACTGAACCTATATAGCGATCGCCTTCGAACGACTCCTGCGGTATTAACTCCTTTTTGCACCAATCGTGGCTACTCTGTGCTCGATTGCTCCGATGGTAGACACTCTTGGCCTCGATAACCGACGATACGAATTGCTTCCTCTGCGAGAAACAAAAAATTATATTAATCCACGTGATTACGAAGCAAATTAACAATCGACTATTTTACGGTGAGTCGAGAAAGAAACTTAAGATTTTGTCGATTCGATATTTCTTATATCGTGGCTGACACGGCATTGACACGTACTACTTGCTGCACCAGCGCTCAGTAGTATAGGATAGGCAAGTCAGACAGTGGCTGACGAATGTGTCTTGCGACATTTTGAAATTTCGTTAAAAACGTGATTAAACACGATTATCGCGATTATGTTGATACTATTCGAAAGGATGCTGGAAATATGCGTACAGTCTGATGTGGTATTGATATATACTACTTAAGTACCAGTAGTACGGTACTGACTAAGACAGACAAAGTAGTAAGCTGCGTTTCTTTCGTACGCTATTGTTTATGTTCTACACGCTAAATCTTACGAGATTAATCGTTGTTAGTTAATGAAACAGCAGATAAATCTTAAGTACTTGCTCTACGTATCGAATTCAACGACATCTTTTTAAGTATTTCTCAACAATACAACGTATATTCTGGCATTTTTTAAGTGAAACTAGGTACAAGAAACCATTCTCAATTTTGTTCATCGCGAAGGACGAGAATCATAAGATTTCTCTCACATTGAACGTGTTAAGATATGCAGATGATACGTTTAAGAAGATCAAAGTTCAATACTCCTAGCGAATTTTTCATTTCTCAAAACGTTGTACTCATTTCAGATTTTCCAAGCACACAAGATTTGAACCTATCACTCGAAAGTCCCAACCAATCCATTCTTTCAAGCTAACTCGCATCTCCTAACAGACACAAGCAATATCAGTCAACGAAAAACGCATCTAAGACGAACCACACACGATACAGTTACAATTTGGCGAGATCCCAATAGGAAGAGCAGCTCTCCTCGAACTAAGCTCGTATACGTTCGCATCAAGGACGCTCATGGTTGCCTTCCCCCACTCCTGCCGTCAGCCACTCGTTTCCCCTCCCACTCGGTGCACTCTAATAGCAATAGGAAGAGCGCGCCGGTGGCTCGAGTCACCTTCGCGACGTATTCCCTCTGTGGCAGCGTCGTCGGCGCACGCCACGCTCCAGGATAATGAAATTAGAGTCGTGTTCCATTTGTGAGCCTTGCGGGGCAATATTCTTCAATTATAGCCGCCGGTCGAGTAGCACCGGGGCCCACCGGCGCCGCACGGATCTTGCAAATAAGAGGGCGGCTTTTCCAAGCGCGCCACTCGGAAAATGCGATTGCCAAGACGCGTAGAAGACGACGACGAGGGACGAAAGAAGCATGCGGCCCGTCTCCAAGAAAGAAGAGTCTCGTGCGCGTCTTTAACCTGCTCGTATATACGAGAGTCACTCCACCCACCGTGCAACCCCTCGCCCATCGTCGTTACTTCGCTACGTTGCGCTGGGTTATTGGAGACGTCTCGGCTTTCCTGTGGAATAGCTTGGATAAACCAGAGCGTGTACCTTCAGCTGGATTCTATCGAGGATGATCGAATTGTTTAGCATCAACTGTTTGTTAGGGGGAATGCGTTTCTCGAGTATGGCTCGAGTTCGAACGATGGATGTTGCTTTTTTTATTTCTCATAGATTACATTCATTGATTACCGAACGATTATTGTATTTTACTACTGAGATACGTACTGAATCTGAAAGTGAATTTGGATTTTTACTGTATGATACAGTTGAAGCTTGTGATCACATCATGTAACAGTAATATGTATCACTCTAAGCTTTCTTTACAATAGATGACAAACACAGCTGCAACACAAAATCTGCACCACAATTTCGACCAGAAATTTCAATCATTAAACGAAAGCAAATTGTTGGCGCAAGTTTCGAGAATTAAAAAACTACCGTCTATCACAGCCTTGTACCTCGTTTACACCATTGGCGGCAGCATACGTTGGACAAACGAAACACCACAATCGCTTGCACATTGATTTCCAATGCAGGTTCAAGCTCTTCACCATGCTGTTCGGCCGAAAATTGCAGTAGACCCGAGCAAAATAGCGTGTATGCAGAGGTCCGGGCGCGTTGATAACGCTCCAAAAGATACAGCATCCAGCGTCATTGTTTCCGCCAGTTGGCGGTTATCGCGGCGCATAAAAGTGATAGCGGGGGCAAACGGTAATTAATTTCCAGCCTCGATGGCCGAACGATAATTTATAACGTAATAGGCGGCTGCCCGACCACGCAAAATTATCCGCTTTTTATCAGTCCATAAATAAACGTGGTCGCGGGAAGAGTATCGGGCCGGTTCGGTTAGGCGGAAACCGGACCTAAAAAATAAGAAGAGAAACGTTCGAGAAGGATCGACGAACTCGTTCACAGATTCCCCCGTAGAATAATTTGTAGCTCGATAACGAACGCGCCGGTATAATGTCGTTTTGATAGAATCTAAACGGGTCAGTAATGCAAAAATCCCATTAATGTAATGCAGTGGCCGTGAAATATATCGCAGATAGTAGGAGGGGTACTGGTGCTGTGGCCGACCCGCCAGATAACGCTTGCGAACCAGGATAAAGTAACGTGAAAATTGATTGATGGCGGTTATAGCAGACTCGAATTAGATGCTCGTTCCCAATACAATGACAATATTCCACGGGAATATATTTTTTTGGACGATTATTACGGGAGAGGTATACGTATGTGATGTGGAAATTGTTCAATTGAATTTAATCTTGCACATATATTACGGATATATGTAATTAGTCAGTTAGATAGGACCTTTTTCTAGACGATTTTCTATTAAGTTGTCCGGAAAGTGTCTTTCTCTCGCAAATGTGTTTTTTACAACAGTGCAACTTCATAGAAAATCAAGTCTGTGAAATGTCACGGTGTTTATCTCAACAGAATAAAATGGATCGTACGTAATTCGATAAAATAACATAAAACAAAAAAACCCTGTGCATCTATTATTTCCTCATAAAACGAAAGGAACTTTTCGGACAAGCGGAAAGGGGGCGATTCTACGCGAAAAAAGAAGTCGAAAATATAGAATAAAAATTTTTCGTTTGAGGCTTTGTTTTCGAGAAAATCGACTTTGAATTTTGGCTCGGTACGCGTACACTTTATCACGTCTCGTTATAACGGATCTCACTGTAGATCGTTGTCTCGATGGGAAAATTTAAAAAAAGAATATAAAAAAAATTTTTATTCTATATTTTCGACTTCTTTTTTCGCGTAGAATCGCCCCCTTTCCGCTTGTCCGAAAAGTTCCTTTCGTTTTATGAGGAAATAATAGATGCACAGGGTTTTTTTAGATTACCGCAGAATTGTCTAGTATTTTGCAAAGGTACGTTGAATTCCGTACTTGTTTCAGGCGGCTTTATATTTGACTTTCGTTATTCGTAGAAAATTAAATAATATTGACTGATTGTAAAATAAAATACACAACGAGCATTGTACGAGCATTGTAATTTGTATTTGTTGCTTAAAAGTCAGTTATCCAATTAATAAGTCAAAACGAAAATAAATCGTGAAACGAATAACGAAATCACAATGTAATATCAGTTATCTTTATTTCCGTGACGTCAGGATTGTTTTAATACCATTTAGAGTATCACTGAGAATTCCACAGATACGTAAAAAATATCTAAACACATTAAATAATATTTTCTCCGATCTTTGCTCTGTTTTCTCAATTCATTTACAAACTTAAAACGCAATCTACTTGTGTAAGTACATTGATTCGCTATACGCGTTTCCTTTCACGGATTCACAAACACGTTTTGATGGTGTATCGTAGGGAACTTTCTAATGTAACTCTTCTATGTACAACAACGGGGCAGAGAGCGGAATTTCGTCGATCAAATTGAACACGGGTAAACATCGAATTCATAACGCCATCGAATGGCTGTTATCGTCGAAAGGACGGAAACCCGTGCACTCGTGCAGTCATAGTAACGAATCTATATAAAGACGATTTGTTATCGTCCGCGGTATGCGTATTCGGCTATAGAAACATAATAACTTTCTCTGCAAAAAGAATGAAAAAAATAGAAAAAAATATTAAAAAAACATGGAGTAGATTGAAAGAAAACAACGAAGCTTATATCGTTCGCGTTAAACGTTCGCCGTTTCCATGACGGTTATAAATCGACGCGATGAAATTGAGCGTTTTCTCGCGTTCTATGGAGAGTTTCACGTTTATTTATACCACGACAAATAGAAAAGGTATACATACACGTATACAGATTGTTCTCGCAACTGGACCGAAACGTAACTTTAACACTGAAAAAGGTAGATGAAAGTTTCATCAGAAAAAATCGAATGATTTCCACAGCTGCATTTATAAAATGCATTTATCTCCAACATGGTGGCATTTCAAAGATTTCAAGATCGCTCCTATGTTTTTAAATTGGCCCATATATATATATATATATTTTTTTTTTTTTATTCTCTATAAAGCTGCAGTACAGGATGTTTGAGAAGAATTAATTTAAAAAATATTTCGACCATAGAGTCGTTCTTTCTATATAATACATATATCAAATATCATTTAAAATTTATTTCGTGAAATTTTATCGACCGTTCTGTATCTACGTATTTTCAACTCTGAGTTATTTTATTACTCTGTTCTTCTTTTTTTGATTATTACAATCGCGTGGGGAAATTCATGGAAACATACGGACAAAAATGTAGCTTCAATTATAATGCAAGGGTAAACGTGTTTTTTTTTTTTTTTTGTTCTATATCTCTTTTCCTTCTATTTCTTGTTTTTTCTTTTTTAATTTTTTATTCACGTTCTAAAGATAACACAGCGTAATTATGGAACGTTTCGTTGGTCCTTGAAGAGCGGAAGACCGGAAATAAGAGAACTTCACCGCGGGCAATGTAATTAAGGATAGAAATGCGAAAAGGTTGTAGCCAAAAAAATACATCACCGGCAGGGATCGCAAACATCGGGCAAGTAGGTTAAACAGGTACGAATTTAATGCAACTTTGCTGCCAAGTTTAATCAGCCGGAGATCATTTTATATCTCTAGTTTCGTGAAAATTTCATAACTTTGAATGAAAAGAATATCTTTTCTCGATTGCGAAACCTAACCACTGTTTGGAAGTTTAGATACGCTTACTCTCTTCTTTAAAATTATACCATTTTATTTTACATCACATTACGAGCATTCTGTCAGATATGTATAATATCTTAAAACCACACGAGCTACGTATCTGCCTCTTAAAACATAGCTTCTCGTACGTAGTCGTCCGTTTTTATTTACAACAGTAACAAAAATAATACGGACACTCCACTTAAACAACATTCTATCACGGTGAAAAGAGGCGTCCTCTTCGTCTTAACTAGCCATACCAATTAACAAAGGATCAAATCAAAATCTTGGTACAACGGCAACTTAACCTTCCTATTATCGAATATCCCTGAACTGTTTTTCAAATGATCAGCAAAATAAAAACAAGCGCCACGTGGATGAAAAGTATGTTTTAATAGCGTAGTTGAATGGACAGTGGATTGAAATAAGTCGCCATCGAGCAAGGGCGGTGCTCACTTAATTAAGTCGGTTTCCCTTGGGCGTACGTGTCGCGTGCAACGGCGAGAAAAAGTCCGGCGAATGGACGGCGACCACATACTCGCGTACTATCGCGCGTAAGCGTGGCACGTAACTGCAACGCAACAACAGGAGAATGGCGACTGATTGCCAGGCCGTTGCGAATTTCACGCGGGATTCTCCGACGAATTTCGCGCGCGAGCCCGTCCGTGCCACGGCAGAACGCACGTTAACTGGCTACGGTTAAATTGTTATTGAAATCGCAATCGAGACTATGGTTAAAACTACGCGAAGGTGTTCGTTCTCTGATTAGGTTCGATTGATGTCGCGTGTCAGGTTGACAGGCGGCTTTTCAAAGGATCGGTAAGGTTGATGCGTCTTTTATGATTACGGTGGAATGTGGAACGCTTGCTGCAGAGAATTGACAATGCTGATGTCGGAGCAAACGAATTAGCGTTGTGATCGAAGCTACGATTGGGTTCGAAATGTGTAGCATCAATCGAACCTCCCTAAAGCAAACCTATCGACTGAAATTTCGATTAATTTCGTAATTTCATTCTAAGTACGCGATTAACGTTCGATTCTTAAGAAACAAACGACCATTCCCATGAATTCATTCGTAAGAAAATTTGGGGTAAATTCTGTACTTCTCGATTTATGGAGTTAATCAGTGTTGCTCCTGAAGGACTCATACATCGCTTTAATAAACTGTTGATTATATACCAATACTTACAACATCGATTTCTCTTGAAAACAGCGAAACGCAAGAGCCGAATACAGCTGGCAAAATAACAACACGCGAAACAACACCCTGTGACAGTATCGAAATGACATGCGCTCGCAACCGACGAAAATCCAAATCCCGCGGACCTTGCCCACCCACCGGCTCGACAGGGAAACAGGAATTTCCACGCAGAAGAGAGCGTAACGAGCGCGTGGCACAGAGCTGTCATCGGGCAAAAACGTCGACGACCACCGCGCGCAGCCGGCCAATTACATTGCCGCGGCTAATGCGCCCATCCAGGTGGCGCGGCGGTCGCGTTCACGGAACGCGAAATCATACGATCGAAAGCTGAATAACAATTAATTCGATTTACGTGGCGGTCGGATGAATTAGGCGTGAAAGGGACAGCGGTTTTCGGGAGGGGATTCGCCGCCATCCTCGCGGACGACAAGCTTTATCGTACGCGCGTTTTGACGTCCATCTGATAACGAGGCAGCCCGACATCGGCCTCAGCCATTGGCCAAGAACCGCAAATTCATTTTCGACTGCGCGTCGTCGTTTCCACTCCGCAACCCTGGCCCGACGTTTTTCGCGTTTCACCCAGCCTGTTTTTCACGCGTCCCATTTCGCGGTTCGATCCCCGCTACCATTCTCTGCTCGCGTTTCATAATTGGCCTGCGGCGTTTTCTGTGCTTGGCACGCTAATGAGCGTTATTGGCAGCCCATCTAATTTATCCGTGCTGGCCGCCTGGCCGTCGCTGATGTCGCTCATCCACCGATCGATTATCCGGCGTAACCGCCGCGTAATGGCTTACGTTACGCCACCGAGCATCCTTTCCTGCGACTCGTGCCCGCTCCTCTTCTTTTTTTTTCCCCCGTTTCTCGACACGCGTCGCTTATTGGGGCGTGTACTCGTCGTCGAGTATAGTGGAGTACGAGCGGAATTTCGAGATAGGGTATCTTGGTACTTTGGCGGGAAACGTTCTTTGAAATTCCGGCAATTACGCGGTGCGGGAATTTTTAAACGGGCAAACTTGTTTGGGCGAATTTTTTTTTTTTTTTTTTTTTTTTAGGAAATTTCTCGACACGCGTCGCTTATTGGGGCGTGTACTCGTCGTCGAGTATAGTGGAGTACGAGCGGAATTTCGAGATAGGGTATCTTGGTACTTTGGCGGGAAACGTTCTTTGAAATTCCGGCAATTACGCGGTGCGGGAATTTTTAAACGGGCAAACTTGTTTGGGCGAATTTTTTTTTTTTTTTTTTTTTTAGGAAAATATCTCGATTCTTCGAGAGTTGCTCGCAAGTCTAAAAGATCTCGTGTCGATAAGAGAATTTGCGAGCGTGTTTTACTGCTCTGCGTAAGAATGGACGATGCTGAGATGTTTGTTCGAGGGAAAATTCGAAAAAGATTGATCTGGCCGTATTTAACAGTCGATCGATATTAAAGTAAGGACGTGATTATGCTACGATTCTGACGATTAACTACTGCAATATTCTAAAGTATTCTTGCTCTAAAGTTGCTTCCTAATTTACTTACGGATAAGGAACGCTTCTCGATGAGAAATACCGAAACTATACGAAAACAAGGTGTATCTGTACGCTTCTCGTAAAGTTATACGCTTTATGTTGATAAATTGCAGACAATTGCTTATGTACTCCAAGAAGTAGACACGATCGTGCTTCGGTAAACGAATTGAAGAGCTTGTGAAGAATAATTAGGGTGAATAGCTAGAAACGGGTACGATGGAAATATACATAGAATGTGAAACTCTTTGAACTCTCTTTCGTCCTCTCTCTCTCTCTTTTCCCTCTCGGCTACGACGATGATTCTCGATTTCGGTATAAAAACAGTGGCTCTGTTAAACTGGAGAAACCAATTACGTTATCAAACGAGGAAGCGAGTATAACACACGTTTCACAAATACTTGCGAGTCAAAGGATGTAATCTCCTAGGGTTATTGTAGTTTAATGGTTGGAAAAGGATGAAAGGAGAGGAATGAAGAGAATATTTTTAAAAGAAAGTAACACTGAAAGAGCAATAACGATATTCGTAATTAATTTCTTCTACTTTTGTATAAATGTAGTTCCTTCAATTTTGTTTTTACGATAGTAGGATGTGCGTCTCCTAGAAATGTTTCAGTTAAGCTTCCTTTTTCTTACACGTTTTGTAGCGAATATTTTTCGATAATGCGAACAAATTTCCGATTAAAGCGTAGTGTTCTACGGAGAACAATAACCTACACGTCATATGACTACTGAATCTTGTATAACATGTCTTATAAAATATACATAAGATTTCGGTTGATGAGCTTAGGGTTGTCTGTTGACGTGTTACTTGTATCTACATGTGTTTGACCTCCTTATGTATTCTTTCTTTAAAAGAAAAAAAAGAAAAAAAAGTTTGTAGTGACTAAACACTGAAATGAAATATAATCTAAGTGTGTTAATTGATTTTTTGCGAATTAAGGAGAAAAATTACGATATTAAGGTATATAAAGAATTGAAAAAGTAAATCTCGCAATGTTTGAGGACAAGACATTGCCACATTGTACCGAGGACAAAATTTGTCGATCTTTTTATTTTTCTCGCTTGAGTTGATTCCGAGAATCAGTACAAGATAACTCTGCCACATATAGAAAATTTCATCTCGAATTTCTGTTGGTCGACTTTTGACCGGATAAAATAAAAGTGAAGGGTAGCGAATCGATACTTTCCCAACAAGCCTTCCGAACAAAACTCTCTGAGAAAAGTTTACGATTTGCTACGAACCCATGAGCCGATCAAACACAGAAAGTTATAAATGAAAAATCACGTTTTTCTATAACGCGAAACTTTTTTGAATCCCGTACGCGTGACAATAACAAAAAGGTAAGCTTGCAGATTATTATTCGAATCGCATTACGTAGGAACTAATACACAAAAATGAACAATTTCATGCCAACAGTTAATACATAATTTTCTTTTCCTTTTCATGCGATATAATATTTCAGGATTATTATCTCACTGCGGAATAAAAATGTTAATTTGCATAAAAATTTACAATCTCGTTATTAACGTTAAATTTCGTTTATATTATATATCGATCCTTTGCATTTAGATAGATTACACAGTTCTATTTATCTTGTTAAATCATCGAATTAATAAAATGTATTATAGCACTGTATAATTTCCAGCGCAATTTCGAATTATCGAACGATGTTTCACATTTGATCCGTGAAACTATTCCCCGAGCGTTCCTGACGCAAACCACGCGAGAAACCGAACGTTTTCAGCAATCCGTAACAGTTAGGGGATACAAAGTTAAACGTTTCCATTACCAGTGGTATTTCGGTCGATTCTTCACGCGTGACTTCTGCCCCGGGAACAGGTTCCACTTTTAATTTTCCAAAAGGTCGGTGGGTCTCAAGGATGGCTTAGTTTAAAGCCAGTCGAACGTGATTGTATTGCGAATCGTTCGCGCCGTGCCGCAAACTTCAAACGCTGTACGGCTTCCCGTTGAGATAACGAAAATCATTTGCTTCGGGGCGACATCACGTTTTCTATTTAATAGAAAGTATCGTGCTAACGAGACAGATGTCGAACTATGGAGTGGCGAAGCAAGTAATTTTTTATACTTTAATCGTTAACTTTTAATCGAAAATAGTGTTTTTTAATTTGTTTCAAATAAAGAATAAATTCGTACATATATATATTTTTTTCTGTAAGAAAATGTATGCATTTACTGCCGATATTTGACATTCAAATTAGATGATTAAATTGGTTTTTGATATAGGGATGATTTTCGCGTTTATCTTCGATTTTTTCCGAATTTCGGCTATTTGATTTTGATATCCGATATGCAAATTAAGTATATAAAGCGATTTCGAGTGTATAATGCGTGTTTATGGATCTTTCGATTGCAGGGCAATTTCACAGTTAAATAGTAGCTGAAAGATTTGTTATCTTTGCTAATTTTTAATTGCAAATAATTCAGGATGCAAAATATCTGTATTGGATAAATTATACGAAGAATGAATTTTATTCATTTCGGTTGATTATCATGGAATATAAAATCTTATTTAAAATTTCATTGGGAATTCGGCGGGATAGATCGTTGTATGTAAAATTCAAAATTCAGGAATTTTTGAATAACTGAAACGAGCGATATCGAATTTATGTAAAATCGTAAATGACAACAGAGTAGCAACAAATATTGAAAAATAGGAAATTTGTAGAAATTATTGCTTTATCGATCAAAGTCATTGTTATACGTATTTATCGATTTTGAATATTAAACCTGCATATATGTATAAATGAATAAAAGTCGCTGTATAACTTTACATAATTAGATAAGTTTCCTATCAAGCGTCAACCATAACATAGAATATTCCTTCTCATTCATACGGTTCTCCATCTTCGGCCTTCATTAACGGGTCCCCGTGAACATACGATGACATCTACCACACCCGCTATTATAGAGCTTTCCAACAATCTCTACTTCCGCAAGTTCTTGCCTACATAGCCATCGATTTTCAGATATAGACACTTCATCCTAATACCGAATATTCTCGTGTTTAAGCCATGATTCTACATTCAGATAGTTTCATAAGCTCTGCTATGAAATAATACCCTCTTTACCTGCTTTTCTATAATTTTCAAATCGATGTCAGTTTTAATATTCAACATATTTTTATCGTTGATTAACCGTATATCATCCGTGGTTTTGGTTATTATACCTTTATATTCATACTGGAAAACGCATCGCGTTTGGCAATTTAATTTAGTAAAATTCACAACGTATTTTTCGTATCATTCTAATTAACATATTAACGGTCAAAAGAAATTGAACCTTTTACGAATCAATAACCAAACAGCACTGGCCAAATTAGGGTTGTTGAAAATGCATTTAACGGATTCGAAAGCGCGGAAAAACACCGTGGCATTCATAATCTCAAAAGATCCGTTTCAGGCAAAGATAAATCAACCTGCACGCGTCTATTCAACCTTCAAACCACGTTGAACTGCGAATTCCTTAAAAAAAAGCGAAAAGAGGAAGAAAAATCGCAATTAGTTCTCGAATAAACGCCACAAGGGCGAAGGATACATCCTCGAACGTGGGAGACAAGCGTCTCGCTTTAACTGGGTCGTTTAAACGGAGTCGGCGTTCGCAGTGGTGTTCCAGAGCTCTTTCATAAGCCGAAGACATTCACGGCAGGGAATTGCATTGAAAGTCGTTCTGGTTTCGAAATTTTTTAATGGAAAGAATAGCTGGCTGCGCTCGACATTCTGTACGCCGGTTAAAGGAGTCCATTCGAGACAAAATGCGCGAGCCCAGCCGAAATCCCGGAGAAATTAAAAGCGACAACCGTTTCACCTTCCCACTTTTTCGCTTTAACCAGCACCATCAGCTCCGCGAAACGAAATCTTTGAGGCGGAAGTTCGCATTCGAACGCTACGATGAAGCGTCCTGTATACCCTAATTATTCGCGCTGTAAAACTCCAGCCGAATATCCATTTATAGTATTCCACACGGTGGATACGCAACGTGGCTCTTTTAAACGCGATATAAATCGCTTTTTCTTCCTTCCTCGTTACGCCTTCGTCGCTGATGTGTTCGTCTCTCGAGAACGTACAAACTCGCTTAACCTATCCGAGGACCAGGCGTTAAAATAACGCGTGATAGTCGCGTAAATGTAACATTAGCGAAGAAATGTAGAGTGAAAATCATCTACGTATTGTTTTACAGTGCCGATATACGTCCGTTTATTCAGATCGGATAGTCTATTTCCGATAGTTCCTATATTTTTGCGAACGACGTGTATTCTGTGTGTTCTTGCATCATCAAATTTTCCGTAAATAGATAGAAACTCCTCGTAAAACTCCTGAAGGTTTTATAAAACTGTAGCCTATAGGTTGAGATCCATAAAAATATCGTGGAAAAAATTGTCATGCGAATTTTTCAACCGCAATACCAACAGAGTTAGAAAGCTTGCTATACAGTAATGCAGACTTTAACGGTGTAAATAAGGACAAAAATTGTAAATGAAATGTTACATTAACGCAACGTTAGCTCGCAATGTGTTAAAATTGTGTAGCCATTTGTTACACATATACCTTTGCATCGCATTACTTTACTGCTTGGTCCTTAATGGCTTGCAATTTTGTGGTCGCACTACTCTCAACAGCTTCGTGTATGCATGGTAGCGCCACTATATGCGTGGTGGCTAGAACTAATCGGTCATCACTTCGTTGACGATTTCATGATGGTCTGGTGTCCTGTTTAGAACCTGCTGGATCGTTGGGAGATCTATGAATAAGGGATAAGCGGATGATTAACGATGTTGGTGATCGTTTGAACGGTGAGAAATAATGGAGTGTGTCGGGTGATGAGTACAGGTTTTAGGGTGTCAGTCGAAAATTCGTGAGTCAACTATATCGTGGATTGTCAGGGAATATGACGATAATCGAAGCGAGTAAATTATCGGAGAGATATCGGTACATCCATCATCTATTGCGTAATGTAATAGGAAGAAATTGAGACGTTGCTTAAAATCAACAAAAGGAATCCACACTGAGCGTCTAAAATTTGAAAAAGTTATTTTCTAATTATTAACGAATAAAGTTACAAAATTGGTCTATTCGAAATACTATCTTAGATGAATGACAAAGTTCTGTGCTAAAATCCTTAGAAACTCGAGAACCTCGTTCATTGAAACAACGGATACGTTTTATTAAGATTCCTCGAGTGTAGCTACGAGTGTTAGAACTAGAACTAGTGTTTAAATGCTCCATCGCGAAAACAAACTTGCTACACATATGCCGAACTACACGGGAACAACTTCTGGAAATTTCTAAGAGTTAAAATGACCCAAATTTCATCTGCCACTTCGCGTTCTTCTTCGCAATCTCATCTCACTTCTTCCGCGTGTTTGAAGAAAATTGAAAACGAGCACCTTTTCAGCTAATGCTGTGCTATGTAACAATGCTGTATGTATTCACTCGCGTGATCTTCGCGAGAATCGTTCCCCCACCCTGGCGCCTTTATGCTCCCCACCGCTGCGCGAATCGAGCGTATCGGAAAGGGTGGGGGAACAATGGCACGGGACCACCTGCAACAAGGGACAGAGCGTCTCCTTGGACGCATACTTATTCATTTCCAGACCGATGAGCATCAAAGCGTAACGCGGCGCGACAACCTGTAATCTCGTGGATATTGCCAGGTGCGCGGCTCGAGTCGCCCCCTATCAGCGTCACGAACGATTCAACGAGTAATGCCACGTTACGTCGACGCACGTGTCGTTCCATCCCGATCGTCTGCGAATCCGTCTGTTCGCGCTTAATGCGCCGCCCGTGTGCATCGTTCTGAATCGTTTAGGGATGATGGTTCTTAGGGGATCCGCGCGGGAATTAAAGCACATTCGACGAACTGTTCGACGAGGAATCTTCTGATATATCTTGGTCTTTCAACGTCTGTACTCTTTGATCGCCCGTATTACAACAAGTTCCTTATAGGACAGCCCCTATATCAGCATAAAGCTTGAAGTACGTGTTTCTTTTTTCTTTTTCCTTATGTAATTTTATCGTTTGTGCAACGTGCCGAGAAATAACAACACCATTTATTTCACAAATATATCATTCACGATAAGGTGACAACGTTTCTTAATCGACGAATTTAAACTATGGATTTTCGCGCAAATACAGGCACATCTTTCGCTCGATGAGCCGGCAAAGCAAAAATGAAAAAAGAGGAGGGAAAAAAAGCAGATTACAAGAAACTCATCGCGAACGGTCAACAAACTAGAACGTCAGAGAGAACGAACAAAGAGAAAGTTCGAATCAAAGCCGTTAATTATCGTTCTCGCAACGAAGTCTCTTCCCTTGACCTCTTTTGTTCGAACGAACGCACGCGGCCACGCTCTCTCGCATTGTTCCCGAAAATGCTGGCGGCGTGCATTGTAAGCGAGCTAACAAAATAACAAGGTCTTGTTCTTTCACGAGAAAAAGGAACCCACTCACATTTCTGATATTACGTTTGGTGTTACGAGTTTCCAAACTTTCCTCAGCCCATTGTTACTTCCTTCCTCGGCTGCTTTCGTAATCGTTACGTAGTTAATTTAGTGTTAATTAATTTACGTAGCTAATTCGCTGCTCATTTATTTTAATTCCTGGAACACGAACAAACCCGCTAGTTTCAACATTCATACTGTTTCTCTTCATCCGCTTCCTGTCTCTCTCTCTCTATCGTAAAAATTTACCATACGATCAGTCAAGTCACCTGAATTCCAACAACTTGAGACCGCTTTACCACTGTGTTACTCGCTCGAAATATTCTTTCGAACTTGTAAGTTGGTTTATGATAACCAAGTTACTCGATATTGAGACGCTTGGATTCACGTAACTTGACCAATCTGAACGAATGCTCATGCATGAAATGACGCAGTGATACTAATTCGTCACGGTGGCAGTGGGCATATGGCCGGAATAGAGAAGCCTGATCGACAAACGCGAAGTATAATCGGGGGCCAACCCCAAGACGAATGTAACGACTACGTGCTGTGGAATACGTTCCAGGAGATTCGGTACGTTGTTGCTGAATTGGAGCTTCTCTCGCGTGTAAAAAGTTAGGGGAACTAATGTAACGGAGTATCGATGGGGGAAGGAGACAAGTCGCCGCAGGGGTCGCCATGCAATAGTAACATGATCTTTGCTATAGTTAGTCAGGATTAAGGTAACAAGGCACGTTAATATTGGAAATGAACTTTAGGATGATTTTATTTTTCCTATTATTTTCCAATGTCTGATTTGTTTCTTTTATTTCTAGAATCTCTTTTTATAAAGAAAGGAATAAATTATACATTGAACAATTTGTATAAATTTCACAGCCAAGTGAAGTTATTAACAGCATGAGCAACGTATATTGTTTACGATGACGTGTTATGTTTATCATTGTTTATTATCGTTTATTATTGTTGAAATAACAATTGATATTTGTCCACATACATGCAATATAATATTTATCGTAATTATCATTGTGCAAAGATCATAATATAGTAGAATAGCGTTAATTAACTTTCATTAATACAATGATCGAATGTTATCCGTTTATGATGTCACGTGGTTTGAACGTATGTATCTATCTGGAATCCTACTGCTTTAAAATTCTCATTAATAGCTCGTAATTAATACAACAATAATTCTCATAACTATCTTAAAAAAACTAGAAACAATAAAGAAGAAAAAAATTAAGTAAGTAAGATCTACCGTACAAAAAAGTTGCAAAAGTTCGGAGTGCAACTTAAATAAATATCTCACTTCCGTTCATTCCGTGTTCTTTTGCCTTCGTCTGAATTGATTCACAAGTTCGCATTAATTGCATATTTTTCATTCATTTTCACGATCATTATCCACCACGTAATTAAATAAACGCAACGGCGAAATAGCGAAAAGTATAGCGAACAAAAGCGGGAATCCGATTTCCCGCTAAAATTCTCGGTAGCTCGATAGCTGCTTTTCGTTTCCGGACGGGCCAGGGTTTCCGCCGGTGTTTCATCGGAGTTTATACCACTGTCGAACTGTAACACTATATTACGACATAAAATAGCTGCACACGAGCAAAAGGAAACAAATTCTGGGAAAACAGAGTTCGTGGAACAGTATCGAAATCTGCGCGTCGCCATAAACAAAAATGAATGTAACTCGCAACTTGTGAAGGCATTGAGCGACGTTAATTCTTTGTCTTGCTGTTTGCTGTTCCACTTTTACCATATTATTTTAACTCGCGTTTCGTAACATTGGATAATCGCAGAAATTATGACACAGATGACACAATTTTATTTTTCACTTTAATCAAACTTCATTTTAACCGAATTTTGATTTTAATACAAGTTCCTATTATTTGGAAAATTATGAATCTTATTGTTCTTTATTACCGAAACAAGAATATTGAATCGAAAATTTAGAATACCCGAGACAAAGTTTAACCCAGAAATACCTTGAATATATCGTATAAAATAATTTCACAAAAATACATTCTTCTGCTACGAACCATTCGTCCTCTTGTATTAAAAAAAACATTCCATTTAAGCACCGTAAGTTACCTTACGTTTCCAAAGTATTTTGTATCCCATTCCACCGATTCTATCACTTGTCAAGAAAAACCATCTCACTAGTCACTAAAATGATTCGCTAAGTAGACGGTTAAGGCTCTATTCGCAGGATCGATTTACGAACACTGGAACATCCTTCCAGTTTCCAGCGAAACGCGCCCGAGGAATTGCAGACAGACGCCAGGGACGGAGAAAGTACTGAAAAATTCATCTCTTATTACGTCGCTACCATTCATTCATATCTCCCGTGAAGATTCTCCTCCTTTTAACGGGTGGGGATAGAGGGTGGTAGATGATCGCGCGTCTATAATACGATGCCTACAGCTTCCGGCGAGGTTTCTTCAACACACAGAGCAGGACTAGCCTGTGAAAACGGAGAACATTTATTGTACGAAACATGATCGTCCGTTTCTCAAAAGAATCCTAGCAGGTCGTGTAGTTGGCGAATAAAGCGGAGCGCAAGAGGAGACGCGCGGATCTTCTTGAACGAATTCACAGCTACACAGCGACGAGACGACGTTACGTTTCCCTCTATCGATGATAATGCCCGTTTCGTTTCGTTTCATTTCGCTTCCTTCTCTCGTTTTGTATCGCGTGATCTCTCGAATTTCCGGCACAAACAAGAGTCAGTGCAAGCGGATAAAGATAGATGGATGAAAGCTCTGGCATGATATATGATTAATTTTTAGTTGTTTTTGTTTTGTTGGGTCGTTAGCAATACTGTTTCTTACATAGTCAATTTTAGTGTGGATATACGTATGATATTTATATAGCTTTTGCATTTATATTCGTTTGAAGAGGGCCAAAATGGGGTTAGGTTAGTTAGACAAAGAAGTACAATTTATGTATCCAATTTACCCGAACCTAAGCTATGCCTAATATCTACGTGATCCACTAGTAAATCCATCTTCCTGCTGAACTCTATTTCATACGGAATCGGATTAGCACCTATCGAAATCCAAATCGAAATCACGCTAATCCATCGATATGATGCATCAATATTTATACAAAGAAGTGTATTTTATACACCAAATTACCATATCCTGTCTACCAAAATCTAATTTACACCTAATCCACCCACGTGGCCCTCTAGTCTATCGGTAAAATCGCTGTAGAGACGATCCATCTTACTCGCTAGATTCTATTTTGTAGCATACGAATCAGAACAAACTGCAGCTTAGCGATAACGAGAATCTGAGTGGCGGGTGTGCAGAGCGGGGGAGGGGGCTCTCGTCGTGGATACGAAAGGGAGAACGAAAAGAAGGGAGGACGAAGAAAAAGGAGATGGAAAGGGGCGAGAGGGTCGGAGACAAGGGTGAGTGAGACAGAATGGCATTTGCACTGGCTCCCGGCCAAATCCCACCTCATCAAAATGTCGGAAAGACGGCTCGGGACGAGTCAAGGCAACACGGTCTGAATGTCATCCCTTGAGGAAGTATCCTGCGAGAGCCAGGGTGGAAGAGGAGTTTGATATTTTTTGACGATGTACAATAGAGGGCGGAGGAGACAGGACAAATGCGAGGGGGCTCGCGAGAGTCATCGTTCATGCTGATCCGACCGGCTCTTTGATCACCCCGCTGTGCTGATCAGCACTTTCATGGCAACGCGATTAGCCGTCGAAAGGGAGACATACTTTTTCCCTGGTATGTAAACCGTGGCCTAGAAGACACGTTGAACGTTTCGATTCTTTAACGTTTGTGAAAGGAAAGTGCTGTTTATGTTTGTTTAGGTGGGTGATCGTCGTATGTGGTGTCAAATTTGGAATGGAAGAGGGTGGAATATGGTGGGGGAAAATGAATGAAGTGAAAGGAAAAGAATATTTACAGAGATATATAGAACAACGATAACGATAGAAAACTTTGAATCTATTTTTACCTGTGTAACAAATTCGGTGAAAATAATCTAACTGAAACCTTAGCTAAAAACACCCCTATTTTATGACTCGTAGCGAAAGCATAGTAAATACATCTATAAATAATCTCGCAACACGTGCAGCCCGTCGTACACGGTAATCTTCGAAAATCATTAGGCCCCACGATAATCATAGCCACGACGTACCAAAAGGGAGAATTCACTTCTTTCGGACCCCGACTATTTTATTGCACGTCTAATCGCACGTTCGTCGACGGTGACACCCTGCGGTGACCGCGAAATCATTTTTCAGCGCGCATCAGCGCAATGCGCGACACGTGTCGCCTTCATTTCGTTCTCTCCGCCCGTTACGACTCAATCCGCGGCAAAAGGATCCCGCGGCGCGATCACGAGGCAATAACGCGTTCCTCCTAGCGTTTTACCAACCGCTAGCATTTCACAGCGGTAACTTTCACGCTAATGTCACGTGAATTTATTAAAAGCTGCAATTAAGGAGCGGGCGGTGCGTCTAGCGATTTACGGCTGACCAATTGATGTAATTTTAACGTAGTACGACTTGTGCGCGTTCGTCCGTCCGTCAAACATGTTTCGTCGACGCGAGGAAACGAACAGAATACGGCTGTTTCATCGAGAATTTCTGCCCTTTTCCGCGACCACCGTGGTGCAGCGATGAAGTTTCCCGGGGAACGTGTTTGCGAAGAGATTGCGGTGTTTGAGCTGGAGTTTGCCTTTGATGATGGAGTTGCCAGGCTTTTTTTCCTCTTTCGGTTCTTTGTATTCGTGGACAGTGAAGTGTATGAGTGGTCTTCTCTAGTTTGAGAATGGTTATTTTTGTAAATCCTTTGTTAGTTTGTGTTTGAATACACGGAAAGTACAAGGTCTATTGAAAATATATTTCCCGTTCCCGATTTCGTGGAATTTCATGATATGGTTTGTCACAGTAAACACGACTAAATTGAAGAGACTTTCAACGAGACGAGAATTTTGATCTTCAATTTAATACATCGTTTGTTAACAATTTCCCTTTAAAGCACATGCTACATGAAATACATGTTACTACAGGAAGACTAATCTAAAACGAACTGATAGAAAATCTACAATTAGGACGTAAAATGTTGGTCTCTGAGTAACTTCCATTTAAAACATCGATGCTTGTTTTTTAAGTTTTTAAGTTTAACATTGTTTTCCTGTACTTCGCGACTAATATGTCATAGCAATGAATAGCTAACATCCGTTGAAATAACTCTCGAAAAGATCGTAAGGCAAGGGGTTAAAACCTTTGTCTCTCACCGCACCCCCAACATCGCCCATCTATCTCCGATCTAATCAAAAATCATTGTCCCACGGTAATTACTAAATCCGAAGATCCCCTCGGTCTCGTCCGTTCGCGGACGCACTCGAACCACAGGAAACACTGACTACATACACGCATACCTCTCTGTGGCTCTCCAATTCTGACGCACGTTCTACCGTCCAGTGGCAGCGCTCGGCATTAATCGTCTCGCGCGCACGGATTTGTGGGGCATCAAAGAACAGAGCCCTGACCCGTGCCGCGGACCCTCGTCGATTCGCAGCGACGTGTTCCCCGCTCGTATCAGAGGATAATGATCTAAATCCTAGGTGAATCCGGAAGCTGATCCGCGGGGCCACGGTGTGAAACCCGATCGAATCCTCGAGCACGGTTTTCCGCCGTGGTCTCGTCCCAAACGATGGGAATTACGAGGCTGGAGAGATAGGTGGGGGAAGGGTCGAACGATTACGCTGGATTTTCCTGAATATATTTTCAGCGGCGCGATAAAATATAGGATGAACGATGGGGCAACGTTCGAGGGTCGGAATATCGGGGTCACGTGGCGTCGCGGACACGAAATTTATTACTCGGCCGAGCGAGACCGATTACCCGGCGCACCTTCCGGCTGAAAAACTTGCGCCTCTTCGACTAGTATTATTGGATAGGGGGACCGCTGTCTCGATGTTTGGCTCCGGAACTCTTTTATTGCGGTTTAGGGGATGCATAGGTGGGGTTAGGTTAGGTTACGTTACGTTACGTTAGGTTAGGTTTAGGTTAGGTTAGGTGTTTCGACAGTTGGTTAGGTTTATGCGTGCGTACAGCGGATTGAGACGTGTTAGTTATGGGTTTGCTCGGATAAATATCGTCCTACCGATGATTTATGTTGACTTTGACGTAAGTATCTGTGCTGTTTAGCGATTCTGGTTGTATGCAGAGTGAAGCTAATGATGTATGTAGATTTGCATATGAAATGTACCATATATGTAAGTACTTATGGTTGATATATGTATATATATAGTTACGTGTGTGTGTGTGGATATGAAGATAGACTTTGTACTACCTAGAGTTAGTATTGATATTGATATTGATATTGTAATCATATTGTAGGAATATTGGATTGTATATAAGTCTTGTAAGTGGAATCACGATCAAAACGACAATGGTTGAAAGGAATTTTAATAAGAATTCAATCGACGAACGTATAGAATGGATAAAATTTGCGTTAAATACGTATGTAATTAGGTTCAGCTAAGAACATTGAAGAGTAAGATAACAAAGAGATGTTAGGATTGAAAGATTCGATACGTAATAGGAATTATATAATGTATAGTCCTGCATATTGGCACGTACGACTATTGTATTTGAAAAACACTTCTATAGAAGAAATATTCCTTTCAGCGCGGAAAAATATTTCTTCCTTCAAAGAAATTCCATACAACTTGGAATTTTCTTGCGAAGGGGAGGCATACTTATATAACGTTTTTGCCATGAATCGATATCAAATGCTATTATGCAACTCTATACGAACAGATCATTTTTGTACTTATTGGAACGATTCAGTTCTTTTCTTTTTCTTTCTTTTTTATTTTTTTTTTTTCTTCTTTTGCTGGAAAAATTCTACTGCAAGTATTGCTCACTGTTTCATTGTAGTTAGTATTTTAACTACTTTCGTAACACAGCTGTCGTGAAACACATTTGAGCAGTCCAATTTAATTGTTGTTGACAATGTTGTTCACTTTTTGCTAGTCCGCACGTCGATTGTGAAAGGGGATATGAAATAACTCTGCCAAAGCTAATCGCACGTCACGGTGCCTACAATTACATTTCATACCTTTGTTTATATCTTTATACTTTTACCTGTTGGACAAAAATCGTGTATTACATTTTATATTCAAAAACGCAATTGCACGTGAAACAGTAGGCCTGCAGCAGTAACTGACACTTTTCAACGTGAAACAGGAGGAGCTTTTGGAAACAGGAGATTGCGCTACATAGCACTTTAAAAAAAAAGGCTGCCGACAAATTGAATTTTGTAAAGAATCAGTAATATCTCTATTTATATCATGTTTGTTCGATGTTAACACACTGAATATACATTTCGTATTTATTTGACAAATGTTTCGTGAAACTTGTCAGCGGGCAATTTTTAAAAATAATTTACGAACTTCTGAATATTTTCCAGAATTCGACACCTGCCGTTTTTGTGATTGGATTACAGTATAAAAATAAATACTACGTGATATACGACTTACAATTAATCATATTAGTAATATAAATTACGGTATAATATTAAAAATGACGTATGACTTATGGAAACTAAAAATTAGTACTCGTATAAAAATTCAGGCTGGTGTACTTTTAATTATCAATTAAAATATGCAAATTAAAAGTAAGGATCAAAAGACACTAAATATGCCAGTCTTTTTTATGGTTTAATTTCTTATCCACTCCCATATTTGCTTATCGACCATCAAACGCAATGCTCTGAACATGCAATCTACGTTTACAAGCATAAAATTCAACGAGCTACTTTCTAATTAAGGTAAAATGGCATAATAAACGAAGTTACTTGAGCTTCATCGTTAACCCTAAAGTTAAGAGTTCTGTCGATCAATCGGCGTCGTCAACAAAGCCATAACTCTTCTAACTATGGAGTGACAATAACGATTTCGAGCGGATGGCTAGTACGTTTATCGTTTATGAGAATGGATTAAGATCGCCACATCTCCAGTTATTGCAGTGCATTCGCCTTTGAAGAATTTATTTCTAGGAAGTATAATACAACGAATTTTCTGTTCTTATGCAGACAATCGAATTTTATGGAAATTGCAATTAGAAGAGCGAAACAGTGTAAATACAGATCTGATTTGATGTTTCAAGCATTGAATATTTACTTAACCTTTTAATAATAATACAATGAATTTTGTGTTTTTATGCAGACAGTCGAATTTTATGGAAATTGCAATTAGAAGAGCGAAACAGTGTAAATGCAGATCTGATTTGATGTTTCAAGCTTTGAATATTTACTTAACCTTTTGATAATTGCGATGATCTACGGCGATGATCTTACTAATTAGTGAAATAAGAATTAATTTGATCAAGGGATTAACGCTGACCAGAAAGAGTTTTCAATATAAAAAAAAGACCTCATTTTTACAGCACAGAATGAAAGATATGAGAAAAATGTCATAGTTAAATACAGAAATTTTTTTATTCCTTGTCTCGGTGGCAGTGCATCATATGTTGGAAATTTAGGTGGCATTCCGCCATACAGGGACGTAGATTGCATAGTCAGAACGCCACTATATTCGTCGGTGGCGTTGTAACGGCAACTCGACGTAATACAATGTAAAATATGGCGGCTGTAGTCGGCTGGACTCGTGTTCTAATTACGGCGTATCGCTCGGCTGTCTCGGTTGAGAGCATGTACGTCCAGTAAATGGGAAGTTACCGAGCGATACTTACTAATCGGGGCTAATCAGAACGGTAAATTCAACAATTAATTGATATTCCGACACCGGTGATTGAGATCTAGTTGAGCGACTGGTTTAATTCGTCTCCACATTTCTGATCATAAAATTACAGCAGCGCAACTTGCATTGTTTACGTCAAACCTCGTTATGTCATGTTTTTCATGAGAAAATTAGTACACTGTACATTCTAATTACTTTGTTTTATCCTCGTACTTATTATAAGGTCTAAAGCAGAAACGAGAAATTTAAAAATAATCATCACCTCGATGCAATCGAATCATTCGACATACTCAAGTCCCGGATAGTATACGCGTTCGCCGAACACGTGGCGCGAGTGTAGCGATGCCCAAAACCGACCCCTTTCACACGCTGCCACCTGTGTTGTTCCAGTCGCACATTTCGTCATCGAACAAATTAGCCTCGTTACCGTTCCGTATCAAACTATAGCAAGGTTAATCGACAGCCTGGCAAGCCACTATAGGGTGATCTTCATGGCGTGTACATCGTGCAATGCCCGCTCCATTCAACTCGACGCGCCATCCACGATTTCATCGTCGGTGCATGTTGGATTGCAGCCAGAGTATGTAGTCGATTTCCCGTTCACGGACGTAAACCGGCGTGAAAACGAACGGGGACGAAGATATTCAACGTTGGTGGTGTTCAAAAGGGTGCAACAGATAAAGACGGAGAATATCCAGGTCGTTTACGAGCGTATTGATGAGAACAGGCACAAAACGAACAATATGAATAGGGGGTGAGGAGAAAGATCACAGGGGATTAACAGGGACTTCGGGGATTTCTTTTTGTAATTTGCTTTGCGGTGACATATGCCCTTTAATTCGCGGGGATTAAGAAAGAGCGGAATTTATAAAGATTTATCGTTGTAGCTTGGTAAGGCACGCGCGCGCCTATGTCGGCCGAAGTTTCGTATTCATGCACACGTAGTCACTACAAGGATCTAATAAAAGCGAGACGAGAGGCTCTGGCCTCTTTCGTTGTACAAAGGCGACTGGCTACGTGCCCTTTGCACACGGCTCTGTGCGAAACCAACGAGAACCGGATTTCGAGTGCCTTGGCTCGTGTTTACGCCGGATGGAAGAAACGCGGCTCGCGAGGACGCAACAAGCGGCTATCGATTCCGCACGTATGTAAACAGTTTTCGCTGAATATTGTCCGTTTATACGACCAACGACGATGGAATGTATCGGTGAAATATTTGATCGCGTTTGCTATTGAACGAACAAAGTGGTGTTATTGGTACCACTACTGCTGCTCTACATATGTTCTTGTTCATGTATTTTAATATCTTTTACATGGAAATCCCTTTGTAACATTTTTTCTACTCTCGGTTTTACCATTCGGTTTCGGCTATTGTTGATACGAGACAGTGAAGCGTCCTTTTTCTTCTACAGAATTGTTCTATTGCTCGCTTAATATCGACGTTTATTCCATAGTGGGCAACATCATAGTGGGATCGTTCATCCAACTTACTTATTAAAAATTCTGCTTGCATATTTTTTTATTCGTTGTGTATCTTGATACCGATGAAACGAAGAATTCTCAACATATGAAAATGAATTCTGTTAGAAACGAGGCGTGATATTTACCTAAGGTTCGTCTAGGTAGCTAGCAGGAAGTTGCCTTTCCTCTTGTTTGAAACTCTTTTATTTGAGTTTGAATTAGTCGGCTGGATGCGGTTAAAGAATATGGATGGCGGAGAGTGGTTAGCGTTTCGGCGTTCGTGCTTTGTTTAGAAATCGAGCGCTTATAGCCGCGCCCAGCGTGCCAACATATTCCCTACGTTAGCGTAATTGGATCAGCAGGAATTACGGAAACTCGCCTTTAGCTCGGCCCCGAGCTAGCGGGCCGCGCCACTGAAACACGGATCGCTGCGTTCCGCGGTCTGATTCGATCCTTATTCGTGCGATAACGTTGCCAGTGTGATCGTCGCCTTTCGTTTCACAGGAAATAGTCGAGAATTCGGTAGCCGTTCCAGATTCTGTGACGAGGAAATAGCTTTTCTCGCTAGTTGCAGGTTACAATGGAACCTATTATATTACGACGCAAATTTTGCTTTGTTATTACTCGCACCACTTTTCCACAATAATTTTCAATCTATCTCGTGCAAAAATCGCAAGTTATATGAAAATTGTGGAATTGTAAAAGTCGAAAGATTTATAAACGCGAATGGTGAATCTAAAAATGTGTAATGTAACTGGACGAAGGAGGACTTGTGAATAGAATCGATATCGAGTGATACACGACAAAGGAGTTCCAAGGGTTAATCGTATTTCGTGGAACAAAAAATTTTATCAAATAATGAAACAAAATTATCCGACGAAAGAGGATCCGTCAAATTATCTTGGCTCTTTCTCGAATATTCCTTAATCGCTTTTACCCTGGTCCCGTTTAAACGCAACATATCGAACTCCATTGAACCCTGCAGGAAAAAATTGAAGTTAAAATCCCATCGAATCCCCTAACTACGTCAAAAAGTAACCTAACGTTTAACCGCTGCCAGGTAGGTACAAATCGAAGCGCAAACAGCCGGCGATTCGGAAATCCCCGTGGCTTTTTCCACGACGGTGGTGCGCTCTCGCGACTCGACGCGTAAATACGCGATGATCCCATAGAACGCATAAAATATTTCGCCAAACATTCGACGAGGGACGCCGATTCCACGTTCTCCACCTCCTTCCCACCCTCCGCAACGCGAACGCAAAAAATTCCATGCCATCAGTTTATTTCCATACCAGTCGACTGTATATACCTCTCTAGCGTGTAGATCGTAAACGCGCTCGTGTATGGAGCGTTTCAGAAACAGGTGACCAAACAACCTTGATCCAGCAGTAAATATCGCAGTGCTTTTAGAAGATCGTACGGACACGAATACACACACGTAGTTCATTCCTTTTCGGCGAATACTTTTCTACGAAAATTTTTGCTTAGGTTATGGTTTATGATACGTTTATTGGTATACCGAAAGGCAAGGTGCATCGAAATCGAAATACGATAAAATCGCGTTTATTAAATCGAACGTTACAAAATTTATTGTGCGATGAAGACACGTTTGTAGAACCACCTCAGGTTCAAGGGAATCAAAAGGAAGGAAGTCTTGCCTGGGGTATCGTTTATCGAACAACGTTGCCGAATATTCTAACCTCTTTCGTATCATTCAGTAATTCTTGTTGCGAAACAGCCTTCTAATATTAAAAACACAGCTGTTTAATAATTTAACACGTTCAGCAATGATATTGCTAATACGATCCACGATATAGAATTATATAAATTTATTTTATCTTTGTTACCGTGGCCAAAGACCAGCCCTATAATTTAGTGACTCATACGCTGAAGCAGCCTGTAGAAATAGGTACGATGTTGATTGAATGTGACTGTCGCGATGGAAGAAATTCTACGACCAGCATCACAGCGGCGACCAACGGCCAGGATGAATATGAATGAAACAGGTTTCCGGTCCGGTTGAGTTCGAGCCATTTTTACATTTGCATCTGTATTTGTCGAACGCGAAGGCCGGGACTAATAAAAGCAGTCTAATTTTCTCCTCTTTTTCGACAGCTTTACGCATGCTGAAGAGCTCCTCTCCCGTGTCCACGGTTTTTTGATTAGTCCGATCCGCGGCCGCTATTAATTACACGTATATCCGGTAACGAGACCCATTTTTCCCCGTCGCAAAGATGGAGTCGTACGCGACTGGGAAAAAAGACGAGCTAACGCGCGGTCTCACTTCGCGAAAGAACTAAATTGTTCCTCGCCATTAATTATCGGCTGATTCGCTCTCCAGACTGATCCTACCTTTTTTCGTTACCTTTGGAAATGATATCCAGTTTTCTCTTTGGTTTCATGGAATTTTCGGATTTTTTGAGGTATTATACGAAATGATATTACGAAGCAACGTATGATTCGAATGAAATAAAAGGTTTCTACGTGCCATTAATTTTTGACGATATAAAACGAAGAAAAATGTATATTTGTAAGATCGATCAAACTTCGAAGATTTTATCGTTCGATATCTATGACATATTTCACCCTCAATTTCATACAAAATATTCTATAATGTGTCATAAATAAATCTTATTTAATAATATCTAGCAATAAAGTTTTCTATTAAACTAGTGGAATAACTTTCTCCTGAACGAAGATCCTTCCACCTCCTCTATACATTGCGTGAAAAACTTTCTACCGTGAAGTAGTTGAATCAATGAAATTCCACGTTGTAGAGTTCGATAACTATTATAATATTTAATTTTAAAATGAATCACACATCGAAGACGAACGAGAGGAACGAAAGCTCGCTCTCTAACGCGCTCTCGCACACGGCGTAGCTATTCGTGCCGTTTCCAATAACACGTTCGCAAGGCAATATCCTCGAGATCGCCGGCTCCTATCGGCGCGACTACGAATTCCCTTCGGAATAAACGATTATTTAAGCGCTTTAACGGTGAAAACGCTCGAGGAGGATCGCGATGTCTGCATTATTAGCGGGAGCCCCGGTGTTCGATTCGCGTCGTATCCTTTCTTATCGAGCGCGCCGATCCGTTTTATTATTCCGCGCTGCTCTCTTCGATAATGCGCCTCGATACAGCTAGATATCCGCTCGCGACTTGTGAATACAGGCCTCTTCTATCCGCGATCGACCGTTTTCCAATTTCGCCAGTCGTTCCGTCGCCGTCGCGCCGCGCCGCACCGCGTTCTTCGCTCGATTGGGAACAGCCACGCGATGTACAACCGGCGTTCAACGACACGGACAATTACGAAGTTTCGTTCCTCGGAGCGGAAACCGGGCCAATTCGATTGTTACCGAAAATTGAGAAGATGGCATATACAGGAAGAGGGTTCCGAGTTAGCGTTGAATTTAACTTATAGAATTTAGCGTGGAACGCGTCGTGTCGAGCATCAGAAAAGGAGGCAACACACCACAGACAGCGTCATCTGGTTTACTTTAATTCGCTTCTTACCACAAGTCATCGTGCGTTTGTTCGATCTACTTTCTGCGTATTATATCGCGTAGAACGTACGTTGTTTGAAGACGAATACTACACAATTGTACTAAGATACGCGTTCTAAAATATCAGATTCAAGTGCAGATGGTTCATTGGCGAAAGAAGATTTTTAACGGGGCAGGTTATCAGGTTACGGTTTCCCAGTAAATTTAAATCCGTTTAAGACCGGTCAATGTTTTATAGTATTTTTATTAATTGGTACAGCTGAAATTAGTTGCTTAATTACTTGTGTACGGCAACAGGTGAAACATATTGAAATATAAATAATTGCATTCGAATAAAGTATTTTCATATTATATCGAAATACGTACATAATCTGCATTGTAAATGAGATTCATATTTGCCGCGCTTCGTTCGCGACCTGCATTGCGAGTATGATTTCATTTTATGAGGCAATGACTTGGGAAAATGAGAGAAATTAATTTGGAACGGATACTAAAATTTGCACGAATTATGAGCGACTTGGATTTTTAATCCAAGATTATTTAATAATAACGAAGAAAATAAGGAAAATATACGTAGGAGAAGAGTTCGTAGAAATGTTTGTTCCCTTTACACGCAAAAATTTTCTCTTATCTTCAAAGAAGCAAGAAATTGCTATATCGTATTTTGTATTGTATAGGCGGAAGTTGCGAAAGTTTCGTAAAGTGATCCGAAAATGGTGCGACGATACGAGGAACGTGAATTCAACGGTAAAGAATGGACAAGCGGACGTTAATAATCTGCATATAATTCCATGCGAACTGTACATTTCAACTGAAACGCTAATTGTCATTTTCACCGTCACGTGCTCGACGTATGAATAGCAAAATGCAATTGGGAAACATAGCTGTCGCTCAAGCCTCATTAGAAAAACTCTAGTGACAACAAAAGAATGAAATCGTTATTAAGCTTACACGTATTGCTGTCAGGCGTCTCGTTACCAATTCGAATCTCCATGATAATTTGCGCCTCGATTACGTCAAAGTCAAAATTCGAGTATAATCATCAATAATTCTATAATTGGTATACAATTACATTCAATAAGCTAACTAGGTTAGATTTTCTTTACGTGAATTTAATCGTCTCGCGTGGTTCGTTCTAATGCTCCGTATTCATATCTACTATATTGCTTCATTTCTCGAGAAGTTAATCACAACGGTGAATCATGGCTGGTTGAGAATCGTAGAACCGATCGATTCTATTTTCTACGAAATGATATGCAACGTTCATTTCGCTAGATTTTGTCGAAGTGACGAAAATGTATGGCGCGTGTATCATTGGAAAATGAATCTGCCAAATATTTCACTCGCGTGCCGCAATCCTCACCAAATCTACGTTCAAACCTCGAACGTACGATCGAACGATTAGTCACGCGACATTAATTCTTCCTATCCACGCAACTTTATCTTCATCTGTTAAAACGCTGCTGTCCGAGCGAATACATCGCCTCGTCAATTACACACACGTCCCATCGATAGAAAGCAAGTACGTAGGGCAAGGAGCATCGAACACGCGATCGGTTTCTGATAGCGTTCTCCTTCTTTATCGATAGCAGATAAAGATTACGTTGACCGAGTCCCTCGTTCATCGGTCGTCATGTAATATTTCTAAGTTGCAGAAATATATTGCAACAACGGCACAACGACTCGAGTACCCTATAAACCAGAGTCGCCTGAGTTCGAGCAGAGACGAGCGTCTAGTAACATGGCGTTCGATAGAAGAAGACAGAGACACGATCGTGTCCGGGCTGGAGTCGAAGCAGCTCAGCTTTCGTTGATATTGAGAAGCAAATTGAATCTGAACGGTGTCATAAAAGATGGATATCAGGTTGCACGTGGCTCGTCCCGCCTCAAATATTGTCTACAAATTCGTTACCAACTTCGTACCCCCTGTAACCCTCTCTGCTTCAGCGGACTTTATCAATCTCTCTGGCTGTCGGTTCGTATTCGCCATCGGCCAACTTTCAACCCGGAGAACGCGGAGTTCGATACGCGCGTCGCTGATGCATCCGGGATGCGGATGTGATCGATCGAGCGTGGCGGTGGAATCGCGAGTCGCCAACTTCCAACAGGCTGACGCGATAAAAACGCTGATAAACGGAGGAACGGTATCGGCATTAGATATTTGGCAAGGCTTTTGTTCACTGCTCGTGATCGTTAGGATAGCTTCGTTTTCACGTGGAAGATTCGTTGATGCTGCAACTAGGAATTTTATACAGACATGTATATAGGTACGTATATTTGTACAGATATATATAGAGAGAGAATTTTAACAGAGCTGGTATGTTACGCTGATGAGTGGATTTGTATTCTATAGGACTCTGTATCTCTTCTGATATACAGTAGGTTGTAACATATATTCGTCCCCTTTTCTTCGCTCGATGGTATAATAAAAACACTATGAATTTATGTTGCGATCTAATTGTAGATTAAGCTACTAAAACAATATATCGAGATTTTTATCCTTCCAATTTTTCTTCACGAAATACCGAATCAAAAAAACACTAAAATTTATTCCTTTCTCCACGTTAATAACCCCATAGTTTGCACACACCAGGCATTATAAACTACTCGCAATTTATCAACAATAATTCAGTCCTCGTCCCATTTACAAGTAAATTAATACAAAATCCCCCTACCAGAGGGAAAGATCGAATAATTCGCGCCATCGATTTCCACTTGCGTTTTTAATTTTCTGCAGCTGCGCATCCCGAGCATTCCCATTGCATTATCCATGTCAGAAATGCGAACGTTCGTCCGTGGATCATTTAAAATCACCCCTTGTCGTCCCACCTCTCCATCTCGTCCACATAATTCGTGTTCCATCCTCGTTTCGCTCGCGATAGACCGATCAACGATCGGTGTAACCCCTTGAAATTCCTTGTGCTCCCTTCGTAATTCCGATTCGCGAGGGGGAACGTTGACGTTGACGGTCCCCCGCGAATTACAGCCTTGTCCTGTATTATTTAAGCCGGAATAGCGTATCAGGCGCAATATGTTGTTCGCGATTGAGTGTACAGCTGAGATCGACGTCACACGCGTCGACTCTACGGCGTCTGGAGGGAACGTCGAAGACGAAATTTCTACAACTTGTTACTCGGCTTCTTCGATCCATATTAACGTCAACCGGAACGAGACGGTTGATATTAATTCCTGGTGAGGTTAGGTTATTTGGTTGCTAGGTGTTTGCACGATATCGAACAATATAAACGTCTCCAAGTAAATGTAGATTTTATAGGCGATTTAGTTCAATAGAAAGGCTGAAAACGATTTTGGCAGGTGAAATGTACATAGGGAAGAAATTTTTTTTTTATTATTTAATTTGTACTTTGCAATTTGTCCAGTTGAACATTTGGTAAATTTTTCTAGCTTTATTGCTAAACAACATGTGGTTGGCTATCCCCAGCGGGATACCGTCTTCGAGTTTGTCTATTGGGTTGGCAACTAAGTGATTGCGGATTTTGGAATTACCACCTAATGACAGGATCCGCAATCGCTTAATTGCCAACGTAATATTTTATTTTCGAAAGAAATATGAAATATCCTTTGCGTGAGATATACGAGAAGAAGGTTTACCGATTTTACGGGGCGTCCGTACGTATACGTACATTATCAAGAATAATTATCGGCAGAATAACAAACGACGATAGTTGGAAGTGACTTTAAAATAATGACACTTGATAATACAGTATTTAATCTGCAATGTGTCGAAGTGTCCGAGGTTCGTGTCAAAATTGTGGATCAATAAGCCTGGTGCTTCTGACAGAATCGATATTTCTTTCTACGTTAGAAGAGTTACAATGTTCGAAAACTCGGCCATGAAACATGCAGGCGAGCGTCTACGAGCAAAACGGAAGCGCAGGAGCGAAAAGCAAATACCGCGTTGAATGGTGGCCAACGATGGTATATCCAGAGCTCGCCGCGATTCGTCTTTGTACCTTTCCAACTCGCAAACCGACGAGCAACCCTTAAAGTACCTACAAATCACCGGCCTCCCAAAGGACGTGTTTCCACTTGCTTCGAAAACTAAAGGCAACCCCGACCTCGAGAACCAGTCAATCTGGGACACTGAAATTTTAATCGACGCGAAGCAGCCACCATCTATCATCGTTACTTCCTTCCGTTACGCGTTCGATAAACGAAATCACATCCCCTATAGATTATAGTCGAGAGAAATGCACCTTTCAAACTACAAAATCATTTTTTAAATTTCGCGAAAAAATTCACGCGCCTGCACCGAGCTCGACTGGCTTCTAAGAGGTCGCGCCGAGAGGTCGTCGAGAAAGAAGTACGAAGAGAAGAATTCGGACCGTCACGGGACGAAGAGAGAAAGTAAATGGCAATCTACTTGCTTCCATTCAATCAGCAATCGATTTCTTCGATTTATTGGACGGTTTAGGGAGAAGACGTATGGACGCCGGCGGCGTCGGCTGTCGTTACTTTGGTTTAGGGGATGACCGCCTATATTTCCATCCCCTGGCGTTGAATCGTGTACGTGTGTGCACGCGGCGGCAAGAGGGATGGCCCGGTTGCTGCCGGTGGTGTTCCACCGGTTTTACGTGGCCCGCGACGACCGACTTTTCGGATTCGCCGGAAACTCGCTGACGGCCGTCTTTCATCCGCAATCGTCTTTTTTTCCTTCTAGAAACTTTCACGAAACTTTGCAACTTTTCAAATGAATAGAGAAGATATGTGTGTGTTTGTGTACACATTACTATGGTATGTGAGTTTATTTTGTAATAAACCTTATTTGAAATGTGTTGAGAATTGGGGATTTTAATTGCCGAAATAAAAGTAAAGGAACACCAAGGTTACACTTAGAATTCAAATTAAAATAGTTATAGTTTTATTTAATAAACGATTTTCAGGATCTTCGTCGATATACATTTGCACGCGTCTCAGCGCTCTCTTTGTCTCACCATCTTCCATACCACACTGCCAACGGAACAGTTACATTCGTCTGCTTTTCGAGACGCCGCGTACACACGTACTTCCACACACTCATATTCACATACGCGTGTCACTACTACGCGTCTAATCTAGTCTAGCACACAAAATTATACATTTCTCAATAAAATGAATTCCTTTCGAATCTACTTTATTTAAGAGATAAGCTGGTATAAAAATATCATACGCAGAAAATGATTCTGAACTTTTAGCTTTGCATCTAGTGTGTTCACCATATAAATCTGGAAATTCCAAAATTTTGTCGTGCACGTAACATCATCGTTTGTTTCATCCGCTTCCATCTCTATTCTCTGTTCGTGTTTGAAAATCGATTCCGCCGTACTTTCTTCCACAACGCGATACGACGACGTAACTCGTTCCATCGATCGCTGGAAGTAATCGACGAGCACCGATAAAGGTTGTAACGCCGTTCCGTGGTCGTAACGTCGCGAAAATGAAGCGATAGGATCGATGGATCGCGGCTTCTTCGAATTGGCGAGTCTGCTGGAACGACTCCTGCCCAACTATCCTCTTTTTCATCTTACAAGGATAGTAATATCGATGTGGATCATTATGCCGCGTCGGTCTAACGTGATGGTTATTGTACGAACACGAGAAGGCTATGAATATTTCGTTGGGCAAATACTCGCCGAGTAATAGAGAGAGAGAGAGAGAGAGAGAGAGAGATAATAAATAGGAAAATAGAAGAAGAAAATAGTATAAACGATATTCGAAAGTTGGGATCGATTGATGTTTAAATGGCAATTAAATAGCTGTTACTATCTGATTACTTCCACAAATTTTTACCTATGTTCCTTATACAAATTAGAGGCAAGAAAAAAAAAGATAGAATTCACCCATAAGTTACAATTTTGTTAAAAAACCGTTAAGAATCGATTGCCAACGCCAGCAATCCATCATGAACTCGTTAAGCGTAATCAAAACTGTAATTAATTTTTAGACTCTGACTTTGCACTGGAACAATCGTTTATCGCAACAAAATTTCGATACACCAATCGCATTAACACGATTGTATCTCGAAACCTGTTATTCTCGCATGTTACCCTTTCACTCCCCTCTCCTTTTATCTCATCATTTCTCTCCCTGTTTGCCACGTGCACGCTTACACAGGAGGGTCCGTACATTTTTTCAAATGCTAATGCGAAGTTCGCCTGCCAGGAAGGTTTTATTCGCAGCAACCGATTCGACTGCCGGAAACTCGTCGAGCTGCAGAGTCGTTTCGGCGACTTCCTTCTGAGTTCCTGGAGGGGTGATGTTTAGATATCGCGAGCGGAAACGCGGAATTTGATTGCCCCGTGTATGCGCCTGGTCGTTAGGGTTGAAATTTGGGAAACTTGGACAGGGAACGCAGAAGAATCAAGGCGGAAGCCGTTAGGAAGAGGGGTTGGTACGCTCGACACCCTCGTTTATTCCTTCTCGTACAAACGAGCGTCCACTTAACATGGAAGAATTCCATTCTGAGATTGGAAATGGAGTTGTGAACTTCACTGCACTGCAAGCTGTATCTTCATCGACGGTTTCTTTGAAGATGCATAAAATATCAATTGACATTGCGCATATGTATTTGCGATCTAGTGAAGTATTTAGTGAAATATGTCGTTGGTACTTACAGAAGAAAATTTTGAGAGAGTTCTCTCCTGCGATTAACTATAAAACGGAGAATATTTCGGTGAATTAAAATATCGAGGGAACGTGCATAGTCTCCTCTATATTCTTGCGCCAAGGAGATTCAAACATTTATTTGCAAGATTCAAAAATCAATTTGAATGAAAAGGAGGATTGTCGAAAATTGTCAAATGTGTGCACCTTCAGAAATCTAAAATTGTAATCAGGATTCAGTGTCCTGAGATATAATAAAGGTACAATCATTTGTAACAAATGTGATGGGAAAATTGTAAAAAATGTAGATGAAGTTGTCGGTGCTGCGGAAAGCCAATTGCAACTTTCCGACTTCAAATGATCATAGTGGTAACTTCGAAATGAGTGGATGAAATGCAAAAATTCAAACGCTGGTTTGAACCTTTACATTGCGTAAAGGAGAATCGATATTTATATAGTATGTAAAAACATGGCCGAAATTGTTAATTAACGACGATAAAGCACCAGGAATTAAGGTAATGTATTACGATGTAAATATCTCATAAAATGTAATTATACTGGAATTTACTTCTAAGAAAAGATGAAACGTATTTCGCTACACCGTCAGCTCCATCCACGTTCTTTACAACTTTGTACCTGTACTTTTATGCTCGAGGATTTACAGAATGACGCCTTATTAGAATTTTAAGTGGCCGAAGAGATACAAATTTTGCACTGTTTGACCATTCTCCTCTCCAACGCGATATTCTCGAGTTCTCGCGTATTCCGGCGAGTTACTGCGAAACAGAGAATATCAGGCGACACGATATCCCTGTGGTCGAGGACGAAAAGACAGGACAACTGGTCGAGTCAGGTCGTTTCGGTGGTGGACGTCGTTCCACATGGAATTCGTTTGCGTTTTAATGAACATGGGAATGATCGTGGTGCCAGGGGCGTTCAACGTGGTGCAACTTTCGTGTCCACCTGTTTTCCGCGCGTGTCATTCGCACGGTATTGTAAAACGGGCCGAGGAAGAAACTCGTTTCCATTTTGGTCAACTTGCCCGTCGTTCGGTTCCGCTGTTGTTGTTCGACGTTCGTCGCATCGTTTTCTATCTTGCATCCTCCTCTTCTGTGGCTCTTCTCTTTAGCTCCGATCACCACGACGGATCGTTACTGCGCTCGCGACAAACCATCGCGTTGTACACTTCGCTACACCGGTGTAATTTAAATGCCAGCAAACTATTTGTTCATCTTTGATTCGATGTATGAGAAAGAAACGAGGATTTATTAGACGTTCAGGCTTTAATTAGTGTAGTTTGCTATAACGAGTTATATTTTTCTCATATAAAGTTTTAATGCATTCATTGCTTGCTTATGTTCTGCCTGACTCTTTGACCACATACTTCGCATAATTTAGATTCAACGAAAATGGATTCGTCGCATTGCTCGAGTACGTGAAATATACTTCTCGGATCGATTCAACTTTTGAAATGATAAAGGGGTGACATAGGAAGACGACGAGTCCTATTTGATCGCGTCTACAAAATACATAGTGATCGTATTCTATTACTTGATGTTTGGTTACCTTCACAGGAGATGTTGGAAATGTTAATGTTGCAATTGAAGCTATTGTTTGTAGAAGCCTTATCATTGATTTAATTACTGTATATATAGTGCGGAACAGTAACGTTGCTTTGAAGCCAACAATGTAACTTGTTTTAGAGGAGTCTCAAGTTTCCTTTGTGAATCATGGCTAATTGCAAGAAAGGATCAGTCATCCAACAGTTCTCTACGTAAACTTTAGAGTACCGCGAGTACTTGAAATCCAATGAAAGCTATCATTGGTTAATGTTAATAATTCCAGTTCTTAAATAAGATTCGATTCTAACTAACATCAGCCATTTGAAGTGCTGTGTCGAACCCTATTTCGTACTCAGAAAGCTACTAATTACTGCAAATCGTAGTATCGACGTCAAGCTGTCGTGTACCATACTCAACCCTCAACTCCATACTCAAGTGGTCAATTCTGACTCGAGCGATTCCGTTCTATAGAACAGCATATTACACGTGGAATAAAATTATAGGTGGGCGATAAGCGGAAATCTTCGCGCGAGATATCGGGAAAAGACAGGAATATGCAACTCCCGGAATGAGGTAAGGGAGGCTGTAAAATTTTGCTGCGCTTCGCAGGTTGCGCGCTCGATGGCGCGATACCGACCCAGACCAGCCAGCACTCGTCGAATTCAGTGTTATGAGGTGGAAAACAGCTTCTAAAAATAGCCGAATAACGTGTTTCCGATGCGCATTTACGTATGTGCAGTAACTTCAATCCGATTATCCGGTGAACATATTTCTTCCGTGCAGCCACTCGGGCCGGCTGTCGTATAAATTTTCTAATGCTATCTCCATAATTCTGTCTTTCCTTCTCGCGCCGTTTCCCCGACTGTCCCACGGAAAATACGTTTGCTAACGGATCGAATGTAAAAGGAAAACCGGGAACGCTTCGTGGATCTTGCTCGAACTTGACGAAACGTTGCTTCCTTTCTAGCTCGAACCGGGTCTCCGATACAATTTGAGGGAATGTTGTTCCGTGTGCGATTTTTGATACGTCGTTAACGATACGTTAGATTTATTTCCTAAATTTCGATCTTTGCACTAACACTAACTGTAAAAATAATTTTCTACGTATACGATCAAGTTTCAATGTCCTGTTTCGTCCCTAAACGTGGAATCCTAATGATAGTTTCTTGATAACATCGTGCGATCACGCGATCGTGTAACGATCTTAAGTGTCAGTTACGTAATCTCAGTGATCTTTCGTTTTCTGCTGACATTCAACGTCGATGTTATCGCAAAAACGTTTCACAGAGAAATGACGATTTCCTCGTTTAGAAACAAAGTCGATGACAAAAAGCACATACGCGTTAACGAAACGACTGCGATGGGAACGCATAGCAACAGCCTGCCGATATAATCTATGAATAACAATGCAAAAAGTAATGGAACGTAACGGGACGGAATGGGCGAATCTATTAGATATTCATGGCGACGAGTATAACGCACGATAAATGACCAAGAAAACAGCGTTCCGAAGGCCGGTGGAATACAAAACAGTCGACGTTGAATGAAGAATCCGTACGAAGTCATGCGAGGTGGAGAGCGTAGTGCGTGTATTGATCTTCAGGGTCCGCCAGCTATGGGGATACACGCCGTCAAAGGGGACAGAGGGAGCGGGGCAGATGAAACCGGAAAGGATGAGGTCAACGAAGAGTCAGCCGGTCCATGTCACTTTCCTCTCCGTACGTTTGCATGACACTGTGCATGGTTTCAGGGACGACCTTGGGGATGGATCGTCGCATCCATGGAACATTACCATCCTCTATTCGTGTCCCTGCGGATGAATCGAGGGATATTTTAGAATTCGTGGAACATCGATTCGAGAGACGTTGGTGTCCTTGAATTAGAGCATAGGCAAATTTTAAGATGAAATATACTTGGGCCATAATGATAGTGATAATGATAAGTTGTAAATTTCTATGAACATAGCTAGAAAACCCTATTTCTCTTTTGTCGGAAAGAATAAGGATCAGAGGAATTCATGACACTTTTGTAACATAAGGTGACGACTTTGCCATTGAAAAATGTATTTTGGAAAACGACAACGTTGTCCAAAATGTATTTTCAAAGGTGAAAGAACGGTTAGCTACCCCAGCTTAACCGTGCATATACCATATGGCCGGACGCATCCGGCACGGTTATGGCGAATGCGCGTCTACGTTCTTCCAAATTGCACCGACACCATCTCGGTCTATGGCTCTGAACGTTGGTGCGCTGACGCGATCGCTTCTTCCTCGTAGATCTGCTCGATTATCGCGCCTGCTGTCACGTATGGAAGTTTAGGCAGATTTCCCTGGCAAGTGTCGAACATGTGTCGAGTATATATTACTGCATTTGTTGAAGATGTCTGCTTGCAACCTAATTCATAATTCTTCGTTCGTGATTTCTTAACTTTGAAAAAATGCAATTACAGTGAAACGTAATTTATCTTATTTATTCGAACATTCTTGTTACGCGAATTATTTGTAGCCTGATGGTTTCAAATAACTAAAGCTCTACCATAATACGAAAATATCGATAAATAACAATTTGTACCTACACCGACGATCGTAAGAAGCATCAGGACCAACTGTGTAACGACGACGACGAAATCCAGCTCGACTTCATTCAAAGCCAAGAACACGTTACATCATGATCCACCCACATCTTCCCCGGCTAACTTTCATCTTCCCCGACGAATGTGTTGCGCACATCCACATAACTAGAGGAGGAAGATCGACTCGATCTGCGTGTCAGTTCGCGTTTCACGAGCATATCTGCTCAGCCGTGTTCGGATCGACATGGGCAGCCAGAAGTCGCGCGCCCCATTCGAGGATTTATCCTCACGGCGGCGTAATCCGAGGGCCATCTCCGCTGCGCAACTGTCAGCACGAATAACACGTGTCCCGACACGTCGACGAGGCGACACGATCAAGATCTCGCGCACGTGACGCTTCCCGTTACCCCTCGAACCCATTCTTTCAACGTTTTTTCGAACACCCAAGGCGTACGCCCTCGTCGATGGAATATCGTTATCGGCCGATCGGACCCGAATAACATGCGTCGATATTAAACAGTGTAAAGGACGGGGCGCAAACCAATTCTCGCGGACGATAACATCAGGGCAGCCCGGTGTCCGAAACGTCGTTGCCGTTTTCCTCGCCTCCCTTCGTACTGGATCCTAGTCAGAGGATGAGGATTGCTGACTTCTGGGAAGATTCAGATAAGTTTTCCCACGTTTCAGTATGTAGATTTTGGATACTACGATTTAGAAGTACTAGTTGCAATAAGGTTAAACGTCTACCGAGATTGGTAAATGTGTATAACCTGCAATTTGATTTCGTCAAGGTACATACGAAGTATAATCCTAATTGTCTAAAATACTCCTGTGTCTTTGACCCAATTTACTTACTACAAAGTGTTACTATAGCCTCTCTATTTCTTATCGCTATACGTATGAACTGATGTATACTCTATTTCAGCGCATATACGCTATTACAAGAAATCGTGCATAAAAAAATGTCCAGTAGGAAATAGATCGAGTCGTATCTTACATCTCTAAGATTCTTATTCTCTTCTAACCTAATCAAACATTGTACGATACAAGCTATCCCCTGAATCGAGCCGCGGCCCATTAGACACCAATTATCGGCATGCAAACCTCGCGAGGCGCCCATCAACAAATCCACGCGAGTTACAAAATAAACTTTCGTAGTATTCTCCGTCAAGTCCATTCCCGAAGAGTAATCGAGGGTTGCATCGGAAATGGGCTGTGCATCGAGCGAACCGTAACGACGTAGCCGCAAGCTACGCTGGGGAAAACGTAAACAAGCGCCGAGAGCATATCAGCGTGACACAGAGCGTTGCAGGTGCGCGCGCAGCGCTTGGGCCGCCACTAATGACGCGGTACATTTGAACGGCGACAGATATCAGAGAACCGAGATAACTATGCAAAAGCTATTTGCCGGTGATGGCGGGCGCACGCGAATAAAAGCATCGCCGTTTCAGAGCGTTTCGCAGATATTCGGACCGCTATCTCCTTTTATACTGTTCGATTGCGCTACCGGTGGCTCGCGTGCATTCAGGCAACCAACATGTGCGGCGACAGACCGAACACCAGCGTTGCTCCACGTGTCTATGCGTACGCGCATAATATGTAGCTGTTCATCGTATCAGCATAGGTCTGCGTGCGTGCGTACACATACCTGAAATAATATTACAAACGGAGGTTATCCGCCGGCCACGCTGCCAGTGGTGGCGGCGG
>NT_176962.1:2959071-2962862 GCF_000188095.3 Bombus impatiens
GCGGCGGTCGTCGCGATGGGGATACTGGCTATGGTGGTGGTGGCGTTGATGGCGTTGCTGATGCCACTGGTGGTAGCGTCGGCTGCGATAGTAACGCTGCCCATTGCTCCGCGGTGATCCCCCACTCAGCCGGCGCGGCGTAATCATTCACACGATATTCCCGTTATTGCCATCACGGATTTAAATAATATTCCCGTTAACTGATTTTTTTAAGCAACCTCGTTATTTGTCGCTTGTCCATGCTGATTTATCAACCAAATTCTATTTTATAGTCAGGACTATCTTTTGTTTATGCCCGTGGTATGTTTAAACATGAACAGATAAGAAATGTAAAGTGACATTTATTTAGTTCTTTTATTCATTTAGTTTAGTATTCATTCGCAATCTGTGTAGGTCTATTATCCTATTTTTTGTCGTCCGTAGCAATCTAATTCTCTATTCAATTCTCTAATTTAATAACACTCTACGTAAATATATATAAAATGTTACACAACATCTCAAACAGAAAAACTCTCCAAGTATTCATTCACGCGCCAGAGTTCGACTGTCTTATCGCCTTTTCTACGTACTCGTTTCATCAGTGGCCATGACTCTGCCATTTTCTCGAGCCTGGACAGCCTGGTAACTTTTATCGCAACGTCTTTCGCGTTTATAAGCGGGAATAAGGATCGAATGACGTTCTGGCGCGCTATGAAATTGAAATCCCGCGCGAAGTAGCCCTCACAGTCACCTCCTGCCCGTCAAGGCTGACCCTGTCACCTCGGTTATGGATACTTACGCGAAGATAGCGTAGATCGGACGGTCTAAGTATAAAGTATATGTGTTTTTATATGTGTTGAACGTGCAATACGATGTGCGGAATGTATCCAGCCATTTGAATATCTCGTAAACGTATCGCGTGATCTTAATGTAACTTAGGAAACGTTGAAAACAAGCCTTATTGCGTATGTATGGACGATATGTACATATATATGGAGCTTACGTATCAGCTTATGCGCTCTGTAACAGTTGCATTGATAATCAACAAGCGATAGAAATTTGACTTTTAAATTTTAGCAATTTTTTGCAAAATAGCGTATCATACAGGATTGCCAATTTTTCTATGACCCAGATTTGGTTCCCATCGAATTCGAAATTTTTGCAAAGCTAAAATTGTCGTTTCAACGGAAGAAAGTACAAACGGATTGAATTTAATTAGAAAAATAGAAGGCGACGTTTAATTAAGAGATACAAGAGAACGCGACCAGGTAGATAATGGAGCTTTTAAAAAAGAAATCAGCAAATTGTTTTAGGAAGTGGAAGGAATGCTAGAATAATTGTACGAGGTTTCCAAAGGGAAATTTCCTTTAATATTACATAGCTGGACGCCTTTCAATTGGGCATGGTATGTCAGAAACTCCGATATCCCAAATTAAATTGGAAAAGTTCTCATCTTTTTAGTCTTATAAATATAATATTTATAAATCTAACAGGATACATGACTCGATAACAAGGGGCGAAGGGAATATGTGATGGTTCTTACGAAACCATAAAAATTTTTCGCTATTTCAAGTTTGTAGAGGACGTGACAACGACGGAGATCGATTTTACTTCTTGTCATCTTCAATTTTGCCGTCTAGTGAGTTTATTTTTATGGGTTTGTTGAACAACTCTCTATGGAGGAATACATTCTCCTGATGATTATGGAGTACGTTTAACAACGGCAATGAATTCTTTATTCCTCGATTAACTTTCAGTTTGCTGATAGTAATTGGAAATTTGTAGAAGTTGATTAATTGTACGAATTAATTCCCGGAGATTTTCAAATGAAATTGGTAGGTAACCTAAATTGGTGTTCAATTGTCGATTGATCTACGCAAACAAGCGCTTAAATTGAGCATTTTATATCGAGTTGTATAAATTGGAACGTATTTAATTTATTGCGTGAGAAGGATGGACCAATTCATCATGTGAATCACCGTTGTTTTGAACGTACTAATTTACTTTTGGAAATCCCTTTGTATCAACGTTTATTTTTTAACATTTTCAATACAACTTACGTGTAGTATCGAGCTCTGATTAAAATCAGCAGACTCTGTATGAAAAGATCTGGAAGTTATGAAGAAACTACGCGCGTTTAAACCTCTAGTTGACAGCACATTGCGCTATTCTACCGACCATCCTCTCAACCAACTGCTTCCCATTTCACAGAACCCATTAAAATCCTTCGCAACTCGTATTAATTCAGCAGTGCCATTCCCAAACGGCGACAAAATTACGATAACCTAGCCGTTAATTCTTTACATCCTCCACTTCCACCTCGAGAGGATGACCGTTTGAATATTAACAGGCCTCCATCCTACCCACCTAAATTCAAAATCCCCATCACGAAATCTACCGTTAATCGTTGGAAAGCTGTGCATGGAATGTACCCCCAGCGACGGCCGCGTGTCTACGGAAGCATCCACCGGATTTCGCATTTTCCTAAAACGGAAACGAGAACAGACTCGCAAGGCCGCATCTCCTACTTCAACGAACGAAGGCACGAAGACACCACGGAGGTGTTTGGCTCTTATCTTCCTTGAACTCGACACTGGTCCGTTCATAAAGTCTGCAGGTTAAGCCTGCACAGATAGTTCGAGCGATATCCTGCTCTTTCGTCACATTCACGTTCTCTCGCTCTATCGAGTTCTCTCTCTTTCCCTCTCTCTCTCTCTCTCTTTCTCTCTCTGTCGCTCTCTGGAGCTTCTCCGCGTACGATGGCTTGTACCGGCTTGACCGAGGACGTATAATCCGCTGCACATACCGGCTACAACCCATTAGTTGCTCGCCCACCCCCCAAGTTAGCTGACGTCGACGTATCCAACCCTCTGGACGAGTCCACTCTCTCGCTACTCCTCTCCCCTTTAGCCGGTACCCTTAATAATGCATCCGGAAGATGCTTAATCGAGTCTCGCAACTCATTTGTGATTCGGTGGATGCGCTCCCGTAACTCTTCTCCACCTACCAACCAACTCTTCCTCTCGTTCTCGTTCTCGTTCACGCTGCGAGTCGTCGCGGCACGTCGAGCTCCGCTGTCTTTTCGTCTACCCTTCCCTTTCTACTCTACCGTGTTCACTCTGTGCTGCACCCTCCATTGGTTCCTTCTCTGTTCGCGAACTCTGTTCCGTTTTCCTCGTTCCTCTAGTTCGGTTCTCTAGTTCTGCCGCTTCAGCTTCTTTCTCTTTCGCTGTTTTAGTAGGTTCTATTCTGCGTCCCGTTTTATCTTGGCCGATGCAATCCACGATCAAAGAGAACTTTTCGCTGGGCCAGTAGCTTCCGGCAGGTTACGGCTGCATCGACGAAAGCCTTGGAGAGTCCAGGGGAAATTGAATGACCGCGACTTGCCGTGAAGTTTCGATTCGTTGATTTAATCAGCTCGCTCTGGATGGCTCGCTTTCTCTGTCTCTTTCTTTTTGCTCTCGCCGGTCGGCGGAGGTCGCGTGACCCTGGCCGGGCCAATTTGATTTCCAACGCGTCACTGCCAGGTGGAATTCTGTTACCGGTTTTTGCGAGCCGTGTAACACGAATTAGGTACCGAACCGGTTCCCAGATTACGATTGTTCGATGGACTCTTCTTCCAGAACCAGTGGTATGTGGTTCCGAATGAAGTTTCCGTGTCGTAGCTGGTATTCCATTGATCGAGATGCTCTCACGAGCATGAAGATTCTTCAAAACGTTTAGAAAGCCTTCATAAGCTGGTCGAGCGTTTTAAAAATGGGGGGGGGGGGGGATTTTTTTTTTTTTTTTGTTTTTTTGATGCTTCAAGTTGA
>NT_176962.1:2963222-2968692 GCF_000188095.3 Bombus impatiens
TTTTAAAAATGGGGGGGGGGGGTGAATTTTTTTTCTTTTTTGTTTTTTTGATGCTTCAAGTTGAAAACGTCAGAACGTTCTTCTGTAATAGCTTTTTCACTTCAGTTAATCCCACGCTTGATGCGACGCCATAAGCAACGATGTATTTTGGAACTTTCATCGTACTTTCCTTTAACTTTCTTTCCGTTTCTCTTCTTCTTCTTCTGTTCCATGTTTACTCCATTCCCCTTACATTTTCCACCCATTTCCTTTCATTCTTCTTCCTCTCCCTCTTTAATTTCTTTTATTCACCCTTGCCCAATAAACCCGCAGAATCCAATACGCTCTACTTCGAAGATTAGAATTTACTGTACGGATCGTTATACGATGAATAAACTGTCCATAAACTCTGCAAGAGACCCGCGACACCCACCCCACAAAAACCATAAAACCCTATTTCTCGCACCCTCCACACCTTCCTATATACTCGTCATTAGATCTCCCCCGTAAAAATATCCTGAAAAAAGAGGGAAAACAGTAAAAAAGGAACAGGTATCAAAAGTCGCGGAGATAATTAGCAGCGGTGAGTCGTAGATAACGAAGTGCACCGTATATACGAAGGTAATTATAGCCTCTCGTTATACGTTGTATAATAACGAGAAATGCTGTCGTTCTCTCTCTCTCTCTATCTCTCTCTCTCTTTCTCTTTATCTATTTATCTATCTATCTATCTCTATCTCTATCTCTTTTTCTCTCGTATGCATTCACGTTTGTTCGTATCTATCGGAATGCAGCGATGTCATCCGCGTTAATTGGAGATGCCGCATAGGTGCATTATATCCGCGCCGCGACGCCACGATCAACCGCGAAGCGACGCGACGTTGCCCACCATTAATTTACAAAACGATGATTAGGGGACGGTCTGGTCGATGGTTCCGAATGGAATAAATCATGTGGTGTTCATTCGGATTCGCCGACTCGTTAAAAAGAGAGAAACGATTCGAAAGAAAAGAAGGGGAAGAGAGAGAGCGAGAGAAAGAGAGATAAGGGAAGGAAAGAAAGGAAGGAAATTGGCCGATGAATATGCATAAACTGGAGGGCGAAGACACTTTTAACGATCGAGGCAAATTAGAACGTAGAGCCTTGTGAAAGTTACGTAATTTACCGGGTCCCTTGTAATTAGTGGCTCCCGGTGCAAGGCGAGGAATCCGTCGCGGCAGTGGTTTACTTTCACGGGCTACGTATCGTTGCAAGCATTAGGGCGCCGAAGGAATGCGCTAACGTTTACGTTAAACACCGAATTATACGCGCTGATGACCTTGCATCCGCGTAGACGGCATTACACGATTCTGTCGCTTAATTTTTCAACCCCTTTGGATTATGAATGTGATCGTGTACTAATTAAGGTGTTGGGTTACCGTAAGAAAGCGGACTACGTCCTTGTTTTACGTATTTCTATCATTTTTCCTGTTCACTTTTCACTTTCGCGTTTAGATAATTCAGTCAAATGAATTGAAAATGACAAACATTAAATTCTTACGAATATAATCAACTTTCTCTGCGCGAATAAATTATTAATTCAAGTTGTCGAAAGGACCAACACAAATAATTCACACTCACTCGTTCTATTAATCATTTAAAAAAGAAACAAGATCCAAACGAGGAAGTATATAACAATTGTAGCTTCTAGGTGAAAACTCGAAAATTAAAACCACGTTAAAAAATTCAGAAACGAAGAATCGATTTCCTCGAGGTGGAGGTTTTACCGTTTCACGTTCGAATTCTATGCATTGGGGACATTTATGGAAATAACACGCGTGCACCCCTCGTGTTCTTTCCTCTTTCATCCCTTGCCGGTGCGCGGTCAATTTTCCAAAGTAATGTTTCCAGTCGAACGGGGACCCGGTTTCCGTGTAATTTAAACGAAATCATAAAAGTGCGAATTTCCAGCGCGCTAAAAAATCACGGTAGGCGACGATGAATGACCGCCGTTTTACTTTCGTTATTTTCCAACCATTTCGCCGTACTGACGTCAAACGTCCACGCTGTTACAGCCCTGGTCTTTTTATCTCTAACGTATAACGATCTGTAACGTATAAAACATTGTTCGCTGTGCAGTTTGTGTTTCATCTATTTCGTTGCGGTTTGAATTGCAGTTTGGAAGGTTGCAAAGCTGTCTCATACGATTCAGACAATTTTTATACAGTGGCGAGCGTACAAATAGAAAACATTTTCATTCGATAACGTGTGTGAAATCCCGCGTAATATTTGTCTCTAGATTAATATTGGTATTAATAACAGACGAATAAAGCAAAATCGAGGAAACTTCGAGACACCAACGAGTAATAACAGCCACAAATTTTTGAATGAAACTACGTTTCTTTATCTACCTCATCGATATTACCGTTTCCTTGTAAGTACAAGGATTTCCTCCTTTTTTTCTCATTTCTTTCCCTTTTTTTCCTCTTTCGCTTTTTTTTTTTTTTTTTTATTTGTTTTGTAACGAGGAACGCGAAAGAAGAGAGGCATTTTTTATTGCAACTGAATAGAAATATCAGCTGGTTGAATCTGGAACGTGTTGCGCTCAATTTTTGAAGAGTTCCATTTTCACAGTAGGCGAATGCAAACCACCGGCGGGCCTCTCCAGCGATGCTTACCTCAAAGGATATTTTTTGATAGTTCCGAAATATTCACGGGAAAATAGTTCATCCGTTACCGCGGCAGTCGGACGAGAATGGCCGCGAGTTTTCATAAAGAGGACGCGCGCCAGAGAGAGGGCTGCGCTACGCGAAACAGAAAAACTTTGAAACGCGTGTACGATTTCTTTTCGCGCGACGATAGAATTATTGACACGTGAAAAGTCCGTTAGCGAGCTAAAAAACGTGGATATTACCATATGCATAGATATAGTAGTATTATTTTTACTTCTTTTTTTTCCCTCTTCTGTTTTGCTTTTCTTTCTTTTTTTTTTTTTTTTTTAATTTATGACACCAGCTATAGCGAACCTTTGCAGCAGTAATTGTTATCTAGAGAGAACTTCGTTTTCCATAAAGTATAGAAAGTATAAAAGTATTCTTGATATCATCTACAGAAGTGTACATCAATTTTTTTTTTGTATATATATATTTTCAATATCTACTGATTGGACTATTCACCACATCGACAATTTATATTAGATTTATATTATTATATATTAAAGAACACTCTTCTGTTCTATACGCAATTTTGTTCTTTGGTTCTCTTCTCTTTTCGAAATTTAAAGGGCCACGTCAACCTGGAAGTCGATTTCTAGTCACCCCGTGCCATACATATGCGTAGAGTCCCCCTAGAATAGTCGCATTTTTATGGCGACGCGTTTCCAGCGATTCATTAATTGCTGACCTTGTTAGCGTAGCATTGTGGAAGCGATGGCGGTCCCATGACGGTGCTTGGGCCGCACCCGCGAGACTCCCACCGACCAAGGGGACAAAGCCGAAGTACAGAGAGAGAACTCGATGCTTGGGATCGGTGGAAACGAACGAGGAACGAGAATCTCGCTTGGCATTGTCATGCATTCAGCCCTGGCACGTAATAATGCCTGCCCTCCTTTGTCGTTTATGCGCCCTCCTGTTTTCTGGTTCTCCCCGGTCACGATCGCACTGGCTACCATTGCCCCGTATACCCCGTGTTTCCCGGCGAACGATCCACCCTCGTTCAGATCAACAGAAGAAGCCTAAGGACTAGTTTCCTGGAATTCCGGAATTTTCTTCCAAAAATCTATTGTGCTTTCGCCTTTATTTTATCGTTGATACTGGAAGAATCTTGATATGTGAAGATTTTTTTTCTGCGAGGAGATAATAAAGAGAAAGAGAGAGAGTGTGTGTGTGTGTGTCTTAAATAAAATGTACCGACAAAGGTATTTTTGATGGAAGCTTCCTTCAGTACAAAATAATTGAATAATAAATGAAATTTATATAATCGAGTCTTGGTTGAAATAAATTGTGCAAAAATAGCCTTTGCGGCAACATCCACAACTTTATGATTTAATTATTTATAGTATACTACACATTCTGATGTCTTTTCTCTTCTTAATGGAAGAAGATATGAAAAATTCATCTTCATTTATCATGTTTTTTTATAATAATAAAAGAAAGTATTATTTTATCGCGATTGCCATTACTTTGCCAGCCATCTCAATAAGTACTCAATAAATACTATACACTCGATGTATCGATACCATGAATTCGTGAACAGCCTGTACATTACGAAAGTTAGTAAAGAAAGGCCCGGTTTGGATACGTTTGGCCAAATTGTAGAAGAGTGTTTTATCGGCGATAAAGACGAAGAAGTGTCGTATTCCCGAGGAAGTTGAGCTTTCAGAGGCTGCGTATCAGCGTGAACGTTCGAAGTAGCTTCCTCTAGTGGGATGCAATATCGCCCGGTGGATTGCCGGGCATGATCGAAAGTTCTTGCAGTATTCCGAATTGTGTAACAACCGTCTACAGTCCGGATCCTATAGTTTGGTAATTGTCCTTCCGTGAGCAAGTTGTTTGAGATGTCCTCGAGTGAGGATCGCAGTCTGAGAAGCATGCAGATCGTGCAATTGATTCGTCTTTGCCGATCTCACAAAGCTCCGACGCCTTTTGTTAAAAGAGTCGCTACTATACGAACTAGTTGCTACGAATTGATCGTTCGTTTATTATAAGAAGTTCGTTTATTATCGAAGATTTAATTCTGAAGAAAACTTTTCGTTTTCATTGATCCAATTAGTTTAGGGGTGCAAAGTTACATTCTTTGTCAGTTTTCAACCATTTGTTTGAAGTGGTTAGAGGTAGTAATTTTTCAATAAAAAACAAACAGGAAGACATTGGTATGGAGATCGAGATCGATAACGAAAGTTAAAAAAATTTATTCAGTTTTTAAGAGATCGCATTTTATAACTTCCAATCCCATTCTTTCAACATAGACTAATTCTCACTCGCCTCACCCTGATATATATCTAATCGAATCTAATCTAAAAATTCACCTGACTCAATCGTGTTCATCTTATCTCTCTTTAAAATCGTTTAAGTCAAATTAATGAATCGACATAGGGAAAATAAGCAACATAAGAGAGACGAAGACGTAGGAAATGCGAAAACATGCATCTGAGCCTAATCTAAAACACGCTTCCCTCAATCATTCATCTCTTCTTCAAAATCATCCAAATGAAAGTAACAAATCGGAACAGGAAAAAGGCAATGCGAAATAAGAAAGACGAAAATGAAGAAAACACGACGGTACGAATGTTGGAGCGGCCGCGGCGTTCTGACGAGGGACAACTGGGCCAATCGATACCGCAGCGAGCGACGGTGGGTCGGGGGCGGATGGGAGAACGAACGGCGGCAACGGTGGCGGCGGTTGTAGGCTGGTGAACGTTTGCAACGCGTACGATGAGGACCGTAGATTTTGGGGGGTTGTAGGTGGCAGTAGGCAGCAGCAGGATGTTGCGGGGGTGTACTGCGTGTCGACG
>NT_176962.1:2968939-3006907 GCF_000188095.3 Bombus impatiens
CCGTCGCCACTGGCTGCGTAGCGTGGCTGCCGCGCGAACAGCCTACTGCGCAGACTCGCGTCGCGGACCAGCGTTTTCCACCACAATGTTGTTGGACCTGTCGTTTTGGCCCGTGTTTCGATTGTTGTTGATATCGTTGTGTCGCCAAGAAAATTTCCATCGCGTCAATCGATTCGCCGGTTGACGTTTCGTTCGTTTTCTCAGTTTATCTCCTTCTCTCTTCGTCCTGATTACACAGCCCGCCGGCTCGGCCACGCGAGCAACCGCCACCTGGTCGCCGAGTGTTGCGTACGTATACAGCATCCCGTTAAGGCTTTCACTTCTATCATAACCTTAAAGTTCGACTCGAAAACCTCGCGCGAAAATTCGAGTGCACCTCACGAGTGTATTGGCGATTTACAACACGAACACGGCTCTGATACATTATGTGTGAGTGTGTAACCGCGCGTACACGTAAACAGTGCCGTCGGCAAAGCAGCCGAAGAGCCGCGCGTCGATAGATCAGTTGGTTTGACAGCCACGTCGAAAATTAACCGCGTCGTGCGCGGACAAGGTGTGTCGAGGTAACCTGGCGTCGATTTATCCAGAGTATCATCGAGAATATTATTTACGTTGGTCTACATACCACCAACTTACGTTTCGTTGAACTATGGGACGAAGGGTGAAAGGTAAACGACCGTCGTTTCGTTCAGCGATCGTCGTGTGACTTGTTTACGCGTTTTTGCCTTTCGTAGATTGCAACTCGTTTTGACTTCGTTTGTCAAACCTGGAGTCTGGTATTGGGGCGGAGGGATAAAATCGTGGCTTCCGTGGATTTAGATAAAGTGTTACGATTTGGAAACACGGACGAAACTATATACGGTGCAGGAAGTGGCGAATGGGCGGTCTCGCGACTGTTTGAGATGGAAGTGAGTAATAGCTGAGTAAAGTGACCGCTGTATTGGTTGTGATGATCATCGTACGGCCATAAACTGTCGCCCGAGTGATTCAATTGCTACCGCAAGCTGACCCAGCAGCAACGATGCATCACTACTATACGCAAGAAGACATAGACCGTGTTGGTAAGTGGAAGTTGGGTTAGGTTAATGTTTACCAGTTTGCCTGCGAGCCATGCTTTTAAATTTAATATAAAAAACAAGATGAATTGTTGTATTTATCAAAATTGGTTGTTTATTTTGGGTGAGGATAATTTATTTGTGTTTTCTTTCTCTCTCAATTTTTATGTTTGAGTTGAATGTCTACATTGTAAGTTTGCATTGTGTGTTTATTTCTTTCTTTCTGTGAAGAACTTTATTTTATCTTTACGTTAACCTACAAATTGCCTAAATCCAATATACGTAGTTATGTTTAGAAAATATTTAACAGCATCCTAAGCTAAATGAAAAGTTTTTTCCAAAATAATATATTTTTCCATCCAACTGTAATTTAACCTAAAAATTCACGAAAAACGGCGAAGTATCTAACATAAATCACATCTTTCATTTACAAAATATGAAAGTCAATAATAAAATTCTACAAACTAAATGGTTAACCAATCATACAAATAATTTACTATCGTTAGCGAATTCATAATTGCCCGATGATCGTCGTTGAACGATCGATCGTACGTGACGAGGTTAGGTCAATGGGTCCACTTTTAACTTTGACCCAAAACTGCACCTGTTAAAGGTGATACTGGAGAGCAACGGACGCTGTATCGAAACACCAGTACCGAAATAGGTAGCGTTGCTAATTATTCGGTGGAAAAAGCGCCAGCTGGAGAATTGTATACGATTACAAAGTTTGTCGGGCTGGGCTCCTTAAGCGATCCACGGCGCGGCGACATCGCCGATTTACAATGCAAATGCCGGACGTCGGGTAACTTCGTAGAATTATCGGTCAAATCGCAAATTTCATCCAGGCCCGGGGTTCCAGCTGTAAATTGTTCGTTCGCGTATTTACACGGAATTAAAGCCGCTCCTTCGAGACCGCTCAAATTACCTTACGACGTCATCTAATTTGCCGAGTTACGCCACGCCAGACGTATCGCGGTAAATGGAATTCGGCGATGCGATTGTCGTAGTTTTAGCTGCTTGCAACGGTGAACTATAGGGCTAATAGACGTTGCGGTAGTTGTTGCCGCTGTTTCTGCTACGAATATTGCCATGTTGTGAACTAATCCCTCAAGCGACACCGATCGACACTCGATGATACGCCATCCTATATACTCCACTATTATTAAGTTAAAGACAAAAAATAGTAGCTCTTATGAAATAAATGCGTACTCAGCATTGCTTCCGAATAGGAACGAAACTACAGGAAGGGAGGTGTAGTAGATCTCGGGACACGAACCTCCCCTAATATTTTCGTCACGGTTATATTTTTTTTCTTGCGCCCCTCCGCGGCGGAAAAACACGCGCGCGGTATTCTTAACATTAACACGCCTATTTGGGAAATGTATGCAGGTTAGATCCCAAGCGTACCGGCTACCCCTTGTACCCAGGATTATATTAGGTCCTTCAGGCTTTCCGCGCGACTCTCCGACGGAATATAAATTGGTCTAGATACGATAGCGACGAAATGAAGGAATGGAATAAAATTTGCAACGTCTTTTTCCGCGACAAGCGCATCGATTTCGCTTTCCAATCGAAGAATAAAAGATTCGCGTTCTGGATCGAGTACATGCAAATCATCCTCCCAGTTTGTTCAAAACGATATTCGCGAGAAAATATCTTATTGTAGTCTCGATAAGATTTCGTTCGACAAGTAATAAAAATATCTAACGATTAAATATTTTCGTCGAGTTAACGAGTCCTCACCTAACCCCTGTATCTTACCCTACTTCACCGAACAACAACCACTTAAGTAACCATCCCCTCGATCACTCCACGTAATCTACAAACTCTGGCCTTATCAGCCTACTCCAAATCCACAGTACCCCATTGATCCCCCAGTGACATCAATCGAACCTCCGAAAAATCCCACCCATACAAACAGTTCACTGTCAATTGTCTCCACCGCACCGTACACATTCACCAAACGATCAGACCCCGTGAAACGACGTATTCACGCGGAACGCCACTTGACTTCTTTATTCGGTCGCGTAAAGAATGTCGGCCGAATGGATCATGTCCAGGTTAGAAGCAGCGAAACAATAAGAAAAGGAGAACGAGCAGGACAGCGTCGCATTGTTCGCGCCATGGTGGTCGTCGCACGTACGGGTTCCCCGTAACGCATTCTGCTTTAAGGCCACGCTGCTCGTAAGCAAATTAGAATGGCGCACGTGGCTCGCATAAGTCGGCTTCGTGTCTGCGTGCTCCGTGTGGGGCGCGTCGAGCTGGATTTGTAAGGCCACCTTCCTCCATTCCGCCTCTCGTAGCCGTGACGCCAATGGGCTTTTCTGCCCGTGTTCTTCTCGCCCAAAGGGCACGGACGCATCGGCAATTACGCCACTTTATTGCTAGGGTTACGTGTCGTGCATGGAATTAATGCAATCCGCCCAGGCTAGGGTGGCGCTCGCCCACGTTTTTTACTGCGTTTTCACCACGGCCGACGTTTTCTCCGCGTCTCTGCGGCAATGGTCGCGAGTTTTATTCGAAGATTCTTCATGCGCGCCTGGCTAATTGAATTCGAAAGTATTAATTGCGCGCCACTTACCAACGCCTAGGTAATACATATTTAATGCGACGATTCTCGACCGAGGGAAACATTTTTGCCTTTTTTCTCTGATTGATTGTGTGTGGTGGTAGAGTTTCAGTGGAATGCATAGGATCACTACCATTAAGGGACAATGTTAACGCAACATTTCGTTTGCTTTTATTTTCAATCAATTTACAATATGGCAAACCATTGCTTGGTGATCTAGCTTCAACGAATTAAAAAAAAAATTCCTGAAATTTTCTAAATGGTTGTACGGTAATTCTTAACGAATTCTGTAGTTTACAAATATTCTGGATAAGGAGAAAATCCACAAATACGAGACAGAAGAGTTTAGCAATCACGGATCATGCGTTGATCATGAACTACATGTTCAGGAACACAGTAAATCGCGATATGTAAATATCTTACGCGAATCTCATCGAAAGCAAAAAAAAAAGAAAGAAAGGAAAGGGGAATGAAAAACTTGACTGTGATGAAGCCATGATGCAACCGTGAAATCTACCACGGAAACCAGAACTGTAGTGGAAACGACGAGGCGAGTAAACAAAAATATCAGCGGGCGGATAAAAATGTAAATATCGACGTCGGGAAGGGTTGCGGAATTTTTATCTAAAATGAAATTACGGGGTGGAAGTGCTGGCTGCGTAAATACATTGTAGACGCAGCGCATCGCGTCGGTGGCGCACCCTCGCTCAATTTGAGTTTTATTTATATCCTCCTGGGGATAAAATGGGCATTGCTATCGCCGTGGCCGTCAATTGTGCTCTGTCATCCCTCGTTTCGGCTTTAGTCCGCGGGCTCTTGTCGTGTAGAAACGCGCCTCGGCGCAAACAAGTGTCTCCATAAGTGATCATCGTCCCCTTTAAATTGCAACCATCTCGTTCGTTCGCGTTTAATCGAGGACCAGAGAGAATTGAGATGACTGTCGCGGCACTAGTGTCGTTTTTCCTCATCTGGGAATAACCGAAGTGTGCGTGAATTAATTTTATAATGAACGCGTTTAAGTTCACTATCGCATTACCTACATCGTCACGTAGTAATAGAATATTATTCAATTTCCGTGTCTGTTATTACTAACTGATATGAGTACTAATAAATACGTGTTGTAATAATATAATAATATATACGTATAATCAGTCATCCTGTTACAGATAATAATTGTAAATTGATAGATAATCGTGAATAATAGTTTGAAAAATTATGTTCAGAGATTACTTAGATTAGAATTTCGTTTAATTTAATTTAGATTTGAAGAGGATATTAGTTTCAAACAGTTATTCTTGAGTATGACGTATATCGGCTTAGTATTTTTATTTTTAGTAGTAAGATATCTTAGATGGAAATAATCTTATTTTAACTATCAATGAGCAGTAATAAAGATTTTAGAAATATTCGCCGTAGGAAGCGTTTCTCCTTACCGCCATGATAAAAGTAGAACAAACTACCGTTTATCCTTCGATAGTAGCGCAAGCGGACCACGATGAATCGAGCAAAGTTTCTATCGATCCTGCGAGACGGCTCCATCCCCCATCTTTCCTCTCTTACTGCAAAATTTACATGGATCCTGCGAGAATCTAGGTTCGTTTCTTTCCACGCTTTCCTTGTTTTCCCACTCGGAAGTTTTTATAAGGCGCACACACATTAAATCGCGAGACGACCGTCTGATTACCCACGAGGTCGCAACTGTTGAGAGTACTTGGAATACTCAAGAATATTACTATTATAAATTATAAATACTATCGCAGTTAGCAACAAACAAACATCGGAGACATTATCTCGATATAAAAAGTATTTGTAGCGGCACTCGACAACAAAACTTTCCAACAGTTTCGTCGGTACAAGTATCACCGAAGTATAAGCGCCGACAGGCCTAATGAGCCATCGATATCCCTACGATCCTTCGCGCGTGATTTTTCGCGTAGAATCATCCCCTTCCGCTTCTTTGCAATTTGCCGCAACGACAAACCTTTATCACGCAAACAAATAATACTGTTCCTTTTATCTTCACTAAGTGGCTTCAACTTGGATTAAGCATATCAAACTGAAAAGTAATCTAACAATGGTGTGGAAGAGTTGACTGCGAAACAGTGGACAATCAATGCTTATTGACAGTTTCGTTTCCCTGACATTTACATGCTATCTTCATACTATACATACTATACATGCTATATTTCTGACGAAACGTGCAAAACTGTAAACATTGTTTCAAAACACAATTATTATAAAATATTCTGTACATTATCAATGTTAATGAAAATGTACTATTACATTTCGTTAATCAGACGTAGCTTGTTGTTACTGTTACCTAATCTTTACCGATCATTTGAAAAATTAGTCGTATTATCGCCTTTTACATAAAATAAGCGGAGTGTGTTTACACTTTTGCACGTCACTGTATTTTATGGACTTTTAATTAAAATTCAATTGAGAAAGTATATCTATAATCTAGCCTATTAAAAACGATCTACCTAAAATACATTATTCATAACCGACAATAGTGCACTATAACACAGCATGAAGTCGAATGAATTCCAGAAAGTCCGTTTCCACGACAACGCCCAATTAACGTTTCCAAAGAAACCTCGTCACGAACGTTCATATAGGTTACCAAGCGACAATCGAGAATCCTTCAGCCATCGAATAAAGTGGTAAATATAATAGAAACTCGCTGGAAACTTTCTCCGTCTAACCTATATAATTCAGTATCGAGAGCGTACGAGCGACACCAGCGAAGAGGACGCGGAAATCGCTAGAAAATATCGAAGCCTCGTTTCTCTAAAGCGCGCTTCGCACAATTTTTTTTTTTTTTCACCCCGTTTTCAGCACGGTGTTTCAAACGTTGGAATATCTTCGCTGATGGAATTCGCGCTGATGAATGAAAATTGTTCGCCCCGGCCGTATTGAATTACCCGCCGCGGCCGGAGATCGATCTATGAGATTAACAGTTCGGATTAAAACAACAACCAACCTCGATCGAACAAAAAAAAAAGATGAAAAAAAGGAGAAAAGAGCGAAAAAGAAAAAGAGAGGAACGGATGAAAAACGAAGGAAAAAAAGATATAGCGCGGAAAAAAATAACGCTTTGACGGATACGATTTATACAACGGCGAAACGAAATATTTAACGATTATATCGCTCCGTACGGAGCGTATTGTTCGCGCGTCGATTGCGCGCCGCTCCCGACCAACTCGATAGGCGGCTATATTATGCGCTTGATGGGATTCCGCTTCTCCTATAAAAGTCATCCTTCCCTGGGGGTAAATATAAACCACTTTCCCCGTGGAAACAATGCCGCGGGGTGAGAAAAAAAAAAGTACGACGTGTATTTTTACCGTCGCGTCGTCGTGTCTTCGTCGTACGTTCGCACGTTTCGTCCTACGATGTACCAAGTATTTAAAATGTGTTAATTCCGTTTGCGCGGAATTACGATACTCGTCAGAAGGAATGTAATTTGACGTGGTGCTAAAGATTCGTAATGTGTTACACCGTTAGCTAAATAGAGAGCTTAAGAATTTGTTTTCAATATTACAGTAATTAATCTCGATTAGCTTTAAACGAGATCGCAATCTATCTATACACACTAAAGCAGCAACGATAATTTTCCGTGAGATTATGACTTGCTAACTAGTCCGACGAATCAGAGACTGGCCACTATCCTGGCGTTTCCATGAAACAGCATAGATTGAAATTTAATCTTCGCGTGTATATCTGATCTACAGATAATTGTACACGTCGTTATTTCAGAATTCCCTGTATCGCTGAATTACAATTCCGAAATGCTTGCCACTACGAACTAACATTCTCCATAGTGATATTATCTACGCGCACTATTCACGGCAGACCATCCTTCGCTTAGTAACGCTAATAACAAATTCCTCGTATTAAGAATATTATCAACTTCTTAAAAAATAACCTACGAATACATCACTTTTGACTCGACTGACACGAAACACGGGTCGCGTGGTATGCAAACGTTTCAAGTGATAGCTAATTATTAATCGATGATTTCCGAGTGATCGACAGCTGGCGGCGAAAGTAACGAACTCGCCCTTCCTATTTGTTGGGAACGATGAACAAGCAACGGGAACGGTTTAATGTGTAAAACTGCATTTAACTCGATTCCTGGGAAAATGGGTTGGCGCTAATAAGATTCATGCAGGACAAAAGCGGCCATGTAAAACAAGTTACGTGACGACCGTGACGCAAATGCGCGATTCGCCGGCAGCTGGCGCGACCAGAGGACGCTCGTTGCAATTTATCCGCGGCCGTACACGAATTTGCCTCCTATATGTAATGCACACTGTTCGGCCCTAAAAGTAAATTCAGCATATCGATCCTTGCACTAGTAATTTTCCTTGTAATTCTACCGTATCGTTCCACCGTTTTTGTCCTTTTCATCTAAAATATTAAATTTAACATAATTATATATATAACATGTATCGTTATAATATTTAATAACGCGAGAATATGTTTCATAGAGATATCAAAATACGTGATACAGCTTGTAAAGCTAGGGTTGTACATAGGTATAGAGCGTAATCTAAATGGAGCTTTTAGAGTTTACTACCGTTAATGTGGCAACTGTGTTATAGCATTTTGGAAAATGATTACTAAGGGTGTAACCTCTCATTTAGAAGTTGCAGATTACATAGCTTAGAGTATTTTCTTTTTGCTCAAAATTTATTTATATACATGGAATTATTACTAATTAATTATTACTAACTTTAAAGACGAATATAATTAAACTAGGCACTCGGTATATCTACGTTTCTCATTTATCGCGCTCTTCGCTGTTACATCGACGATCGGTGGAAATAATTCGGAGGATGGCGAACGTATTAAAACGCTATCGACGAGTTAACCGGCCCGTTAAATCGTATAATCGTTTGTCTCCGACGCTAATTCACCGGTTGCTCGCGACTGCATTAACGAATCGCATCATTTGCACGGACGTTGTTTAAACGACTTCTCGCTCGACTCATTACATTAATGATATTTTATTCCGGCGCGGTGTGGCTCGTTTGTTCCTGTTCAATTTTGGAATAGCTTGTGCTTTATGCAGGCGCCACCGTCCTGATTTTTGGGGCACACCATGAGCGTTACTATTCATGGAACTTTCGTTACTTTCGAGGAATGTTGCGCCAGGTTTACCGTTAATTGCACGCCGGTAGGTTAATTAACTCGATTATGTAATTGAAAAGCGGCAGCTGGTAATTGTAACGAGCCATTACGTCGACGTTGCTAATTTGAGTAGGTGACAAATATGACAATGATGTGGATATATGCGTTACTTTCGATACACGTAGTTGTTGACGACAATGAAGCTGTATTAAATTTTTAATCAATTACTCGTTCAAAGCTATTGGAAGGTGTACACTTTGTTCTACTCCATCACTGACCCTTTTGGATCATTCGCATTCCTGGCGAAACTTCACACGTACATTTCTCCAAAATAGATATTCATTTTTCCTGAGAAATCTATTAAATATTGAACTTAAAATTTGATTAACTATAACATACGAAAGAGTTCAATAAGCAACAGAATTAGGCGTGAATATAAATAATACAATTTACCTATAGAGAGCTGAATTTTATTCCGAATTTTGTGATTACTATATTATCTCTTATTTGATCTATTTTACGCTTTAAAAAAAAAAGAAAATCAGACAAGAAGCAAGGAGAGCGCATATTATGGAAGGATTCAATCAGAAGGATATTCGAAAAGACAAGAACACTATCACGCCTCAAGCGGCAGTTAGCCCTAACGAACGAAGGAGGAACGACAGCTACTTCCGACTCGTTGCAGCACGGCGATAACGGGAAAATTGGTACAGTGTCGAAGAGAGGACGAGCGGTTCGAAATAACCACGGCTGATTATCATTCGCTTATCGTTTTCATAATTAACATATTAGGAAGAAGTTTCTTGACGGAGGAAGCAAGAAGGAACGAGATAAATGGGGACGGGGCAAGCGGCGGAAGAGAGCGTACAGAAGTAATCTGGACGGGGGCCAGAAGCTAATTCCCGTAGTTTGAGTTGATGAAGAGAACGAGACCATTCCGCTGCGAAGCTAGTTAAAGTTCAGCCACTTCTATTTCCGGTTTTACTCCTAATAGCGGGCACTAAGCGCGAACGTGTACGCACGCGGACACCTACCGTACGTATCAACGTATGTACGTATGAACACGACGTGAACCTCACTACACGGCTGGATATTTCGATCTGCGAGCTGGATAAGAAATTTTGGTAAATTGAATGACCGTAGATGATGTAAATCTACTGGACGATGATAATTAAGTTTTGGGTTTGCAAAGGTATGACGAGGCTTCAGAAGGTTGCGGCCGAATCAATTTATTAACAATTCGCGAAACTATGTGAAATACATATTAAAATACATATTAAAAATAAGGAATTTGTGTCGCGAGATTAAATAGCTGATGTCAAGGTTTCGTTAGGTTCCTCCTTTCGGAAGTTTGACAAGGTTTGAGCAAGTGATTTCAGAACAGAAGGTCCTATCGCTATTTTCCTCATCGACCAAGAAACACACAGAAGTCGGTCTCCTTTAAGTAGTCTCCGGGAATATCACGGAAGCGTATCTCGACGAACAGTTTCAAGCTGTCTCATCCCTTAGCTTGTGGATCTCGTATCAGGTTAGAATCAATTATTTCGAGGCACAAACGTCTAGACCCGTATCGATCCGTCTCGAGCCTGGAACGATACGTCGGCAGATCCTGTACTAATAAACATTCATTAGTCGCCAAACCGATAGGATCCTGAGGATATTGGCAACGAGTACGGTTGCTGATGCACGACAGAGGGGTGCGAAACGGGCAAACGTTTGTTGACAGAGAAGGGAAAGTTCGTTCTCTTTCTGAATGGTCGTCTTCTGTGATATATGATGCGAGATGGATCGTTTCAATTAAATGTTGTCGGCAAAGACCAATCTGTCCGATTCTATAAAGCCGAATAATTTGAATAGTGTGAAACTTTTAAAGCCTGTTTGGTGTTTGTTTCTTTGATGACAATTTATCCAATTAAAAGAGTTTCAATAATTGTATTGGCTAGATCGATTTTCCAAATTCAATTATAGCTGTGTTTTAACGCGTCCAAGCAAATAGATGTTGCAAAAATTGACAGGTTAAATTTTTGCTAATTGGGTTTCTATAGACGATTACTGTGATTGTATTGGTCGCATAGATAGATTCTGAGCGGCATTTTATCAGAAAGTAAAACTATTTGCGGTAGCGAAAGGGCGCCACAAGCGCTCCACAAGATCAGACAGGCTAAATCGAGATATACGGTTGATCTTATTGCAAACGGGCTTTGCGGAAGCCTCGGTTCCTTTGTGAACAGTCGGAGATTACTGGTTGTCAGTTGCTGTTGGGCTACGAGATCAGAAGTGGAAAGGAATCGGTGCAATGCCTCTCTGCGGATTATTACCGAGCTTGCGCCACCGCGAAGCGGCTGAATAATGAAACGATGTTTGTGAAACTTAATATCGATGATTTTGTGACAATAATCAGAGAAGAAAAGTGTGCTGGATTTCTCTAAAAGTTATTTCGAAAGCGTATAAACTTCCTTCAATTTCGCCCCTACGTTTTCAACGAGAGAATTTATTTTACCTATCTGCCTTCCTATTATATTCGCTATTTCCCATTCTCTCAACTTGTCGCAATGGAAGAAATTCAGTTAGAGAAATGAACGATAAATGAGTGTTGAGAATTGCGGATCTTAATCGCCGAAATAAATGTATAGGAACATTCAGATTACATTTAGAACTGATATCAAAATAGTTTCACATTTATTTAATATGTGATTTGCAAGATATTCGTCGATACATATTTGCACGCGTCTCAGCACTCTCTTTGTCTCGCCATCTTCCTTACCACACTACCAACGCAACAGTTGCATTCTTCTGTCTTACGAGACGCTGTGCACACACCTACTCCCACACACTCATACTCATATATGTGTGTCACTACTACGCGTTTAATCTAGTATAGCACACAAAATTACGCGTATCTCATAATGAGAATTAAATATCCAAGAAAATAACCTAAGCCCTTTGCACAGTTTCCCTGGTAACGTGGCAAACATGCAGGAATCGGTGTACCAGCAGCATCTGAATCCCTTTGCAGCGAGAACCAATGCAACAACAATTTCCGTAGCAAGAAACGCTGTTAATAGCCCGCGAAGCGCGAGAAACGCAGTCCCGACGGCATTTACGTCCGCCGCTAATTGCACCGCAGCTCGCCAGTCCGCGGCTTCGGACGACCCGTTCCCAACTATATTAATCCATCCACACGCTATTCACGCAAGAGAGAGAACAGCGTAGAGAGGGTGTGGGACAAGAAGCTTCCAATGGAAGCAACGATCGTCGATTAACCACAGGCGGCAGCGGTCGTCAGACAATATCCGCGGCTCTTCACCAAGTACTCTCTGTTAACGATCATAACGCATCATGCAAACCTATAAGGGGTAAAGCGGCGATCAGGATGCCTGGGCACGCACCCTCTTGGATTACCTTCGCCGTCCCCACGGCCCGTTGTTTCCATTGGCCGGCCGGTTTTCGTTGCACGATGCACCACGATGGTTTACCCTTCGTCGTCGCCGCCATAGTTCGGTCCTCTTCCATCGTCCCTACCCTTTCAAATCCCGCAATCGAGTGGCAGACTATCGGGAATCGCCCTAGATCGCCATTATCGTTAATCAAGCTGGTGTTTACGGAGTCTTAAGCGGCGGTGTTTGCGCCGCGAAACGCATCCTGCCGCCACGCACACCAGCGAGACGCGCGTTTTACGAGCGGATAGAATGAAGAAGAACGACGAGGTTACGTGTCGATGCGGGATATGGCGGAAGATGGCGGAATTGAGTTGCTGCAGGTCGCTTCAAGTGACCTTTAACGTTTAATATCGAAGGAAATGGCACGGGGCGTGGAAAAATTATAGGTGAAGGGGCTTACAGGTGATTCTGTACTCTTCAAAATAAGTTACTTTTTATTCTTTATACAAGATGGTTCCAGCAATTCAGTTACACTATGTTTATTTCAAGCGAGAATAACGAAAAATTGTGGAGGAAAATTTTCCACCATTTAACAAGCTTTAAGAAATTTCCCCGTTAGATTGAGCAAATATAATGGACCATAATTTGTATATAGACATTATCGCTGATAGACAAACTTCGTTCATGACGTACGAACGTTCACACAAACTTCTGCGCAATTGCCGCATTCCAATTTATTCCAGAATTTAAGCTCACGTGTTTTGAAACATCCTGTAAACGTGCTGGGAGATCTGCCCATGGAGAAAAAGGTAACCGTCGCGCTCCAGAGATTCCCTGGCGGACAGCCAAACACCCAACAACCAAGAAACCCTTAGACTCAACTGTATCCACTCCATCCATGGACCTAGCCATCCAGCTCTCCTCTTTTTCCCTTTCCGTATCCGCTATCTCTCTCTAGCCACCGATCTCTCCACCTGCTGGCCTCCCAGTTCTTTGCTAGCATCTCTCGCTACCGAAATTCCATTTTCTAACGTGCAACGCTGCTCTCTCCACCTCCGCTTCTTCTTGCACGTCCTTTCGACTGTCACTCCAACTGCTCGCTATCGCGTCGGTTATCACTCTCGTATCCACCGCCTCTATCCTTTCTTTCACTTTTGATTCTCTCCTCGTTTCGTTTCGTTTCCACTTGCTTCTCTACTCTTCCATTCTCTCGTTGAGGTAGATTCCTGCATTTCCTTAGCTAACAGGATTCGATCGCTCTTGTTAAGACGGTGCGCGACACGATCGGGTCATGTCACTTTGGTAGAAGACGATGTTCCAGGGTGTGCGGTATAAATTTACTAACGAAACGTATTTTTCGACCGACAAAATTGATACAATGAAATTGTACGGTGAATTTCAGTGAAAATTCTATCTTTTAGAACTAAAGATTTTCTGCAAAATGCATCGATGAACAAATATAAGCGCAGTAAGATAATCGGTCGTACGATCGATGGAACGAAGCAGCCCGTGTCATTAACCGTACTGGTGCATCGACCCAGTTGTTGCCGCGCCATTAGCGGATAATGACACTTTTTCGAGCGGAAGTAGACTAGCTAGATCGGCGTCGATCGTTCCGCCCGTTTGGTTGCGAACGTCTTCGAACGTTGTTACTATTTGAACGAAGGATAAAGTGTCTTGAGGATGGTTTCATCGAGTCAGAGATCACCAACCTTTATTTTCGACGATTTTGTTTTTACACGAGATTCTATGAATCGGGATATTTGGAGTTAATGTACTTCCTAAGTAGAGTTCAGGAACTTTACAGATTTCTAATGGTCATACGTAAATACATCGAATTATTCAAGCCGAAATTACATATTTATATTTATATTTCTTGATCTCCAAGCTTCCATATAAAAATCTAAACTTCCAAAGGCAAAAATGTTCTCTTCGACCGATTTAACAATCGTTTCCCATGCAACGATTTTCAATTTTACGGAAACGAAGAAAATATCGATCGAGGCAGCGTTAAGATGACGAGCTAGCGTTTCTAACAGCGGACGTCGCGATTTTTCACGGTGAAAATCGGCCGGAACACGAAACCACCGACGGAACTGGCAATTTCATCGAGTCGAGCTTAAACAGTCACGCGAGATGATTGATCTTCCCTCCCGTTGCCGATACGTTCGTTCTCCTGAAAGAAAAAAGAGGAAAAGAAAAAGGAGGGGGGAAAAAATAGTGTCAATCGTTCGCGATGTTCTGCATCCAACGGCGGACAGTTTGATCGATTCGAGGAGCGTGCTCGAACGGGTGCAGTGAATTTCGGCGTTTCAAGCGTGCATCAATGTGATATTGGCCGAAAACGGGTAGCTCTTTCATAATTTTTCCTGAATTTGTAGAGTGAAATAGAGAAGACTGGTTTGAGCTTCAAGAGCACGAGATTTTATTGCGCGACGACTAAAGGGAATTTTGGACGATGTTTAGCGAGGGGCAGGATTATTATACGAGTGGTCTGGGAATTTCTGATCGTTGCTTAATTTGTAGAATAACGAGCAGAATTCTACGCATGAACAGTAGTTTGGATCACAGATTGACGTGTATTAGTTAAAGTTTTTCAAGCTTTTGAAAATTTTCATACCAGTAAATATCGTTCTACCTTAATATTCAGCCAAGAGAAATATGTTTGTTAATAATTCTACTGTAAATAATCACCAAAGAAACACGAGAAATTTGCAATATTAGAAATTGCAATGTGTACTCTCTTCGGAGGAACGTAAAATATCCACTACATCATACTCGTAGCGCAATTCATCTAAAGAAGTAGCAAACGTTCAGGAACAAACAAAGACATCTACGATGACAACCCGCAAGATCGATGAAGGATGTCAAAGACATAACCAGCGCAAACACAGTACAGCATGAAAATTTACACACGTGCACGATCAGAATTCCTTTCGCGCGGATTCGAAGGCGAATAACGGTAAAACGACCAGCCGAAAATACCGACGCATTTGAGGACGCTCAAGCGCGCCTTTCTCCCCTTTCAGAATCGTTTTTCAGTCGGCAATAACATTCCAGGAAAAAAACAACCACGTAAAGCACTCCTCCTTCGCGAGCAACCGAACGCTTCCCAACGAAACGAACTACCAGTGACGACGAAAATCACTTCTCTACCACTGGTCAAAGGAAAATACGAAATATCGAAGTACTTTTTGATTGTTTCTAGTTATGTTCTTCGTTCTATTGCCATGATTGCGCGATCTGTATGAGCTCTATGTACAATAATGTACATGTAAGACATGTTAAACAAACAGAAACGTAAAAGTAAATTGAAGAAATATTGTATTTCAACGAAGAAACTTCGATATTCAGTCTAAACAGAATTATATTTTTGCAGAAATTGCAGATAAACTTTTATACGTAAGTGTATAAATCTGATGGCTAGAAGGAAGCTCATTGAGCACTTTCACTTAACTTTGTTCTTCTTCGTGTAATTCGAACGCTTATATATTTATACAGGGTGGTTGGTAACTGGTGGTACAAGCGGAAAGGGGGTGATTCTACGCGAAAAAAGAAGTCGAAAATATAAAATAAAAATTGTTCGTTTGAGGCTTTGTTTTCGAGAGAATCGACTTTGAATTTTCGCTCGGTACGCGTGCACTTTATCACGTCTCGTTATAACGGATCTCACTGTAGATCGTTGTCTCGATGGAAAAATTAAAAAATTAAAAAAAAAGAATTTTTATTCTATATTTTCGACTTCTTTTTCCGCGTAGAATCACCCCCTTTACGCTTGTATCACCAGTTACCAACCACCCTGTATATATTATATGTTTAACGAGCGGTTCTTCTTCCAGCTATCATTTACAAATTAATTGCACATCACACAAATATTGAAGTTTGTTAGTATGGCATGTCTGTCATACGATTGAACAACCAGTGTTGGACTAAGAGTTGCTGGTACTTCATCAGAAGATGTCTTTTGCGGCTATGTAGTTTTTATTTGTTAAAGCGCTTACATTCTTTGATGTAATTCAGGCTGTCTTACATTTTCCATTTAAATACGTTTTTAGTGTCCATTTGCCGGGAATGAGAGCTCCGGGCACTCTCTTGCCGTATTATGTGAAACAGGATTGGACGAGTGAGCAGGAAGCTGAAGAATTAAAGAAAAAAAAGCAATTTGAAACTGGTAATACTGAATCGCATTATAAGTTTCACGCATGTACTTAACGACTCGTTTTCGGTAGTTTTTGCGCAGCGTTACGGCTGTTTACGTGCGTGAAATGACCGGTGACCGCGTGTCTGACGCGCAACAATTTATGCTCGCTGTTACAAAGGGCGGCGCGTTCTAGCTCGATCTGTCACAGTGTCTCTCGCGTGCAACGATCAAAGCCTTTGATCTCGACCTGGACCCTCCGTCTGCAAATGACGCCGTAATTTCGATCGCAGCTGCGAAGGTACGTAAGGTTCAGTAGTTCTACATTCCTCTGATCGGCCCTCTATCGGTTCGCGTAACAAACATCTCGCGATTCTGACAATGGACTCCTCATGCCGTGTTACGTCTTTGCGTCCACTTACGCGCTGCTTTGAGAGTGAAATGTGTTTAACTGGATTGTTTGATCCCTGCAGAATGGCCAGCATGATTTGTGACATTATCGAGAGACAGCTGTGGCTGACACTGTCGACTAGAAATGACAATTACACATGGTATATGTATTATAATTGACCATATTATTTTTGTGCAAATACTCGTAATACGTAGCTTTCCGCTTGCTTCACTGTCAATTATACGTTTTTCAATTTCTCAGATAGAAAATAGAATGAACAAAGGTTAATTTGTAGCTAGATCTAGTAGAATCCAGTAGAAATTCAGGCATAACCTTAGGTGCAGGTTTGCAGGACCTTTTCATATCAAATGTTTCATGATTTCTGAACAAATTGAATCGTTGAACAAAGTAGCAAGGCTAATCGTCAGTTGTTCGATTCGTTATTTGTTCAAGGTCGAAATTATCGCGACTGAATATCTCAAATAATTGATCAGAAAAAAAGATGACCGCGATCGTTAGAGTCAGCGCAACGTGCAAAACTATGCCAAGTTGGTAACTACTGCGTGTGATTTGCATAAGCAAATTTTACGCGGCATAAATGTTTCAGCGAGTCGTAAATTGGATTAAGCGAACTCCGTGGAAATTAACCGTACAGTTTTTAGCCAGTGCAGCGATGCTGCCTCCGCGGACTCGAGGTGTTTGCTAAGATCATGTTTGTTAAGTCAGCGTGCTCGCGCGTACGCACAACCTGCTTCTCAGGTTTGCTCTTCATAGTTCGTAAATTCTCGCCGTATGAAAGAACAATATCAGGAACAGTACGTGCACATGATCTCGCGATTAGTGAATGTGCAGTAGTAGCTGGTACGTACGCGGTATCTACATATATCATTGAATATAGCGAACATTCTGTATATAACGATATACAGTATAAGATATCTCACAGAAGTATGCTGATTAGAGATACGAAGCAAGTTTGTCTTGGTCCATTACTAACCGGCTAGGCTTTAGCAGCGTTAAATTTTTAAACAAATTTGCAGAAGATACTGTATCGTGAAAATTAATAATGCTAGTCAGAATTGAAAATAAAATTTATTATATCTGATAGTTTACTCTAAAGACTGTTTGAACATTTACCATATGTGAAATTGTTATAAGATAAATTATACAGAAATTAAAACGAACTGCGAAACAACTGCATCTCCAAGATATTAGAAAACGACCAATGCGTACGAACGCAGTTCGATGAGTTGTTAGTAAACACGAACAGGCTGTGAACACAAGGGAGTAGTATAATTGCACTGTACAGCTGCACGAATGGTCCAGTTGCATCGGATAGCTTGTGCAGTTCTTATCACGGGACTGTTCGGTACACACGTGTGACTTGAAAGTCAACACGGGGGGGAAACAATCGATATGCACGTTCATTGTAATATCTACTCAAATAACAAACAAGATATTTCGTTGGAAATACATGTTTGATAGGTGTTATCTAGATGGTCAATTCTGACTCACATAATTCAGTCAATGTGGTACCAATGGTCTTTAAAATGAAGTTCATTTGTTCATCACTGTAGAGATCACACTGACTTATTTTGATCGCAATCAAAATAATTGATATCATTGGTTGATAATATCGTAAACAAAGTTATATACAAATAATAGGAATATTAGCTTGTTAATTTAGAAGTCTAAAGGAACATCAACAAAATATTATTTGCTAGTAGTAATATTTATTCTTCCAAAGGATATCTATTTTTTATTGTTAAACATCTATTATTGGATATCTCGTATTTACGGATATGGATCAAATAATTTTTTACTTCTCTATTTACAAAGTTTCATTAAAATCCGGGAGTAAAACATTTTATGCGATTCTCTTGTCAAATATTTTCTCTCATTCCAGAATACGGATAAAATTTTTCGAATAATATTATGTGCTCTATCCTCTGCACAGAATTCCACATTTTATTTCCAAATAACCTTCTATCTAGCAGTATTTTATTTCCTTCTCAAATATTTTTTGTCATTCATAATATTATGCGCTCCATCGTCTATGGAAAACTCGATATTTAATATTCGAATAATTTTCAAACGTTCGATAATTTCCATATATATCCTGGTGTGGACTAGTCAAATTTAAGAACGTTCTTGTCCAGCAAGATGGCGCGCGCGCGCGCGCAAGTATTCTGCTCTTGGTAGTTCGTAAATCCTGGAGATTCGAAAAGAACAATATCGCGACGACGATTCGTCATGCTGTTGTGTACCGAAGCGTGCCCTGAGGATCCAGAGAATTTCGTAAAAATCCTGGAACGCGAGGACAGTGACGAATTGCCGGGCAGATAAAGGGGCGAAAGACGTCTTGAAACAACCTTGCCTCCGGTCCGATGAAGACGAAACTTTGCTGCGTCGAAGCGCAAGAAGGAACGTTAACCTCCTTTCTTCTGTTCGCTAATGACTCGCCGTTCAGCTTCAGTAATTTTTTTCTTTCTCCAACCAAACTTCTTTGTTTCCTTTTTTTTTCTTCTTTCCTTTTTTCTATCCCCTGGTTTCAACGTTTGGTTTAATTGGTAATTTCAAGAAGGGACTTCAGACTTGAACTCTGGTATTCTATTCTTCTCGTGATGGGTGATGGGTGATGTGTTTAGGTGTTTGCAGGAATGATTTCATGAAAATCTGTTTTAACTCGCAAAGTTCATAACAATTGATACATTACTGGACTTAGAACCATTTAGAACTTTACAATAATGATCTATGCATGTATCTTCTGATGCTTGACGCATTGCTCGTTACTTTTTCCGCATAAACAAAGAAACAATCTACCTAACCTCACCACGCCACGCGTCCTAACCTCCAAAATCAGTTCCTCTCAAGCACTGGTGTTACCACTGAATTCTACGTAATTTAGAGTTCAGTGGGTGTTACCGACCGAGGAACGAAAGGTGAGACGATCGACTTAATCCATGAAAAGCGTTTATGGTGTTCTGAAGACAAAAAGTGCAGCGGCTGATTTGGTCCGATCGATGGAAGAACGTCAGTAGCAGCTACATTAGTTATGAAGTCATTAACTATACAGATAAAGGGAACGTCAGTTCGCAATGTTCCACGAACTAGAATATGCATGACATTTCGAGCCGCTGTTGGCTTCCTGGGACTGTGCATGAAGGAGGGCAGAATTGAATTGCAACGTCAGACTGACATCGACCGGGAAAGAAGGCTTAAAAATTAACCAGCAGATCCGACTCTCGGTGCGCTAATACGCGTTTCGATGCAGATTTCGTGGCGCTGTTGTTGCTTTTCTTGGTTATATCGATGTACCTCGTGTTTAATAATACGATACTTTATGCTCGAATGGATATAGTACTTCTTGCTTCGAATGTAAGGGCTAAGGGAATTTTGAATGACATCGGATGCTAGAAACCACTATGCCAAGGATTATAGTATGTATAATAAATAAGCGATGTGTATTCGTTTATGTACGTTGACATCAAAGAATATTAAAGAAGTATGAAGAGATGTTTGTAGATAAAAATTATCTGGGGATACCCTCACAGCTCTGTGCTGTAAGGTATACTTTTCGTTTGATGTTTCGTAGATTGCAATATACTGATATTATTCCTTGAAGGTTTCTTCGAACGGTGAGTGAGGTTAGGAAACTTTATGGAATCCTAACCTCCATTCTGTACTGTGCTTCTTTATTATATCATACTAAAATGGAAATATTTCCATAAAATAAATATAATCTTAACTCTCAACTGTAGAATGACATTTCGGGAGTGTTATTGTACATTGATGATATAGGAAACCTATGTTGAACCTAATCTATAAGGAGAAGCAAGTACACCTTTAGAACCGTCTGCGTAAGCTCGTAAGGAACCACGGAACTATAATTCGTGAACACTGGGGTAAAAGTCTGGCGACTCGTATCTAATAAATTCAATTATCTCGTGGCGGCAACGTAGGTCAAGTTGCTGCTACTAGCGGAGATCAGCCGCTATGTCGTAACTTCTGACGCTTGCCCCCGCTAACAAGACGCTAGTTACGTGGTCGTTACTTTTACGGAAGTTGCTCGTTGTTAATCTATAACGGCGGAAACGCAGGCCAGCGTCGGGTTTCAGTTAAGTAGCTGATTTTCTTCGCCTCGTTACCGGCCTCGTTACATTTCAATCGAGCCAATTCTGCGTACCGTAACGCGAGAAATTGTACGTCGCTGCACTGGTTAAATTGTCATATAGTTCGCCAGCAAATCAAAGACGAGCTTTCCTAACTTGCTCGGATTTCTAAATTAAGTTATATATTATTTAACGTTTAGAATGGTAAAATATATTTGCAATGGATTGTATTTAGGGAAGTTGGTATTTGAGAATTTAGAAGGAAAGCTTCAGAAATTTACAATACAACGGGTCGATCTATCGTGGACTATACACCCACCGATAGTGGTTAAATTATAGATTGGTTAACTGTACAATAAATCACGATATGTATTTTGCAAATCACAAAATTACAAATTTCTACTCTTTCGTCGATCCTATTTCTATAAATTCAGCTCTCGTAACTTTGCCGCGCGTCCCAACATTCACAAAACTGTTCGCCTGAATTAGTTACAACAGGATGGATTAAACACGTTTCCGTTTGTTTGTTACAGAGTACTTGATGTCAGGGAATCCACGGAGCTACCCGGCCCGGTCCCCAGGGGTCGCTTCCACTCCGACCGTAACCAGGTAAGTGGTAGTAGGAGGTAGACGCGACGAATTTCCCACGCGAGATCTCGATCGAGAGCGTCGCCCGGCGCATCCATATTCGAGAAGGCAATAACACAGATTTCCGCGTAAGCCAGATCGCGTAAGCGGATTTTTCGCGCGGCCGCCAACAAATCCACGAGACTTATCGGTTTACCTAGTTGCCGGATTTCGCATGGTTGAATTAAGCCACGAAAAATCGACCGTGTTGTTGACTCTGCTTCGAAAACGCGTCCCTCGATCCGTCCCGAGGAACATGAAATCAACCGACTCTTCTCTGCTTCGCCGTTACGATCGATCCAATACGAATCATTTACGATTTTTCCCGAAATACGACCGGCAATTTGAAATTGATTTGGCGTAGGAGGCGCAGGTGTACTTCGGACAGTCGATTATAGAATTAAGTTGCTTCCAAACTGGTTCTTTTCGTCCCCCAATTTTTTTCTTTTTTTTTTTTTTTTGTTAGAATTCTTGGTAGGGCGTGGTGAGATCAGTTTTCGTTTGATCTATTAAAGTACGCCATTTCTTCATTAAGATGAAAGAATCACGAAAGAATATACAGAATATACAGAAGGCGGTCATGAAAGAAACAGATTGTTCGTAAATAATCTTCACTTGTGTTAAATTTTCGTTGTCAACTTGTTAAAGCAATAGCGTTATCGAAATGTATTGTGAAAAGAAAAACACTACTTGGCAGGAGAGGTTCGCTATTGACTGAAGAGGAGGAAAGAACACTTGCCGTGACCGTATGGAAGAACATTGTCATTGATTTATTAAAGTGTCTCAACGTTTTATACTATATTTCAAATATATTCCAAGATACAAATGGTACAACTCTCGCAAGTAGTTGTACTTAACTAAAATAAGTTTTGTCCTATGGCTGTATAAACTATTATTCGTTTGTTACTTTATCTTATATTTCTTCTTTTCTGCCTAAAGTCTGAATATTCTGTCACTTGGATATATCGTACATATCAAATGGTATTTCTGCGAGCCACTGTATATCCTATCCTACAGGATACTACAGTAACGAAGAAGAAAAACTAGCGAATAGTCAACATAACAGCATTCAGGGATTTGATGTTAATTTAACGCCAGACGCGTCCAACTCGTTCAACACTTGGCTGGTCTGTAATACGAGCTACGATATTAGCGACGTGAAAACAACGGTATCGAACCGCAGAAGTGCCATTATCCACCGCGAGGCTGTCGTTTACTGTCTCTCTAACGATTACAAATCTTTGGCTGGCCACTTTCGGCAATTAGCGAGTCATTAACGGTTCCCTGAGCTCGCGTTCGCCGTGCCAATAAAACCGACGCACGAAACCAACGCGACAATTTCGAATTCGCCAACGGCGATTCTTCCAAACTCTGGTGGCTCGTGGAATTTTAAAAGAATGGAGAAGTTGAGAATATTCAAATCATTCGGTTGAATAGAGCTCGAACGTGATCGGAAGAGCAATAACCGCGAATAAAATTATCGACGAACGGACAGGGACGACGATTCGAAGACATTTCGATTCAAATGAATCGAACTTTTAAAATATTTAGTACGTCGTCCTATGGACCTCCCCTCCATTTTATGGGGTGTCCTTCTTTCTTTGCTTTCGTAGATTTGTTCGTCGTTGACGATGCATATCGAATTAGGCCGCTATTTATTTTGTGTCGTTACTTTTATTGCGCTTCGAGTAGATTTATTGGTTTTTTAGATTTCTAGAGTATTTTTCCTTAGGAAAATTGATGGAAAACTGTCGAGTAAGAATTTTAGTGCGTAATATTGTAGCTTTAAAAATAATGTCGAATTTGTAGAAGAATTCGAAGTTTGGTTTTATTAATATTTTTATTATTATATATTTATTAGCTATATTTTATCGTATGAGAATAAATATTCGTGCACTGAAATAAATTCTCGGAACTCTGTGTTCTATGCTCTGGAATCCGGAATATAGTACGTTGATCAATTGATATTAAAATTTAAGATTCTGAAACGTTAAGGGGTTAAAAATTATCATTTATATACTACTTTTATGTTATTTTTAGCCGCTGAACATGGTAGGAAAGTTTGTATAGAAACCTGTGGGATACTCCGTATACGTATTGGGAATATTCCAATAGTCGAAGCTGTAGCATATAATATTATGTACATATAATGGAAACGTTCCAATGCATTAAAAACAGAGGTTCATTGAGTAAATATTAGATCGATGCGTATATGAAATGTCGTTTCTTTGAATTTGATGGGTCAATGCCGCTCATTAAATTTTATCATATCATCACGCGTTATCAGCCAAGTTAAGAAATATGAAATTTATTCTGACACATATATATCGAATTTTAATGAGTTTTGTAATAGCCTTCATTATCAACTTTCATAAATAAAACGTACATGATATTTAACAACGTATGAGAATGTTATTTCATAAATTATTTTATAAATATGATAATTTTTTACAAATTTCATAATTTTGCCAGCCATATAAATCATTATATACAATATATATATATAGACAAGCATGAAAACAAATTAATTAATTTCCGTTTTTGTTTGAGAAACAACGAACTTAATTTAGTCTCTTAAAAAATTGTTTAATGAAAAACAAAAGTTCGTGCAGGGTGGCGTGCATGATTTTCCACTGGATGTACAAATTTCATATTCTTATTGTTTCTCTGATATTTCACAGAAGAGTAATAGTCCGAGAGGAATGAATTTGCGCGCCGTTTAAGTGATATTTAAGTACGACTTAATGGAGTTATACTCGCGTTTAAACGGATGCAGTGTGAAACGAGGTCACAGCCGAATGATTCTGAGCAAACCTGTTTAATCATGCGGTTTATGTACCTTTTTTCAACCGGAGAAACGGCGCGAAAAATGATCCCTTCTCGTGTAATCGAACTCGTCGTTTCAATCGATTAAATATCAATTCCCACTTTTCGACAGTCTCCTACAATCCAAAAATAACCTACTTGTATGGAACAGAGTAAATTTCGAAATATTTGTTCGAATGTAACGAATACTCGGAAGAGAAATAACAACGAAAAGTTATAAATATGAAAAAAGAAAATATACGTACCAGTAAAAAAAAAAAAAAACAAATTCAACTTAGATAACCGTTACCAATAACGTGATATAATCCGTATAGAGTTCCAATGAACCATTCACGATTTCACCCCCTATACATCGGCCATTTCTGCTCCACAATATCCAGCTCCATTATTCGATCCACTAGGTTCACCAAAAACCATCTACGAAAAGCATTCTCTGGTCAAATTAAATTCCGTTCCTTCCAGCGATATTCGTAAATCGAGTGATGCCGTAAAAACATCGGTCCCGAATCTCGATGTCTCGTGGCTCCATCTGCGCGGCGAATAATTCCAACAGCAAACTCGCGAAACTTTCTTTTTTTTTTTCTTCCACCTCGTTCCACCACGAAAAATAGTTGGGCCATCGTCGAACAATGGCGGCCTTTACCGGCCTCCCCTGACTCTCGTACATTTTTTTTCCTTTCCTCTCTTCTTCGGAGACGCGTTCCAGCCGGGGTTGAAACGTCGAAGAGAGGAAAGGCCATCCGTGTCACCGGAAACGACGGGTCAGCGAGACGGAAGGTACTCTGTTGCTGAGGCAACCGGCAGCCGAAAGGACACACGCGTGTCCCTCGCCAAAGGTTTCATCCTTCCTCCCGCTGTTCCACCGCATCCGTCGGTCCTAACCTCACTTCGTGTCTCTTTTTTTCTCTCCACCGCTTTCGTAGAACGTGGATCGTTAACGACTCTCGCTGTTCAAGCCAGAGAGTGGTAATGATCATTGATGGTGTCTCTCGTGCTGCGAATTCCTTTACAATTCTTCCTTAGAATTTGCTTGATCTTGACGACTAGAAGTTTGCTAAGATATATTAATGCGATTCGCAAGTCAAACTCTCGCTGCGAGGATAGGTTAGGTGAAGTCTGACTGAGAAACGGATTTTACGTGGCTATTTCACATAGGGTGTTTCCGAAATCCTACTACAACCGAGAAGAACGTGATTCTGTACGTAAAAGTCGAAGATGTAAGATAACATTTGTCTCGTACGACGTGTTCCGTCTTTGTATATAACCATTTTCATTGTTTCGCTGTCTAGAAACGTCTCATATATTTTTGGATATATTTCCTATAGTTTAAAAAAGGGATTATGTATCGAATGACAGAACTTGGAAGTAAAATATTATTCGTTAATTAAATATGCAAAACCTTGTAAAATAACGCAACGTGTTTTGATGCGTTATTATCCTTTCCAAACAATGGCGCAACCATACTTTGAATGCGAACGAGTATATTCATGTTTTACAGGAAAGTAAACACATTCCTTCGTGAGAATAAACACGTTGCCGCCAAACCGCCTGCACGTACTTACGTAATTCGTTATATTATTTCAAGAAGTATTTCTTTACCTCTGTCGGTTTTATACTACAAATGGTTTCTTCTAACTTCTCTGCATAAGCTGCACGCAATAACTAAAATACCTTTGAAATTTACCTCCTCTTAACGTTATTCACATACAACAAACATCATCGAACTTAAGTTAAAGAACGAAGTTTCCTGTTAGCTTTCGAGAACTTTCGTCTACGGAAAATTGCCAGTGTTTAAATTGTGTATCGCGTTTGTATTGGTATTCACATTTACACGATACCAAGATGAGACACTTTAGATTTGCAAAATTCAGAGGATAATTTCCAATATAGACGTCGATGTAACCATCTTCTGTTTCAATACGATCGAACAAAGGCAATCGTCGTTAGCACTTATCACATATTAACTGAAGCAATTTCGCTAAAAGAACCTCCGTCCGCACTCGATCGAAAGTAAAGCCTTTGGATTTTTCTCTTTTCCCGATCGTTGCCGCACCTTATCCATCTTTATCTCCTCGATATCGTTCCTCTCGAGACTCCTGACTGGTGGAGTCTTCGCAAAACAAAAACGAAGACACACACTCGTTATTGTTCGAAGAGAAGGAATGTATCGAGGAAAATGCTTCGCTTATTTATCAGTGTTTCGCTACTGCACGTATAAACCATCTAAACGTTACGTTTCATACATATAAAACTGTTCCAGAGCTTTTAATCTTCTTGTAGGTTGAGTTTTAATCCGAATGCAACATTATTATTATTCATTATTATTATTGTACGCTGTTATTTTTATTTATTAGGTGTTACGATCATGTAACATATATCAAAGGAATAAAAATATTTTTCTGATACTTTTTCTCTTCCTTTCCATTGTGATTTTTTAGATACCAGAATATTCAGGTTGCCAGTGAATTTTTATTGTATAAAATTTAGCGAAACCATTTAATTGGAGACTCACTTCTATGCGATTTGTATACATTTTAAAATAAATTACAGTTTAATGTAAATACACAGTACTCGCGCTCCTTGTATGATAGAGAGGAAAATTTTCGAAAAATATTTTCAGTAATAACAGAATACATATGCAATGATATTCGTAACGTTCAAATTTGAAACGTAAATAACTGGAAACGAAACACAAGCATCGGCCGCAATGAAACTCGCGGAATTCAGAATTTCGATGTAGCAAAACTTGCCACGGTGTAATATTTTTGGAACAAATAATGTTGAACCTGCTCGTCGTGGATACAAAAGGTCATGACGATACCGATGGCTGCTATAGTATCGAAAGGCGTACGACGACCATCGATGTTTTACACGAGATCGTGAAATTATGAGGCGCGACGATAAGGCTTCCAAAAGATTTATCGTTAGATACCATCGTGACAGTTTACCTTTCTCTACTGACTTCCCTTTTTAATCGATATCCGCTGCACATTCCGCTAGAAACTTTTTGCTTTGTCGAGGAATTTCTTCGACTCTCTCGATAAATGATATTTCGGAAGTACGTAATATTCAAGGAAATATCTTTTTGTTCTGGTAAACTAGATTTATAAACAAAAAACGAATGTTTAAAGTTATACATTCGCCTATATAATTGCAATAAATATTTAATCGTGAGTAGAGATTTTAAATCGTAAATAGTTTCCATTCGAAGGCTTCGTTTAAATTGATTCAAGTAGAATGGGCCAGGTAGAGCTTAACGTCTGTGTCATGCATACAAACAACGTTATATAAATAATAATAATTACTAGAGATCAAATTCAGAAGAATTCTACCAGATGTCTGAACCTCCTAAAAATGTCCCTCGGCTATCTACTCGAGGTTCCAGTCTCGCGTCACCTATAGTCAAGGGGTTAATCCCCCCAGACGTCTTAATCTCGGCCTCAATTCACGTGACTCCAACCCTCCTCAGTTCCTCTATCTGTTTCCCTTCTTCTTACTCAGTTTTCCAGCTTTTATGCTTGCGTCGAATACAGTAACAAAAAGGATCTTACGCCTTTCACGAGACGCAAAACGCGCCCGGGCCCTTATTTTTCTTCTCTCTTCGCTTCTTTATCCCCACCTATGCTTCTGCAAGGTGGCTGAGGGGGCAAGGGGACGTCTCTTTGGTTAGTACGCTCGAAGAAACACGACCGTAATTGCGTTACAATATCCCCATTGTCGTTGTCGTGGTTGTTGTTATTGTTATTCCGCAGGATTGTAACGTGTAATTCACAATTCAAGCCTCGCTTGAAATTCGTCGAGGGTAATTGAGCAGAATGTGGCGTTGTGGCTTGTATGGAAGCAAGGAGTTTTTAATGTACGCGCCAGGAAATTTTTTTTCCTTCTTCTTTTTCGTCAGTTGTTTCATTACTGAGTGGGAAATGGTGGTAGGGGAGCTGGGAGACGGCTGGCTTGTTACTTTTCTAGGACTCGGGTTGATTGCGATTCTTTGAAACTTTGAAATTTCCACCATTCTTCGACAGGTTTACGGCTTCGTACGCGGCACCTTCGGCCTGCTAGACCCGCCACGCATCTAATCTAATTTAAAATTAGGATTAGAATATTCCCTCGAATCATTATAGCAGTACTCTAAGCGAAATTAGGAATACGTTGCCCTGGATTTTTGTCAAACCATTCCTACGAAATAATTCTTTCAAAAAAGCCTCGTTAGGACGTTTAACAGCGAAACATAAACACAATGAATTTTCGCTGAACGAGAACGACACTTAACACGAGTCTAATCTAAGTAATACGACAATTCTCAACAGGACGAAAACTTTTACCAATTTCATTTTTATCACATTCGCGTATTGTCATCCGGACTGTAACATTTCCAGGTTAAAAGGGTAAAACAGACCAAGCGCGTTTTCCAGAGGTTAGCAGAACTGAGAACGAATGGGGCCCGTGAAAAAGAAGAATGCCGGGGCCACAGCTAACACGACACTGGCACCTGTGTTAATAACAATCCGCGTGCGCGTGCGTGCACGTTCGCGTGACACCATGTGATACCGCGACGATAATATTTTTTCAGCAGCGGGCAGCCTCTTGGCCGGTTTACACGGCACAGGGCCCGTGTAAAATTTCACGCGTAAATCCGTGACAAGGGAACGTAATTTCGGCCACGACCATGATCGATATCGCGCGGCGAGAAATAGTCCTGAACAGATCGTAAAATCGCAAAGCCGAGTTCTCGCGTGCTCGCTGATTAAAAGTCGCCAGGTTCTGTCCAGGTCGTTTTAGAATTCGACCTGGAAATGGTTATTTACTCTACTGTAATCATGTAAGGGTCGCTGATCAAAACAGCGAGATACGCCCTTATCGAGTTTGTGGTAAATTAAGAAAGAAAAATTATTAATTGAATACAAGTTAAATTTTGTCTTAACAATATGGTGATCGGTTAGTTTCGATTGGAATTTTGTTTATATGTAGTCACATCATTTTGCACATTGCAATATCATCAAGTGAAATATCACCGATTGTCACAGTCTTAATATCACCCACACTTTGAAAAGCTTTGGAACTATGTATTGGGTTAGCAACTAAGTGATTGTCATTAGGTGGTAATGACAAAATCCGCAATCATTTAGTTGGCAACCCAATAGCAAAGCACTTTTAATTAGAAAGTTCTATATTCTTCTTGCACATATCTGTTTAAAATTTGAACAGCTTAATTGTTTAAGCCACTATTAACCCATTTTTAAATCAAAGAATGGCATTCGCTGTTATAAACGCGCTAATCTATATTCTTTTCTTGGTGCAAAGGTTAGTGACCTCTGTTCTTCAAATTCGGGACAGCCGTCAGCGTGGAATCGCGCGGGTTAATTTTCGTTTTGCAAAACTTTCTGTCATATTGGTAATTTAAATTCGTAATTAAACAACTTCCGCAACTAATCGTTAATTACGTGGCACGGCACAATAAAACTTCTTAATCAGGATACCGTACAAAAATTAACGCGTCCGCGTTGACGGGTGTCGTGGCCGTCGGAAACGGAAACGCAAGACGAGCACGTCGCGTGAAAATGTTCTTTTTCTACCCACCACTTTTTTTCGTCCTGATGGGAAAATTAATGCGCCATGTTAAGAAGATATTCAAATGTGGCACCGAATCGACGGTAATCGATTTTGACGTTGCTAAACATCTTTTTCTTCGTAAACCTCTAACATAAAAGATTATTTTATCGCTAGGACTCGTTTCGTGCTACAAAACCTTCGTAGAAATGAGGTATTTATTTATTCGTGCTTCGGAACATCGCATATTCAGGAAATATTTTATTGATACACAATTAATGCGTACGTAATTAATCGCTCATACTATACGAATTTTTAATGATTCAATCGTAGTATTATTACTACTAGACTGTGAATATTTATACAATTTCACATTTTCATGGAGATATCTGAAACAATATAAAACCTAGACAGATATTCTCTTCGTCATTATCATAACAAGCACTTCAATATTTTATGTATTTTTTCATTATATCCATTTTTTAATCTTTGATTTTTCCATAAATGTATAAAAATCTGCAGTCTAATTATTCCGCTACATGTTGAGTTAATGATTACTGGCATCATATATAGCTCGTTATTCGTTAATTTGATCAAAAATGTTCTATACGAGTCACATTATAAATACATTAAAATCCACTCTACATATACACACATCGTATAGTTAATGCATACACTCGTTCAGCTTCTATTTTCGCGTACAGACCATCGAAGCACCAGGATTTCTCGATTGCACCGGTAATTACGGCGTTGCATGTGAGATGCATCGTGATCGGGTGTCACGTGGTCCGCTGACATAAATCCTTCTTCGACAGGGTAGCTGGGACGCGTTTCGCTCAAAAATTTCCGAATGCAGAAATTTGCATCCAAAGTGACGTGGCGTTCAACAGCGCGCACACTTTTTCGTAAACAAATTCATCAAATTGAAATCGAGAAAACGAACGACGCGGAATTACCAAATCACATTTGCTTGTGGTGAAGACGCAGATTTGTTTAATTTCAACTACGGACATTTGCATTCGAACCGTAATTGAAAGATTTTCTTTCTCAATTAAAGGCAATGATCGCGGGAAATTCGACAAGAACGAGACGCAAATTAATTGCTTCGTTTCGTTTAAAATTTTATAACCCCAACCTAACCCTTTCGAATGATTCCAATTTTTTTATCGAGAAACAAATCGCTTACTTGCAAACCAAAATTTAATTATCACAACGATATGATAATAAATTCTAATGTAAATATAATAATACTATTTGTAACATGGTCGCATTTTTCTGTTTTCTGCCTTTTGAGCGGTTCGTTCAAATACATCCCTTGGATATCTTCAATCGTTTTCTTTCACCAAAATTTGAAAGTTTTGTTTTTGATTCACCGCTATTAAGTACCGTGGTACAGAACATACACTAACGTCATATATCAGCGATAGAAATTAATCTCAGTCTTGTATTGTATTTGCCACGAATCTGACAATCAATGTTTCAACCAAATCATTCTGACAACGTCAAATTTTCGAAGCCACTACGTCACTGTTAGCACGGGCATTACCTGACATTGTCAATGAGGCCGTGAATACTTTGAACTGCTGTCCGATTCCCGCTTTGCCAGCCGACTCGGTTTCGCGTTTATAAAGCTCCCTCTCTCCGACCATAAACATTAATCTGCTTGAACACGCGCGCGTCTGTCGTAATTATAATTGATGGTATGTTAATTGCAATTTATGCAAAAACCTGTTCACCGTCGGAAGATATATTACGTGGTTGTTTCCGTGACCGTGGCTCGAACGTCGATGATAGATCTAATCTTTTAGACGACGGTGATTCACTTGGTGAAATTTCTCTTGATCAAACATTTCACCCTTTCCCATGAATGATGCGAATATTCTAAAATAATGAAATCGAGACTTTATTAAAGAGGAAAATGGAGAAGGCCAGGGAAGAAATATCGCAAATATCGAATATCGTTAATATTCCGCAGTTGTATAGCAGAAAATTTTATTAAAACAGAAAATACAAAATAAGTTGTAATTTATCGCGTAATACGATGAACGTTTCACTAAGAAAATTCAAATGTTTCCAACAGAAATTAAAGACGACAAAATATTCTGTCGTTTTTTCCTAAAAAAAAGACAAGTACTGATAAGAATGATTTTGACGAGCCCATCGATTGTTGGTCATCCTGAAACGACGTTTATTGTTTTTTGTAATCACACTATCACAATTTCCCTGTCTATCGAAATGATTCGATGATCGCTCGAATCTTATCCCAGCACGACGCTCTTCTGGAGAAACCATTGACGTAATTAAAAAAATTGCAAAGACTTCCTTGTAACGGGAAGAAAACACTCCATAAAAAAGAAGTCCGCTGAGAAAAGGGCACGCGAAGCGAGCAAGGCTCCAATTTCAATTATCCGCTCTCGAGGAAAACTCTATCCGACACGAGTCCTCTTGTTTTTCTTCTAATGGGCCAGCATCGAATTACCGAGATATTTATTTATCGTGAAGAGTCGCGAGTACGCAAGAGCCGAGATCAAAGCTCACGGATTTCTCTGTTCTTCTTCCTCAACCTCTCGTTTCTCAGACAACAAACTGAGGAGAAAAATGCTTCTGAATTTCAGCTGGTTAAATAATAGAAAATAGTTGATCGAGGCATGTAAATAGACTTTCGTGATACGCGAAGTTCTTGTTTTCGAGTTAGACAATTTATTGAATTATTTGTTAACAATTTATTAAGATTCATACGATTTATTGATACGTTTGTATAAATTTTTATTTCCTTCTTTGCGCATTCATATTTGTTTCCGTGTGCTCGAGTACCTCGAGACTAAAACAACCTCCTCCGTAATCCTACTAACTCGCTATTTAAATTATTCCACCATCATAATCGCCTCTAAATCTCTGTTTAGTTGCATAATACTTCTTCGATATGGATATATTCCACAAAATTAACCAACTACGGTAAGCTGAACGTACGCAGATTATTGCGCGTCCGCTGTCAATTATCAATAACTGGTTTGCCAATCGAAATTAAACAATTTCTTCTTTTCGTTTTATAACAATTCTCTTTTATCTGAAATCTCTTGACCGTCTTCTTTCTCTTCCCTAAATCCTGCAAGCTTTCAAATCTTCGGATAATACGACGTTACTTCTAATCTCCTACTTACTAATATTATTTTCCTAAATACGTCGATATTCAGCCAAATTAGGTCACTTGAATTCGAACGATACTTGACGAAGTGATTTCACTTGTACGAACATCAACTTATTTAATACAAACAACGTAAATAATCGGAAGAAGAGTTCAGGAAGCTTGGAAAATCAATCTGATGGTCGTTAGATTATAAACAAGACTAGACGCAGCGCGTCTTAGTAAATTAGAAGAAAATGGCAAAATGGCGCGGCAGAAACAACGGAGGAACGAAATAAAAGGGAAAAAACAGGGCTGAGAGATTCGCGAGAACCGATATGAAATAGCAGCGGGGAGTCTGCGGCGTGCGTGGTGTACGGAAGACTCGGCGCAGTCAATATTATCGTTCGGTCGAACGTGGGGCGAACGCGAAAGAAAGCAATCGATATACTGGGACGGAGCTAACCTCGGATTCCCGGCGTTATTTTGCGATATCGTCGACTATCCGCGTAAATTTTTCTAATCCAATCCGACCGACTGGATGGCTCTTGCCGACACCGACGATCGACGGAGACCGACGAATTTCCGGCGGCCAAATCATTTTTCTCGCCACGTTATGGACAGTCGTAAAGAAATTTGCTCCTCGGTTCGTGTTCCTCTTAATTTTGTATTTACAGCCGACGATACAGTCACGACCGAAGGTTTGCTGAGTGAACCGTAAATGGTGGACGATTTAAAAATTGACCGGCTGATTTCGTTTTAAGCGACTTTACGAGGGTGTCTGACCTTTTATTTTATATTACCAAGAAGGTGGTTATTTTATTTTGCTTGGCAGATAATCCTTCTTATCCTGATTGATATAATAGAGTTAGTGCGATCGTGTATGGTATATTTGAAACATAATCCAAAGGAAGGGATATTTAGGAGTAAATAACGTAAATGTAGATTTAGATTATTAATTAAATTATAAATAAGTCTCAACTGTTGAATATAAAGACAGAATTGAATACAAGAAACGCGATATTTTTATACGATCAACATTACAATCGTTAAATAATAATAGAGCGTTCGTATGGTAATAACGTCAAAATGGAATTCTGTAGAGATACGAGGCACGCAGAAACTTTTCAAAGTTCCCGTATCACGAAAATTCGAAGGAAAATGAAAGAAACAAGAAAAGCTCGTTCATTTACGTTGTTCGTACAAATTCCATACAGACAGCTGTACGCTCAGCCAATCGTAAATGAACTAAAAGGATCAAATCACCGTCAGAGTTATCAATTCAGCGAAATGTAATAAGAAAAGGTGTCGTTCGTAATATTCCATACAAAATCAGATAAGCCACGAAACCACCCTCGAAACTTTTTCCCGGTCACACCCACTCGACTTAGGGCTCGACTTTAATTCACGTTCCTCTTTTTATCCCTTTTTTTCTTCCTCGAATCTCACACCGCCGCGGCCGAACTTCCAACTCGAATTATTTTCCTCGCTTCATGATTACTTCGGCGTGATTTAAATGAAAGTGAGAAGCATCGCGCGTGAGGAAAACAACCCCCTTATACCCCACTGGCTGTTCGAGATATCGCGGCGTGAGTTGCGTAGCAACAGGCCAGGGTCAAACGGAAACAGCGGCGAGAATATTCAAGCGAATCTCGAGTTGTAATAAAACTCGATTCGCCCCCGTTATAAAGATACATTAGCGACGTTATTCCGTGCTTTCGGGTATACGTTGTTTCCCTTCCCGGCGGCCATTATTCTTCCGGACAAGTGTGTTTTCTGCTCGTAACTTTCGCCACGCATTAACCGCTCCTTTCGTTACATGACGAAACGCGATATAAAAGAACGGATTTCTTCAATAGGATCTTCTAACTTCGATAGTAAAGAGAAATATCTGTAATCTTGCAAGCCTAGGCATTTATCTTTTAGCAGGCACCTTAAAGTCGTTACGTTTAAAAGTTTAGAAGAATAAGACGTTAGAGATGATTCTTGAACTATTGAGTTGGCAACTAAGTGATTGCGGATTTTGTCAATACCACTTAATGACAATATCCGCAATCACTTAGTTGCCAACCCATTATAGTTGCTCCTCGATTTTTCATTTTTTATAATCAACACACCAAAGAATAAATACGGGGAATTGGAAGATAATCCGATATTTTGAAAGACGCGTGGTAAACCGAGAAGAATCGACAACTCGAAGATAAACCGAGGCAGATTCGAGATGAAACGATAGGTATCGATGCGTCGCGACGAGTTTTAGCGTTTATGGTGGCCGAGAAACACGTTATCGGTGAAAAAAGAAGTTTGCGTAAACTCGGAACGCCGTAGCTAGTTTCGTGCGTCCGTTGGAAGGCTGTTTGTATCTGCCAATTTGACAGATAATAGCGAATTATTTGATAGGTAATTATTTTGAAGCCTTTATATACATAGTTATACTAATGAAATATTAAGAGAAAAATATGATCTATTGGGTTGGCAACTAAGTAATTGCGGATTTTGTCAATACCACTTAATGACAAAATCCGCAATCACTTAGTTGCCAACCCAATATAACGATTGATATTATGTGACAATTTTTACCTACAGCACGTTGATAGGATAATTTCAGTTATTTTAGAGGATTGTTGCCGGTTCAGTTGATTATTTCGATAAAGATGGTAGAGTTTAAATTTTGGTCATTATGCGGATCAATGTGATTTTAATTTTCGAAGAGAAGGTTCTAATATTAGGAAAATATGGATATCTTTAGTTTTACTATTTACATTAATTGTACTGCTATTTACATTTACCTAAATTTTATGCTTCCAAAATATACAATACTATCGTAATTCCGTATTATACGAAACAATAAACGTATAATACTCGGAAACATTGAATCGGATCAGAAAACACTTATGTTCGGTGAACTCGGTCGTTAGATACCCCCGAGACGTTATTTCCACACTTTGGATTCGTATCAAGCCAACCAGTCACATAATATTCCTTCCATTTTTCTACACCCTCCGCAATTGATTACACGCGATGAAGCACGCTACAACGAATTCCCTCGCCCCTTGAAATCGCTTAAACCGTTCCCGCGGAACAACGAGCATAACATTGCGTAACCACCGAATACCATGAACTGGGAACGCGAGCTTTGTCGCTGAGTTCTTCGTGGTCGGTCGGAAGATCTCGAACGGGAAAAAGAGAAAGTGAGACTTTTAAGGGCATCGCGAAACTTTCGAGGGAGATCGTACGTTGTGTGTAGACAGTCGCGTCGGTGGTAGAGTGCACAATGCGTCATGGTAAATGAAGAGAAAAAACATCGCTGAACATTTAATCTACATAACCCCCTACAAATAGAAAAGATTTTGAAACCGAAAGGAGTTCATATAATGTCTTCGCTGCTCGTTGCCGAGATATCGTCTATCTTCTTAGGATCAAGTGCTCATTGCACACGATTGAACTAATGTTATTACGTTATTTGAAGAACGGAATATTTATACTGTTTGAAGCAAAGATATAAAATCGTATACAGGAAACGTCTATAACTCGACAATTTATACGTGTTACTCCTTAACGACTTATTGCGACAAAAGGACCAACAACGTTACGATGATATTTCCAACGTGGATTTCATAGAAATAAACATTTAATTTTGAATAAAAACAAAGCTTGATTAACAGCTCTCACGGTTATTCTAAATAACCCTCGAACAAACTTCAAGCAACGATTTTTCTATAATATTGCAAGACTATGGTTTTCGAAAAATACGAAGAAACGTATTTTCGTATCATTAGGATCACGTCATATAAAAAAGGGTGACTAATTCCATCTGGCACCCTAAATTCCATTTCCACTCGTCATTATTTCCCAGCGTTTCGATCTAATCTTCTTCAAAGAAACTCTTTCCAAGATTATCTTGTACGTTCCCTCGTTAGAATCGTGTCTTAGCCCCATCCTACACTGAGACACGAATCGGACGCTGTCGAAGGGTTTACGAGCCGCCTCCAGCGGGGGCTGTCTTCTTGCCACGTCGTTAAGTCTTATTGCTTAGGTCGTGGCTTCTTTTTTCTCCGTCGAGTACGAACACCCGGATCCAAATCGCAGACGTCTCGCTTACGTAGAAGAGGCCTCTCGAGACAGCCTGTTTCTGCGCTATTAGGAACAGGCCAAGGATTCGGAGAATTATTTTAAAACCATCCTATCGTTCATAGACGAACATATCTGGAATATAACTTGTTCCGGAAGTAAAGACTCGATCGAGCAGAAGGCCATAGAAACTAACGGGAAGAATATTTCATTCGCAGTTAACGTTCCACTGGATGTTACTTTTATTGTCGATTTCAAACAATTTCATCCATCGATGACAAGTATGCTTACTTCGCGTCTATTCACTAATATACGTCAAATTGAATAATTGGAAATTCTGGAACTCGGAAAACAACGATAAACGACCAGCAATTTCAGCCTTAAACCTATCGGAGTTCCGCGCGCACGCATTCGAATATTCGTAGAGGAGCGCAGCCTGGCAATTCGGAAGAGAATTCGATTTATATTTAATACGAACGACATGTCTGGCTGGAATTAAAGCAAACGAGGCGTGTCGGTATTCGCGATGAGCTCTGCTCAGTCCTCTCTCTTGCAAGGATTTCGTTCAACGAAATCGAAAAACCAAGGGAAAATTGCCGCGGAACAAAATAAAAAAAAAAAAAAAAAAGAAAGAAAAGAGAAAAGGGAGTGGTGGGAGAGAGAAGAGAGAGAAAACCCGATTCACGCGAATTTCCAATGAAACTCACTCTCTTGCCGACTGTGTGCTCGTCGAGCGCGATTTTCGTGTTTGAAACGCGATACAAGCCCGCTTGCCGAATAATTGCAACTAATAGCCGGAGGGATGGAATCGTTAATATTTTGAAATCCGAAACGACGCCCGTTGCGGATTGTTCGGTGTTGCGCGTGTAAACGTCCGTTTATGCGGGGATCGCTGAATAAATTGCATCCCGGATTACGTACATTAGACTCCTGGATTTTAAACTCGTTTCGGTTAATCGCGTCTCTCTCGCGTTTCCCACCCCCCCTGTCCCTCC
>NT_176962.1:3006924-3014038 GCF_000188095.3 Bombus impatiens
TTTGTCCCACCCCACCAATAGTCCTCTCACCCCGCTGTTCCTTCGTCGCGATTACAACGACCGGTTGACGTGGATTTTCGCGTCTTTTGTGCCTGTCGGTTGGACCGTGCATCTCATAACTTTGCAAATACGACTGATTCAGCTCGGTTTAAATACAATTATTATTTTAATTATTCGCCATGTCCTCGGTGGAAAACCGGGTTAAGCGCGATCTCGTTTCCTGAATATAACGCGCAGCGTTCGCCGTTGTTGTTCCGCTGGTGTAGTCATTCTCCGGACTCTTTCTAGTTAGTAATTCTACAGGGAAATAATTGGACGCGTGTATACGTGTACACTATGCGCGAAGACGAGTTATTGATATGCTTCCTTTTGTTCGGCAACGTACAGTGTGTCATCAGTTTTGACAGGCGTTTGTTATACACTGTTATACAGGTTAGATACTGACATTTTTTACAGGTAAATAAGCGGTTATAGTAATTTTAATATAAATAATAACAGAGCGAGATATTGTAACATTGAACTGTTGAACATTCGTCGTTTATATAATAAGGTCAACGATTAGTAATCAAGTTGGGTAAAAATATGGAAAAATATGTATTAGGTCGTTCGAAAAATTTCTTTCGTTTTATAAGGAAATAATTGATGCACAACATCTTTCGTTTTATGTTATTCTGTCGAATTACATATGATCCATTCTGTTTTATCAAAATAAAAATCACAACGTTCGACAGATTAGGTTTCATGTTTGTATGAAGATGCGTTGTTGTAAAAGACGTGTCTGTAAAAGAAAGACACTTTTCGGACAACCTAATGGATAGAAGGTAGTGTGTAAAAAATACGATCGCGTATAAACAAATATTAAGAAATAAAATATTCGCGTATCTGTGTCTTTGAGAGGACGAAAGACAACGTTTCAAGAAATACATTCGTTACGAATCTCTCAAAGAACGCCTTATTGGGTAGAAAATGGTAATTGGGAGGATTCTACCGATGACAATATTACATAATTATTACGAGGAGACTTTGTATCTTGTTCGATAGGTGCTTTGTGCACGGTATTGCTTGTTAAATAAAATTATGCAAAGATGTGCATTGTACCGGTGGTAGAAGCACGACTGTAACGAAGGTATGTAATTAGAGACAGTCAGAAAATATTCCGTTGATTGGCAAACGCTCGACATCCGTCGACATTTTAATTGAGATTATAATGACCATCTATGCGCTACAAGATAAGTTAGGCAATGAATTCTACACGGGCAACGATCAAAGTGCAACGCGATTATTATACGTTGTTAGAGAAATTCGTGAAATATGTACAACTTGAAACACGATTTAAATTTTAAATAAAAACTTGTATCGTGCGGGCTGCGGGTGAAAAAGAATAAACAACAGAAAGTCTGGATAATTGCAAACAAAATTATTTGTTTCTGCATCCTGACAGTGTTCGATAAGAATGAAATGGAAAATCGCTTAAAAACTTGCCGATCTAAAAATCCGAAACGAGAGAGAGATAAAACATACCGACAGTCATTCGTCACACAGAAACAAAAGGGCAAAACATCGAGAGAAGGGTTGCACGCGCCAAGCCGTTTATTCGTCCACGTCTTTCCCTTACTTTCGTCGTCAAAATTGAGTTTGAAAAAGCTCGTTATACCGAGCTGCCATCTTTTCACCCCTTCACCACCCTCTCTGATAATAGGAAACGAGGTTGAACGGTTAAGCTCGTATCGTCTAACAATCGATACAACAATGGAATTATGCAGCTGTATACGAATGAAGGGTAGCAAAACGCGAAAAGCATCGAATTCCCCACCACCGTAGGAGAACCGTTCCTCTGTCGACGTACGCTGAGCCCTCGCATAATCCTCCTATATATATGTATTCCCTGATATACATCAAGGGGTGCATAATTGCATTCGGATAAAACAGGTGAATGGTAAATCAAACCTGGATTTGACCCCTTCGTATCGTGATTAACGCAGCTAATTAAGCCGCCACCCTCTTTCGATTCTTCTAACCATGAGGAGAAACGTCGAAGATTCATCAGGGCAATTACGTAAGAATATTCAGGTGAATTATATCAGAGATTTGTTTTAAGTTTTATACAGAGTGAAGTGAAATAATTTTGATCGTCTCGTGAGTAGAAAAGAAGATTCAGAAGGAAGAATAACAAGGCAGGTAAAATGAAACGAAAACAGAGAAACGAGACATCGTGACGTTCCATGGAAATCGCGATATAATTAAGCGTGAAGCTGCTATTAAATTTTCTATTTATCCGCGTAACAAATATCCGAAGGAAAGTTTATGGATGATAGAAATTTCGAACTTGTTGAATTTGATAGCCTAAGATCGAGCGCGCGAGAATCGTCATAAAATCAGGAACCGCCTTAGGGCAAGACTCACCGGAATGCAATTGCGTCGTGGGAGGAGGAGCAGATCGAAGCAGCAGGCATTCGGGCTAGTTGAATGCATATCGCTGCATAGTACGAGGTTTCAATGCCGTTGGTGTGGGTGATATTGTTTCTACACTTGGACGATATTGCGAGGGCTGCTTGTAACAAGCGCCGGTATCTTTGGCGTATACGTACGCCTGAGATCGCGTGCCACCGATGCGTACGACGAGTTATGGGTAAATGAAGTTTACCATACATTCAGGTTCTATGCGTAGCTTGCTCTGTTTTGAATCGTTGAAGGAAATTGTGGATGGTTGAAATGCGGAACATTTAGCTATTTATCTCGTAGTTCCTCTTCGTTCGCTTCTATTGTACCTTTTTTGAACGCTCTATGGTCTGAATTACGTGATTCTTAATTATTATTCCTATCTTTTGTATTGGATATGTCTACACGTATGATAGAAATATGATAGTCAGTCGTGCGAATCAAAATCAGTTATCAACGAGTTATCAGCGATCTTATCAGCGATTTACACACTGTCTTTAACGAATCTGTTAGTACGCGCGATTATTGTCTGTATTAATTTATTTATCATTTTAAAATACACTTGACGGTTTTCAACAGCCAGTTATCTCGTTATTTAAACACAACAAACCAATCATCCTCTACACTGACAACAATCGTCTACATTTCTTAGGATTATCTTTTTACGAACTCTATAGAAATAGTATTTTTAAGGACGATCAGAGGTCTAGAAATGTTTCTTTTAAGATAGCGTCTTAATGAAAATGCTACTTTAAGGTGCCGTCAGAATTTAAAGGACTATGGAAGGTCTTCCGCAGTCTTTCATTCAGTTAGACGATTAAAACTGTTATTTCCTAGATTTTGTTATTAAAAAAGATACCGAGATTGGATACACGTTTGTTAACAACATTGGATATCGATACGTATATCGATAAAAGTAAACCAATTACAAAATTCTCCACACTTTCAACTATCTCTCATTTTTAACTGAAAAAAAATAGGTTACCTGTTATAGTAGAATAGCAGTGCGAATAACGTAGAACATTTGCATCCAGGTATCCAGGCGAAAAAAAACCTGCCATTGTGTTCAGATATGAAATCTAACGTGAAATCGAAAGCCCGGAGAAAATATGCAGCCATCAACGGGTAGCCAGTAATAAGACGTATAATCGTAACTTCCACCTCGACTCGACGAGCTAGTCGTAAAAAATATTTAGGACTATGTCCCGGAAAATCCGGATCTTTTTTCCGCGAGCGTCGTTGTCGGTGTAGTTCTGTTTACGACCCGATATATAGCACCGGCAGAGGCCGGTTAAACCCACGGGATTTCCTTCTGCTAAACGTTACAACGTCGGATTCACCCCTCCGGCTACCACTGGCAATGGATTCAGAGGCCCAGCCCGAAGAGAATACATTATAATAAGGGCACGTTTGCGTTATCCCGCGTCACACGCGAACCTTGCTGTGTAAATAGACAGTTCGATGCGCGACAGACCGGCCCAGAGGGTGGGTTTCCACAAAAATGAAAACCGACCTCGTGTAATTTATGCACGAGTATCGAACGGGTTCGATGCTCGGGGAAAAAGACCAACTGAACGTCGATGTATACCGTAACTTATATAATTACGCGTGTACCACTGTACTTTGATATGCTGGCGGATATTAATGCAACGATAGCTTTTTTGCCTGTTGGGTGAATAGAATTTGATTTGAAAGGGACGAGTTGGAAATTTTAATGTGAATTGAGTTCTTTTGCCGAGACGGAATGAAATAATAGAGCGGAGTTTATTAAATGCAGCCTGGAAAAAATACGTTTATACGCGTGTACACTTTTGTTTATAAAATACACTTTTCCATTGAGGCTGTCGAACAAAGAACAAATATAGCATTCATGCAACTAAGATAATATTTCCTCGTTAACGACAGAGTTTACATTCGCAACAGAGATACACGCGCAACAAAAATAAATCGAAAACGCTATCGCGAACCGATTGTAAAGTTGAAAAACGAACGCAACGATTTTTACATAACTCCAAATATCCGCATTAATTCCAAAAACTGTCCCGTCGGTTCCAAAGGTATTATCCCATTCTTGATTGCGCCGCGACGTTGGATCCGGCGATCGCGTAACGGCCAATTACGCGTGGGCACGCGCGCAACCGGCTTTCGCTAAAGCCAGCCTCGAAAATGCGAAAGCCGAGCGCGGTGCGTTGAATTTTCGCGAAAAACAACCAAGCCAATTATTTTCCTTGCTACGTGTCGAACTGTCCGTGACCATCCATGGCTACGCTGTATCGTCGCCAGCATCGTGCGCCAACATCGTACATTTAATGACAGCGATATAGTAAGATTAGAAAATTGATGCCGGTGGAATAAACTCGCAGTTCGAGGAAAATCGTCGCAAGCGACGTCCACGCTTTAAATTAACCAGCGCCCAGCGAAAGCTGAATCCAGATAGATAGCCGGCATTACATGGACAATGTTATGATCCATTTGACGTTACAAGATGTTATATATCACGTCCACGGTAACCAATATTGCGAGCTAAGCCTGACGAACAGCGAGCGGTCGGTCTAGCTGTCTCGTACTCTATACTCTACGGCTATCGCTATGGCTATGTGTTTCTGCGTCTGTCCGTCTTAACGTGTAACGCAATGCCCCCTCACGGTCCAGCTTACGCCAACTTTGTACGTAGAGCGATTCAGCGTATCGTCTTCGAGACAGTCCACTCGTAACTCATCGTGCCTCGGTCACAAACGCAATTACTAATTCGAGTATTACCACACCAGGATTTATGTTGCTGTTCTGTTTATGGCTAAACATTCTCAAAACACCATTTACGTGTATTTTGTATGTAAGCGATACATCCTCGAGATATTAACTGTCACTGATATGATATAAGAATTACAGTGGATTTCTTAGTGGATTTTTGAGAAATTGAAAAGTACACGGATATACAGAAAATTGTACGCGTACAATAACGTATTAGATAGACTCGCAACGACGTATCAAACAGGCGAGAAATATTCTTGAAAGTATAATTACGAAACGGATAGTAATTGATTTCAGCGGGTGCGTGGAAATTCCTTCGCAGGAATCACAATACCTATGATACTTTGATATTCCAGTAGCGAAACGAAGTACAGGATGGAATTTCAAAGTAACAGGCAGGGAGAGGACAGAGGGTTGTGGCACCAAATGAGATATTACGATTTCATTACGGCATAGCGAAATTCGCGGTGCTCGTGGAATAAAATGACCGGGTGTTAACGTTTCACCGCCACGAGTCGTGCGCAGTTTCGATAACTTACGCAACGCAAACGAAACGTTAGCAGCTTATTTAGTTCACTGAGAATTTCGAAACGTGTACAATTGCGCTCACGAAAGTTGGTATCCCCGAGAATGTGTGACAAATACTTTCAGTCGATGTTGTACGATCGTTTTTGCAGGCTTTTTACGCTTAATTATAGATATAGTGATATAACAACATAATTAATTAACAGATAATTAACAGATATAGTGATCAGTCAATAATTATTCTAAAAAAAAGATCATCGATTTAGATGACGAAATTCATTGGAGAATTTTCTTCAAATATAAATTTACCTATTTATTTGTATAATTTTTCTCTTTTTATAAATATTGTCTCAGATTCTTCGTAACCTCATTGTTTGAGAATATTCGCAACGATAATCCAAGACGATCCGACGCCGCGTAAGCTCAACGTGAATAAACAAGAGAAAGCACACGCAGCCGTGTGCGACAGATCTACGTCGATTCTTTGTTTGCTCACGATTTACATTTGCTGCGGTGAAACACACGCGGTGTACAGAGTGGCAGAATCAAAATTGAAATTAAAACGGGCTCGGTGCAAATTGTTTCTCATTCGTACGAATTACTCGATCGTGCTATGTTACGTGTGGACGTGGTTCGTTTACACTGGCCGGCCACGTTCTTTCGAAAAACAGACCGATGGGATTATGCCCGTGAATTATTACCAGAGGCCGATTAATCGTACTCTGCCGAGCTCTTCTCGCTGATGGAACGAGTTTGTGAACGCTGAAAAATCACTTGCTCTCGATACGCGATAAATCATGTAACGAATTTTCCAGCGAGCATTAACGAAAATAGAAAGTTCAAATTGTACCGAATATTATTGCTGCGCTGATCGTAAAGCGGATATCTGCAATTTTTTATTATATATATGTACTTATTAATATATGTTTATTAATCGGTTAGGTGTTTTTGACGAGTCCTATCAGCAATAAAATTCAAAAATAAAACAATCCTTTCGTTACAAGTTAATTCTATATTATAACAGACAAACATACTCTGTGTTTGGCGAGTATACTCGTCATCGCTTACTTTTCGCGACACATGTTAGGTAGGTATTATACTTATCTATAATAAGTATTAAGTTGTTATAAATATTTAGCAATCACTGCGCCACGCCAGAAAACATTATTGAAAATTCTCAATGCGAGAATTGATTGTAAATATCAATAAATAAAAAAAAAAAACATGTTAGGTACACACTTTTCAAAACTTTCAAAGAGGTCACTAACTGGTTAGTGCTTGAACAGAAATATCAAATATACGTATCATATAAATTTTACTAAATTCAGCGACCGTCCAAAAGATGAAAAACTAAGACGCCAGCTCATCTAAAAAAAAAAAAAAAAAAAAAAAAAAAAAA
>NT_176963.1:0-567 GCF_000188095.3 Bombus impatiens
CATATAACGTAATACGTTGTAACGTCATACCATATAACGTAATACATCATAATGTCATACCATATAACGTATAACGTTATAACGTCATAGCATATAACGTAATACGTTATAACGTCTTCCCATATAACGTAATACGTTTTAACGTCATAACATATAACGTATAACATTATAACGTCATAGCATATAACGTAATACGTTATGTCGTTATACCATATAACGTAATACGTTATAACGACATCCCATATAACGTAATGTGTTTTTACGTCCTCCCGTATTACTTACACGTTATAACTTCATGCCATATAATGTAATACTTTAGAGCATCATACAATATAACGTAATACGTTATAACGTCATCCCATATAACGCAATACGTTATAAAGTCGACCCATATAACGTAATACGTTATACCGTCCTCCCGTATAACGTAATAAGTTCCAATGTCATACAATATAACGTAATACGTTATAACGTTATGCCATTTAACGTAATATGTTATAACGTCGTCCCATATGACGAAATACGTTATAACGTCGTCCCATATAACGTAATACGTTAAAACAACAT
>NT_176964.1:0-6370 GCF_000188095.3 Bombus impatiens
TTTTTTTTTATAATGTTTATTGACCAGTAGATGAATGTGTTAGGTAGATGATACATTTACACTGTACATGTCAATGTGTGCGTAAGCGTCAGAGGACGTCCAGGGCTCAGTTGAGACAAAAGACGATTGGTAGCTGTTAGAAGAATCTATTAGAATAGTCTGTTGACAACAATCGTGCGTGTAAGAAGGTTATCGAGGTCTTCAAAGTGTAATATATGTCGGAGATGAAAGAACATCGAAGCCTCCCCTTTGGAACTTCGGGATAATCCCCTAACACCGTAATCTAGATTCTATCATAGGCGTAATTAAACAATCGTCGTCTTTCGATCCGATTGTATTTGTTCGAGATTTGTGATAATGAGCTTGGGCTCGAGGCGACAGCCAGTCGCCGAATCCACAGTCGAAATGGTAGGAACATGGTCGGAAGTGTGAGTGGTCGTCGGCCCTGGGGTGCTTACCAAGCAACTCTGCCAAGTACTCGCGGAAAGTACGAACACAACGCGCATGGTAGCGCTCCGGCTTACCTCTGTCGTATATTAGCTTTTGAGAGAGATTTTGGGTTTTCCATCCTTTGGAAATATATCCACGGCGAGGATTCGAATTCACGATGCGTCGTCTTCAGTGCCGGGCCACAACGAGTGTAGCTTTTTTTTTTATAATGTTTATTGACCAGTAGATGAATGTGTTAGGTAGATGATACATTTACACTGTACATGTGAATGTGTGCGTAAGCGTCAGAGGACGTCCAGGGCTCAGTTGAGACAAAAGACGATTGGTAGCTGTTAGAAGAATCTATTAGAATAGTCTGTTGACAACCATCGTGCGTGTAAGAAGGTTATCGAGGTCTTCAGAGTGTAATATATGTCGGTGATGAAAAGACATCGAAGCCTCCCCTTTGGAACTTCGGGATAATCCCCTAACACCGTAATCTAGGTTCTATTATAGGCGTAATTAAACAATTGTCATCTTTCGATCCGATTGTATTTGTTCGAGATTTGTGATAATGAGCTTGGGCTCGAGGCGACAGCCAGTCGCCGAAACGTAGCCGCGGTCAAGGGATGAACGCTTTGTCTAACAAAGGTACGGAGTAATTCTATAGCTCTCCTTAAAAGAAATATTTATGGCGGCACGCGACAGTAAACATTCCAACGGTTTCTGTTCCGTGGCTCGCCACACGCAGATCCTACTCTTCGGGCATGGTGGTTACCAGATGCCGACGCGTCTCCACAATACGTGATCAGCTAGCCCGAGGGCCGTTATAAACACTAAGATCTAGTTACCTAAAGTCCTTTAAACCGACAAACAGCCTTTGTCCCAACTACGGGATGATAGGGGAGATCTATTTTTTCTACGAACGACGTCTGCCACTAGCACCTTTCCCTCAAGGGCGAAAGGATTAACATATCCTTTTAAACTTTGCACGCTGCACAAAAATACAGAACACATTTACTCGCAATATATTCTAATAGAGTTTCATTCGCTTGAAAAGAAACAAAAGATTTTGTCGACATTTCTTAAACATGATCGAAATTTGAGGCGGATTCAATATTTGAAAATTTTTGAGAACCAGTTAGAAGTCAAATTTTCAGAATTAAAAGACAGCCGTGTGTTTATAATTTCCAACATCAGAAAATATTGATTTTTTAATGCGAAAGATATTTCATTTAGATATGTTAAACCTTACACATTAAAACTGCAAAGGAGCAACTCGATTACAAAAATAGTTTCTGAATTCCATTTTCATGAAAATGAGCAATTCATGTAAATTATGTAATTTATATCACTGAAAAAATGTTTAACTTGTACGTCAAAAAATGATCGACTTGATGTGGAATGAGCCTTATGAGGAAAACAAGCGTGTTTCTTCATTGTTTCAGTACATGCAAATGGGTTTGAGCCACACATCAGACGCTATCATTTGATGCTTATACCGTCTTTTCTATTGTTACTTAGTATTCTATCTGACACTTGGAGACTGAAAGACTGTGGTTTTACATTTTCTTCCGGTGATTCTTGCTTTTCTTTATTCGATTTAATTTAGTCAGCTTTACGTAACAGCCTATACCTACAATTATAACTAAGCGTACACAAAAATAAATAATAAATAAATAGATAATAATGTATTAATTAATTAAATCCTTCAGATAGAACATATTAATTATATAAAAGGAGCGAAATAGGGCATTATTATCTAGAAACGATTGTTCGTGCGTGGCGTCTCGAAAACAAAGGAATGTAAACTGTTGAGTTAACAGTCTGGTATGGAAGAAAGTACTGAGACGCATGCAGGTGTGTATCGATGTTAAATATACTGTTCACTGAGTGAGTACTGGTAAGTGTTGACTCTTAGGATACTGATGCAAGAGTCTGTCCTGTCCGTAGGTTACGGAATATACTGTTGAATATACTGTTCACTGGTACGTGTTGACTCTACGAATACTGCTGCAAGAGTGAGTCTTGGGCTGTTGCCGCTGTAGCGGAAGGTTCGTCGTGGGTGTGTCCCAGGTCTGTTCCTACCTGGTCCTTGGGTAAAGCCGTTCCTGAATGGGCTGGCTGCCTTCGTGAAGGTTTGCGCGGCTGACCTTACATTTGGGGAAACCCGCGTGTCCCGTCTTGCTGAGATGTAGCATAAACTAACGCACTTTCGTAGTTTATGGTTTTTTTTCCGGGAGGTCCTAAAGTACCTGGACTATACAATAGGCCCACTGTTTATGATGGGTCCGCATTACGGTACCCTTGACGGTCGTCCTGCCCGAGGCTCGCGTCTGGTGCTCATACCGTAGCGGTACTTACCAGGCGGCCACTCCAAATCTCGAACATCGTATTTGCACTAGTCAATGTCTTCTCTATTGCATAACGACAATGTATAATCCGAACGAAGTTTCGTTTCACGCCCCAAACTCTAATTCTAATGTAAACTCGACATATATATGTATAGCTGTTGTGTGTGAATAAAGTAAATTATTTATTTTCCCGATTCCTCTATACCTTAACAAAATGTTACATTGGCATGTTGTTCACCATAAACAATGAACTTCGGTTGTGGGGTTTTTTAGGCAAAAGTACCGATACATGACGGTACGACATGTTGAATGTTGTATGATACAACAGTATTGTTTTAATCCCTATTTTGCCTTTTATATGGTATATTATTGGGATATTATTTTGGTCTTGGAGATAGTTTCTTTCGTCTAGGTATAAAAACGCTTCCTGTACGTAACTTGTTGTCATTGTATTATTGTAATACGAATCGTTTGGAAATAAGCAACCGAAGATTAAACTATTTTCTTTTATCTTTGCAGCTTGCGCGAAGTGGTTCCTTGTTAGTTTTAAGATGTTTTTTTTTATTTATTTATTTACATTTTACAATTTGTCCAGTAGGACATTTGGTAAAATATTATAGCTTAGTGGTATAATAATATAACATGTGGATGGCTACCCCCAGTGTAATACCATCTTTGAATTTGATTGATTTATTTCTTTAGTGTGGTGAGTATTTGTTTGTTAGGTTACGTCCTTATTTTAAGATGTGATAGTCGATGCGGTGGTTGTTGGCTAAGTCGTAAATTCTTCTCTCGATTCGTAAATTCGTTCTCGACCCATGTGGTCGTTTTGTGTGTGTGTTTTGGAAAAGTGGGTGCCGATAATGTTTAGTTTTTCCGTTGTTTTTAAACGAGCGTAGCTGGCTACCTGGCCAAAAGCTAAATACCTAATCCTAGGCCAACAATTTAGATTCAGGAAGAATCAGAATACAGTAAAGTAAATACACAGAATGACCAGCGATGTAATTAGATCAACGGAAGGTGGAAAATACTGCACCGCGTTGCTTCTCAATGTGGAAAAAGCCTCCGCTAAAGTTTGTATGATTTTATGTATTATGTGATAAAATGAAGGATTTTAAGGAAGTTATAAACAATTCTGCTATATAGCACATATAGAATTATTTTCTCCCACATTACGAATAGGTATTTGTATATTAAAATTAGAAGCGTAAGTGTCCTCTCTGAAAGAAATTAACGGTTCCACAAGAAAATGTCCTCGAACCCATTTTCTATTTTGTTTATTGCTAACAACGCTGAAAACGGAAACTTATTCCTTCGCTACGTTCACATCTGAAAATAAGCTAGAAAAATTTGCCGAATGTGGGCAAATTGTAAAGTACAAATTAAATAATAAAAAAAAAGAAAAAGAACATCTGAAAATATCCCATCCAAACATGGAAACATTAAAATAGCAAGAAGAAATGTAAAACGCACGTATATAATATAGAACGCTAAGCGAGAGATAACAAAATCCAATTAAACTCAAACAAGTTTTCGCACATTGTCTTCATTTTTAAGGAGAAAGATTCTTCTGAGATTAAATTGTTAAATCAGGAAATCGAACAAACAACTTCAGTTAAATACCTTGTACTGCATTTGGATCATAAGTTGGACTGGAAAACATTAAACACCTAATGATAATGAGAAAATCGTTGCACTATCTTACAGCAAGAACATCTAAATTGAGCATGAGCAACAAATTAATAGTTTATAAAACCATAACAATAACTGTAGCAGCTAACTACCGACACAAAGAAGAAATCATCCTGCCAGCGGCTAGTTTCACGTATAGTTGAGGGTCGGATGATAAAATAAAATAGCTGAGTCGTAACACAACTATCAATTTTGCTTTTATTAAACTTTATTATGAATTCAGCAATCACAATGGAATATACACTAAATTAACACACATAAATCATTCCAATAACTTTATGTAAAACCTAGTTACACTTATACGTTAAGTATGTGATCGTTGTAAGGGTAGAAACTCGGTAAAAGGTGTTGCCTATTCTAAAGATGGAGACTGAGTCGTTTAGTGACTATGTTGTGGTGGAGGAAAGCTAGGGATGGGTGTGTCTGAGGTCACCAGATGATCTGATTCGTTAAGGACAATTTTGGTTAGGAAAGCGAGAACGATAGACATTGCTTTTGATTGGAGAATCAACATCGTTCCGGTGCCGTTGGAAAAGCAGAGGAACAAATAAAATTCTTCTGTTTCACAAAAGAAGGATACATACATATGTATTTTCTTGTCCTTCTAACCCATTGCCGTTGCGGTCACTTGTTGCAAATTCGATCGTTTGTATCGGACGTAATTTTTGAGGTTAAAATCTTCTGTTACAAATTATTAATTAGACCTATTTATAACTTATGCTAATCCCATACGTTATAAAATCTCTGCCAGTGCGATGGAAAACGCAAGGCTAGACATCTGGAAAATAAGCGCAATACAAGAGACACGAATTCTTTTAGAACAGTCTTCTCTTACTACAATAAATATAGTAGCAGCAAAAATATATTATTCAGCGCTTCATAATAGACTTAATAATAATGATTTAATTAAGGGAATTATTTAATTTTACCCCTTATATTTTAAGAGGGCTATGAAAAATATACATCTCCTTCAAGATGCTAATTAGAATATTTCCTGATATACATTGCCACATTAAGAATCAAATACTTTCCAATCAGCTAGAAAGTCGACGGGGCAGCCAGCTACGCTCGTTAAAGCCCAGAACTGAAGACGACGCGTCGCGAGTTCGAATCCTCGGCATGAACGATCTTCAGAAAAGGGGACGGAAAAACCAAAATATCTCTTAAAAGTAATATACTACAGGCAAGCGGCCAGCCCCTCCCTTGTCTTCTTGGTGTACTTTCTGGGAATACTTGGTTAAAGGTGCTTGGTGTTCAGCACACAGGGGTCCGACGATCAAAACTCGCACTGATACACTGTCCCGTTCGTGGAGGTTTTAGCCGGTAAGAATCCGGCACTACTTTCCGCCCGCGACCGCAGGGTAGTAAGGTGTCTATGAAGATTTCCTCCACGTAAAAAAAAAATTTTTTTTTGCAGTACGAAAGGAAACACGTTTAACATTCCCGTAGACAAGGATAGAACACACATATATGTCGGGTTATCATTAGGATTTAAGGCGCGTAATGATTCTTCGTTTGAATTAGCCATTGTTTTACAAAACAGAGAATATATTTACGCGAATAAACAAGATTTTACAAAATATTATGAATAATGAGTTTAATAAATGATAAGATTATCAAACGATTAGTTTAACTAATAATTAGATTAATGAATAATAAGTTTAACGAACAATAAGAGGAACGAATAATATGTCTTACGAATAATGAATTTAACGAATAATGAGATTAACGATTGATAGGTTTTACGAATAATGAATTTAATTAACGCTATTAACAATGTTCCGGGGTTCAAACGAATCCACGGTCAACGGAATAACTCTTTACTATGCGTAGAATAATTTTAAACACAAAAATACGATTGCTGAGACACTCGGTAAATTGCTCGATGTATCACT
>NT_176964.1:6659-11065 GCF_000188095.3 Bombus impatiens
CTGCATTTGTTTGTTATATGCTCGCTGGAGGCATCGAGAAGGTTCCAATCGCCGTTGCTAGGCAATTTCTGTCAAAAGTTTGTTGTATACTCTTTGGAAACATCGAGAAAGATCCAAACTCCGTTACTAGGCAGTTTCTGTCTGGAGATTGATTCCTAATACAACGTGTGTCCCATTATATCGACATCTCTAAAGTACAATTCTATGTGATTTCTAGGGAGAACAATACAACCGATCCACACCTTCGTCAGATAAAACGTTTATCCCGTGACCGTGGCTACGTTCGGCGACCAGTTGTCACCTCGAACCCACTTTCGCTTTCACAAATATCAAACAATTACAAATGACAATTGCTTAATTACAGTTATGATAAAATCTAGGCTAAAGCATTAGAAGGCTTCCTGAACATTGCAAAGGGAAGGCTCCGGTTTTCCTTTCATCCCCGACACGGCCATTCTGACTATCACACGTCCTCGTGTGCAGGTAAATTACAGAGTTTTTTTTTAACATTAGACTCGGTGTAACTGATTTATGGTAACTATTTACCATTCGATTAGATGTTCCAAATAAGTCAAGGGTCCAGTTCAACAACAAAGCTCTGTTCGAAGATTTGGCAAGCAAGGAAATGAAAGAGAACTCAAATTAGTGTTATAGTTTGTATTCAAAGTGCCAGTTGCACTCCGTAAGTCACCAGTCAGACCGCAATGACACGACAGATCATTTTCGATTCCGCACAAAGATCTCAGTTTGTTGGATCATATCACCATGTTGGGTGCATTACGAAAGGCACAAGACACCACACTGGGCGTATTACAAAAGGCGCAGGGCACCAGTGAGCGTATTATAGAAGGCGCAGGGCACTACACTGGGAGTATTACAGAAGGCGCAGGGCACCAGTGAGCGTATTATAGAAGGTGCAAGACACTACACTGGGAGTATTACAGAAGGCGCAAGACACTACACGGGAGTATTACAGAAGGCGCATGCACTACACTGGGAGTATTACAAAAGGCGCATGCATTACACTGGGTGTATCACTATGACCACAATGCGGTGTTAATGATTCCCAGAGATCAATGTGCTCGCATCGTTATTATCACTGTCGCTGTCATCACCGCAGACATCCAACTCAGCAGGAATGCAACCATCTGGCAACTTGTCGTGTCTATCCTTATATGACCGTTTGCCATTTAGAGTTTTTAAAGTATATCTATCCCCCTCTAAAACTTCCGTTATCACGAATGGACCCTTGAATTTCGGATCTAGCTTCGTTTGGTTTCTCTCCTCGTTCTTACGTAACACAAAGTCACCGAGATTAAACCTAACTATCTTCGCTTTCGTTTTGTCAAACCTGTCTTTATCATAACTCGCGCAAGTCTCTATGTTCTGTATCGCCTGTTGCCTTACATTGGAGATGTCCACTTCCTTTTCCTCAATATTATCAGGCAACGATAAGCCGTAGGGCCTTGCTGCCTTCCCAATTAATAATTCCAGAGGACTTGATTTGGTTACACGATTGGTGGTGCAATTCAAAGCTAGTTGTATCTCGCCAATCGCGTCTTGCCAAGATCACTCGGTCGTTTCCACCGCCGTTAACATATTTTTCAGAGTACTCATAATACGCTCTACCTGTCCATTGGCCCTACTCGCACCGGTTGCTATTAAGAGGAGTCTAATGTGTCTATTCTGGCAGAAATTTTGGAAATCTTTACCCGTAAAACATCTTCCTTGGTCCGCTATTACCCGGCAGGGATTGCCGAATAAAAATATAGCGGACTTAAGTGCTGTAATGGTGTTAAAGGAATCTAATTTACGGGTATGATACAGGTATACAAATTTTGTAAAAGCGTCGACCAAAACAATGATATACTCCGAGTCACTCTTACCGCTTAATTTGCCCGTTATATCCATGTGTACCGTATGCCAGGGTATGCTGGTCTTAGGTATGGGATGTAGTTCAGCTTGTACTTTACCTGAACTAGCCTTCGAAACTCGACAAGCATGACAGTTTTCAACGAATTTGCGAACATATTTCGCCATTCCTTCGAACCAGTAATACTCGTATAGTGTCTCAAGCGTTTTATCCCAACCTAAGTGCATAATGGACTGATGCACATGGTTAATGACGGACCACCTGAAACCCCTTGGGACAATGGGTAAGCAAAGAGTTCTGTCTTTTCTCTGTATTTCACGATGGAGTGTACCGGACCGTAATTCATACGTATTCGCAATGTCTTCCGCGAGCTCTTCGTTTTGCAATTTACGGACGATCTCAGAGATTTGTGGATTGCGACGATGTTCTGCTAGCAACCAATCGTTTGCCTTCCCGATACATAATGTCAAAGGTAAAAATTTGTAGGTAAGCCCACCATCTGTAAACCCTGTCATTTAAATGTACCTTGTTACTGGATGCCTTGAGAGAATTACAATCAGTGACAACAAGAAATTCCCGACCGTGCAGATAGTGACGGAAATGCTTGATGACGTTTACCACTGCCAGCGTTTCTAATTCTAGATTCCGCAGGGCTAGTCCGCTTGCTGTAATACTCTACTCTATTTTTACCTTCGACCTTATGCATTAAGATAGCCCCAAATCCTTCTGAACTAGCATCCGTATGTAGTTCTATTGGATAATTGGGGTCAAATATCATTAGCACCGTATGTAATTGTATTGGATAATTGTGGTCAAATATCATTAGCACCGGCTCATTGGTCAGAATAGAAATTACTATTGCCTGATTTTTTTCGTGTTTATCCGTCCAATTTATGTTCTTGCTACCGGAAGTGAGTGCATACAAAGATTTCATTACCTGTGAGAATTTAGGAACAAATTTTCGAAAGTAAGAAGCTAGACCAATGAATAGCCGGAGCTGTGTGACGGTCGTCGGTGCGGGTAAGGAGCTCAAGGCTTGTACTTCACCTGGGTTTGGACGGACTTCTCGGTTATGAATCACATAACCCAGATAAAGTACTGACATCTTCAAGAAGGAGCATTTAGAAAAGTTAAAAGAGAATCCGGCGTTTACGAGGGTATCTAGGACGGTGTTTAATCTTTCTAACGCCTGATCTATCGTATCGGCGATAATTAAGACATCATCCAAATAAACGAGTACCGGCGATAATTAAGACGTTATACAAATAAACGACAACGTATGAATAAGCAAGGTCACCTAAGGTGTTGAGAATGGCCGTCTGAAAAACAGATGGTGCATTCTTCAATCCAAATGGCATCGTCATGTATTCGTATTGACCATCGGGAGTAACGAATGCGGTATATTCAGTCGAATTCGGGTGGATAGGGATTTGGTGGAACCCGCTGGCCATGTCCAGCCTTATAAAGTATTTCGCCCTTTTCAGTCTCGCGATCTGATCAGCTATGAGGGGAAGGGGGTACCGATCCGCGACGGTGTTTTTATTTAACGCTCGGAAGTCTACACATAATCTATCCAAGCCGTCCTTTTTTTTACAAGTAATATAGGGCTTGCGAATGGTGAACCACTCGGACTTATGATTTTTGCTTGGATCAGTTCGCCTATTCTCTCTCGGAATATTCTCCGCTCCTCCTCGCTGAGTCTATAAGGACTTCGTTGCACGGTGACGTTGGGATCAAATAACGAATTTCTAATTGGCCCGTATTTACACGAGTCCGCGGGAAAATTCTTTGAATTTTTCGAGAACAGAAATCAATCGATCTTTATCGTTACCAACTACATCAGTGCCGACCTCGTTAATGTTGATCGCATCTTCCGCGACTCTGCTACAAGCGTTAACCATAGACCCCCGGGTGTTGGGTCTGGGCCCTGACCCCCTGCTGCCGCGTGCAATCCCTTGCCGTTTGGTGGGTGTCCGCCATTAGCTCATCGGTTTTGAAGTGTACCGGTCCTTACACCGGATAAACCAGAATACCAACAGTTACTGAGACCACTGATCTACTGCATTGGCAACTAAATGATTGCTGATTTTGTCAATACCACCTAATGACAAAATCTGCAATGACTTAATTGCCAACCCAATATATAGCTATCGGAACGAGACCTGATATTTTTTCACGGTAAGTAAACTGTCACAATATAATCGGAACTCAAAAGCAATACATTTGACCGCTGTGAAAAAGGAATGTAGATACCTGAATCAGTAGACGCAAGTTGGATAGAAAAAAAATTAAATTTGTAGAAAGAAAGATTAGACAAGATCAAGTCGTGCTTTATTCGCTTTACAATTGAATATGTCTGCAGAACAGCAAGGAATATTTTAGTAATAGCATTTTACAATTAATTTAAAGATGTCTAATACAAAAATTGAAATGTACCATAACGAAATAGGAAAATAATTAAGAAATATGATAAATAGAGACATGTATGTAATATCGTGATATAATGTGTGTGTTTACAAAGGAATGGAAGATA
>NT_176964.1:11360-16503 GCF_000188095.3 Bombus impatiens
CCTCTCCGCTCGCACGCTGCTTCTCGACTCGCACGCTGCTTCTCGACTCTCTCTCTGGCTGTTGTAGCATTCCATTGTCTTTTACCAGGCCCGCCGCACACGTGTTCTGCAGACGCTCGTGGCCAGGGTCACGTAGGTCTTTTCTACGAACTATGCACTTGAAAAGACCGACGACACTTTGATGGGCCCGACGGTGCCTCGGCTCTCGCGACATTGTTTATAGTTCGCCCGATATCTCTTAGGCCTTTCGTCCACGATACTACATGTATGTATGAGTAACATTTTGTATGTAAATTAATTTTTAAGAAATGAACAGGTGCTATATTTTAACCTTTCAATTTCGACAAAAAAGATAATTCCTTTAACAAATTTTGTACAAATTCAAATCAGAAAATAAAATATAAACGTATACAACTTTCTATTAACTTTCGAAATCATTTTAAAAACAAATACAAATAACATATGAGTTGTATGAATGAAAATAGTTACATCAGAATCATTATCTACGCTAAACCCTTATTTATTTAGCATCAATTCAAATTTTTCTCATAGAAAAGGAATGTCACGTGAAAGTATTTAATGCAGAGTTTAATTAAAAGTTTCCATGCTATTGACCATTCCTTTGCGTACTCGTTCGAACGTCCCTTGTAATAGGCTCTTCTTATTATTTTATTTACATCGTTCTTAACAATATGAGTAAATCTAACGTAGAAAAAATTAGTTATTGGTATACTACTTGTAGCAGACTGCAGAACTAAAAAGAAGGCAGAAAATAGTGTGAAATTAAAAATTTTGGCGGGTTTAAAAAAATGTGTTTTTTAGAAAGAAAAAATAGACTTTAAGGTGCTATAACAATTATTTAAATAAACTTCTTGACGAACTTTTTTAGTTCATCGAGAAGAAAAATATATGTAGGAATGTTTATTATAAATTAACAGAGAAGACAGTATGATAAACACAATATTGTAACACTCTCACAGAATTGAATATAATATCGCACTTCACGAATTCGCTTAGCACTATTTCTACGTCACAGCAACGCGATGAACTTCTCTCGACCACGATTAATTCAACTCTGACTTCATTACCACGCTCATTTTTCCATTAACAAACCTTGGTAGCGCTCACAACACTCCTTGACAGCATTAACATATCTTAACAACGTTTATAAACAGTCAGCCACGTCTTTCGCTAACGTCACACCATCCCACATATATATAAAATAATTTAATCCTTTTTTGGTTTTTCGTTTCAGTCAAGAATTACGAGATGAATCTTTCACGCCGATTGAAAACTGCAGCCCATGAAATAGGCTTAGAAATCTATTATAATTTTTCTTTTTACTTAAAAAAAATTTTTTGTATTGGTTAAATATATAGAAAACCATACCTCTAAATTCAATAACTTCGTTTCTTTCTTTCCCTTTTAACAAATATCACAAAAAGACGCTATTTTAGAACATTCTAATTCAGGACATCCCCTTAAGGAGGTTACTAAGAAAGGGACAAGGCTTAGCATATTTATTATCATATTTAACGCAGTCCTTCGCCTTAAATATTATTCAAAGCTTTAGAAATTGTCACTCATTACTTTTATTCTTAAATCAAGGAAGCCAATCCATCGAACAAATTCAAATTGATCAGTCGCTCTTCCGTCAAATTTATCCAAACTCTTTCAGAATATGCTAATCGGACGACTTCATTCCTTTTTCGAGGATTCGAAAATAACGTCAGATTATCAATTCGGTTTTCGGAAGCGACATTCAACAGAACAATATCATCGGATAGCACACAAAATCAGCCAAGACCTAGAGAAGAAAAAATTGTGCCCTGCAGCAGTGTTTCTGGGTATTAAAAAAGATATATACTTATACCTACTTCTCTGTATCATAGTTGTACTTAGTCAATAGGTTTTTCACAATAAATATTTAGGAAATGCTACTAACTTTTTTATTACATATATTTTTTCTCTCTATATTTCTTTATTATTATTATCTATATTTATTTTACTATAATTTTAGTTGGTAATTGAATTGAAAACAATTTCATATTCGATATCGCTGTTATAATTTATGAAGTATTGCTATTTGGTCTTAGATATCGAATGAAATAAATTTCTTAATTATTATTTCCACATAATTATCGATTACTGCTGCAGAACATTTTAACTGTACACTATGTTCATAATTCTAAACTTTTCGTATTTTGCCTTTAGCATTCCTATAATATTTATGAATCAAGCGTCCTATTACTGTAATGAAATTATTGATATAACAATAAACAAACGTATTAATAACGACAGTACCTTCAGTTATGACTTAGTTATTTCAATCCGACGTGATCAACGAGATGTCCATAACAAATTTCAATGTTACTCACCTGAAACAACAAATACACAACAACAACAAAACACACAAAAACAACAAATATAAAATTTTGAATGCAATATTGTTTTACTGTAGATAATAATAAATTATATCTTATAGTTACTGATCGATCGTTCGAGGGGAGACGCGATCGTGAGGAAGCGCGCCAACGGGAGTCGTAAATTCTCGTTACAATGAGGCAATCGACGTCACGAAATGATCGATTCTCTATTTTGTTTAGGCCAATAGAGGTAGTTGAATTGATTATAACACTGAGAATAACAAGTTACAACGTACACTTTATTGTAGCAACTTTATCGACATAGACAGTTATGCCAGGTGCGTATAGATATAAGTTAAACAGATGACTGATCTAAAGATGGAAAATCAGTCAAGAAGATGTTGATTTATCTAAGGATGACAACTAACGAAGATATGTTGACTGATCTGAGGACGATGAACCAGTGAAGTTCGGTGACGACGCTGTGACAACAGCCATACCCAAATCCACGTCATTCCACGCTACCTGACAGTGAACCGTTAGACTCTGACCTTAGCTTTGCACATGGCCCAAAACTAAATTTTCCTCATTACGTAGGGCACCCAGGATCCTCTCCTTGCCTCTCAACACTACTCTTACTACGAGAAATATAATAGCAGCAAAAATATATTAAGAGCTTTATAATAGATTTAATAATAATGATTTAATTAAGGGAATTATTTACCTTTACCCCTTATATTTTGAGAGGGCTATGAAAAAAGTACATCTCCCTCAAGAGGCTAATTAGAACACTTACTATGATATACATTGCCACATTAAGAATCAAATACTTTCCAATCAGCTAGAAGCTCGGCGGGGCAGCCTACGCTCGTTAAAGCCCAGAACTGAAGACGACGCGTCGCGAGTTCGAATCCGCGGCATACAGAGGAGCAGCCGAACACTTCCCAGAGAATGGAAGTTTCTTATTAAAAGAAACATACAGCATTTATTAAAGGAATACTACACATGCAAACGGCCAGGCCCTCCGTTGCGTGTGGTGTGGATGGATGCACTTTCTGAGAGTACTTGGTTAAACGTGCTTGGTGTTAAGCACACAGCGGATCGACGATCAACTCGTACAACACTAGTCCCCACTGTCTTCCCGCCCGTGGAGGTTTTAGCCGGTAGGAATCCGGCACTACCTTCTGCCCACCTACACTTGGGGTAGTAAGGTGTCTATGAAGATTTCCTCCACGTAAAAAAAAAAAAAATTTTGTAGTATGAAAGGAGAGACGTTTAACGCTCCCGTATACAAGGGTGGAACACACATATAAATGGTAAGGCACTGTCGCCTTTCGACAACACTTACCAGATCTTTTTGGAAGGATCGCGGAGGGATTCCGTTATCCTTCCGGATAACGCAGGTGCCAATAATTTTTTCTCACTGGCGAATAATCTTTACCAAAATTTTTTGTGACAAATGATCGTTACATCCTTTTGAGCATTGGATTTCGAACGATATATTAGACGCGAATCTAGATGTTTGATCCATTGATATCGTGTAATCAAAAACGAAATACATAAAAAAATTTGATATACAACTGACGAAATTTACACTACTAATTATCAAATTCCAAACTTGAACAATATAATCATAGCCAAAACTTGGATACATACTGGTGGATAAAAAGTGGCGCCTACCGACATTCTGGATCAAATTCAGTAAACATATTTCTTTGAATTTCTTCGAAAGTTTCTATTTGTAAATTGGTTAGTTAATTATTTTGTTTTATTTTATTTATATTATCACATATTACTTAATTTCCTTTTATATTATTTTATGTTTTTTAATCTTATTTATTTATTTTATTTCATCAACATAATTTTCGTATGCCCCAACAAAGCATAAAATAGTCAATGCAAATATTATAATTAAATATAAGAAATTATAATCTGTGAGTACACTAATTTTAAAGCCATTGGATTGGATTCATTATTTATTTCAAAAAAAATTTTTTAGTATTTGTTAAATATATATAAAAGCATGCCACAAAATTCAATAACTTTATTTCTTTCTTTCCATTGTAAAAAAAATCACAAAAAGACGCTGTTTTAGAACGTTGTAATTCAGGGCACTCCCTTAAGGTCCAAGGGTTGTCTTCGACGAAGTACCCTAATACCAATGTGACCTAATCGCATTCTCGCGGTTACGATTTATCGTTCGATTAGCTTGAAATTAGTTGTTTTAAAGTTCAATAGTATGAGAACTGTTTGCATCTTGTTCAGTACACAGGATTCGGTCGAATAACCTTTACAGACGACCATGGGATGGTTCCATGTGAAAAGATAGTAAGAGAATATATGATACAAATTTTTCGTCCGAGTTCGCTGTGGGGTGCCGAAGCGTGCAGACGTGTCTCTAGTGCCCAGCGTAGTCCGAAAACAACACGTGGCGCCCAACCGTCGACAGAGAACACAGCCAAGTGCCCCTTACCCTTTAGGGAGAAGAAAATCCCACGCACCTAACCCCAACCCTCAGTGTAATAATCGGGTCGGGTAACTTCTCGATAACTCAGTCTGAAACTTGTACAACGACTAACTAACAAAGCTCTCTCCCAATCCCAATGAAACTGCCCTTATATATTCCCGTCCCCACTTCTCGCGTCAATCCTTGTTTTTTTTTTTTCAGTTCGCTGTGGAGTGCCGAAGCGTGCAGACGTGTCTCTAGTGCCCAGCGTAGTCCGAAAGCAACACGTGTCGCCCAACCGTCGAAAGAGAACACAGCCAAGTGTCCCCTA
>NT_176964.1:16527-17327 GCF_000188095.3 Bombus impatiens
ACAGAGAACACAGCCAAGTGCCCCTACCCTTTAGGGAGAAGAAAATCCCACGCACCTAACCCCAACCCGAATACTAGCCTTATAGTCTCACGACTAGTTATTCATTCCGAATTAACTAGCTCGATAATGGCCCAGCAATCGCGACCAGGCTCTCCGGAGCAGACTCGCAGCTACCCCGCGCTACCTCCCCCGTGGCAGAAGTGTAGCAGAACTCTCCGCACCAACGACGCTAACACTACAAAGAAAAGGAAAATAGAAACAACAACACAAATAAACACTCACAACAGATTCGCCGTATTGGAATCCTCAAACGACGCCATGGAAATCGTAGAACCGCCACCAAACCAACACGCACAGAGAATCCCCACTCCCCCACAAATATTTGTGGACGACGTCATCGATATACAGACAATGATCAAGTCCCTAGAGAGGGATATCTGCAAGGAGGAATATAACCTCAAGATAAATAACAACAAAGTAAAAATACTGCCGACGAACCAAGAAGCGTACAGAAAACTCACCAAGACACGCAAGACCCTGAACGCCAATTTCCACACATACCAACTCAAACAGGAATGGCCTTTCCGGGTGGTCCTACGAAACATACACCACTCAGCAGACATAGACGAACCCAAATACGAACTCAGAACTCGGCCACGAAGTCATCAACGTAAGTAATATAAGGCATAGAGTCTCGAAAGACCCGTTATCCTTATTCTTCCTAGACATTAAACAAAAGCCGAACAACAAAGGAATCTACAACATCAGTCGCCTAATGAACGCGATAGTAAAGATCGAAC
>NT_176965.1:0-44113 GCF_000188095.3 Bombus impatiens
GATTATTTTTCTCTTGATGGCTTTTTTTATTGGGTCTACGGTGGGTTTCGTTTCCTTTCTTTTTGGTTCATTATCGATGACTCCTATTTTTTTATTTATTTTATTTGCCATCACACTTAGAAAAGGAATCTAATGGTACAGAAAACTTGGCATTCATCTCCTTCTGGGAATTTCTGTTGTAAACGCTTTGTAAACGGTTTACAAAAATGCAACAAGGAAGGATACAGATATTAGAATATTTAGAGACGTTTCATACCGGGAGCCGCAAAAATTTGTCAACCTCTCAATGACCTGTTACAAGGAGGGGGAAAAAGGGCAACGCGCCCACCGAATGGTCGGAGCAATCCGAACCTAGGGCGAAACGCGCCCTCGCAAACGCCACGTTAGCGCATCCGATACCTGGAGCGCCCGTTAGCCTCGCGGTAGACGCATCCAACTATGCATTAGGAGCGGTCCTGCAGCAACGTGTCAACGATACTTGGCAGCCGTTAAACTTTCTTACCAAACCTTTGAATTCCGCGCAGCGAAAGCATAGCGCGTACGACCGCGAACTACTCGCTATGTACACCGCGGTCAGGCGATTTCGACGGACCATAGAAGGGAGAAATTTCATAATTTTTACGGACCATAAACTCCTTACATATGCGTTCAATCAAATCTCCAATAAGTGTTCGCCGCGACTGATTACATCGGACAATTCACCACCGACATACGATACACAAAGGGACTAGATAATAACGTGGCCGACGCTTTATCACGTATCGAAGCGATAGGGAAGTTTGTGGATCATCAAACTCTCGCCGCCGCGCAAGGAAACGACAACGAACTAAGCGACATCGTCAACTCCGGTTACAATTGTAGCGGCACAGGAGTCAAAGGACGACGCGAGTCGAGAACGACTCGTGTTTGTTGTTTTGCCTCAGGACATTGACTTAGCCTTGACGCATGAAACAAAATGACAAATGAACTCCGGACAAAACAATGTCGCCGCTACATGCAACCGTCGAATGAAGACGAATTTGAATTTTCCGACTCTCCCTCGACCAATATAAATAAACGAACACGATCGCGAACGACGAGCGTCTACCAAGTTACGCGACGAGCCTTTACGAGTATTCCGCGATTTTATTTTGCGATTTATACTTCGTACCAACGACTCACGTTTACTTATCGATTTAAATATATTCGACGGTTACAACAACGAGTAATCTCGTCATTAATTCTCAAGTACCTACATCCTCTTCACATAAACATCTACACGGTTAAAGAGGATACGTTTCCCTGATCACGACGTAAAAATATATTGCGACGTACCAGGCGACATTGTGCGACTGTACGTACAGAAATCCTTGCGGCCCGACGTATTTAATTCGCTCCACGGACTTTCCCATCCAGGAAAACGTGCCACGCAAAAACTGGTGACGTCACGTTTCGTCTGGCCGTCGATAAACAAGGATCGTCGAAACTGGACACCGCAATGTATCCCGTGTCAGCGATGTAAGGTCACCAGACACGTATCCTCACCCGTCGGAATATTCGGATAGTTAGCAGGAGGACTAGACATATACATACAGATGTTATCGTAATGCAATATTCGCTGGGCTACCGATATTAACTAACCTGTATCGACAGTTTTTCGCGTTGACCCGAACCCATTCCCATCGTCGATATGGAAGCGATAACAGTTGCCTCGGCCCTAGTTTCTCGTTTCGGCGCGCCTTTTAAAATAACATCTGATCAAGGACGCCAATTCGAATCAAAATTATTCAAGCAATTATGCCGGCTGCTCGGCATTAAGCTGTGGCGGATCGGTATCAATAGAGGACGCCGACAGATCGAGCCGCGGGTACCAACCGCCCAACACTAGAGGGCTACGAATATACGAGCGATTGATATAAATACCGCATCTAGCGAGACGCCCTCTACGTCTAAGGCAGGGACTACCGGGCACAGCCTTACTGACGAGTCCACCGGTAGTCCCGGGACGAAACGCAACTCTCTCCCTCTTCACACCCGTCACAGGTTTTATATAGTCTACTATAGAGAACTTTTTAAATTGTCAAATGTGCATCAACAATTGTTCAATTCTCCATTAAACTTTAATTATATCAAACATTTAATTCTTTAATAATTCTTAACTGTAAAAAAATTCTTTGAACGATCGAACATGGATCAGTAATTTTTCAATCCTCAACTAAGCTATAATTAGATTAAATTAAACTTCAAACCTAAAATTTAATTTTATCACGTAATTACAAAAAGAAGCATTCATTTGCTTTAAGCGTAATGTAAAAATGTAATGTTTTGGCTGATACTCATATATTCAGAGACAAGTTCCTCCTTCGAACAAAGTTAAGATATCCGTTTTAAAAGTAGCGCAGACTGTACACGGCGAATAATAAAGGCAGATGGCAGTAATCGTAAAGAAAGGATCAATGTTTCAACGCTCACAGTTCTGCATCCAAGATACACGTAAATGGAGACGGGTCCTCGTATTTCAAGCAAACGAAGACTCTGCTCGGACCACGACTTTAGCCGTGATAATCATTGAGGAGGCTTCTGTTAATCTTACAGGACTCGACGCGATGTTTACGTTCATGTTGTCCGTTCTTTGATGTAAATTAGTCGATAGCCGTCGACGTTTTCGGTGTAATGGTTGATATTGTATTACAATAGTTAAACTACGACTGATATTAAGTCGTGTTTAGTCGTTTGATTTATAATTTTGTAGGATTTATCTGAAAGTGATGATTGTCTGATTATATAGAGACGTATTCATTCACGCTTTATATATTCTCTTTGAAATATTATGTAAATTAATTTAATTCAGCATAACTTAATAGCTTGTATACTTAACGTAATACACTTACTTGAGTATTGAGACTGCTTGATACTAATCAATAGTCGTTTTTCTACTAGAGATTGATTCCATAATTGCTTGTGCTTTTATAAAATCGTTATAAATCACACCCCCCACAAAGCATTTGTGCACGACAGTCTATCCCGGATGGTAGAGCGTTTGCATCGACAACTGAAAGCAGCAACCGAATGTCACGAATCTTACCAATTGTTTTATTGGGTATGGGAACTGCTATAAAGGAGGACCAGAATGCAATGACAGCCGAAATGGTTTATGGCGCCGACATACGATGGCCAGCAGAATTCTTTGCACCGGCAAAGCAACAAGCCAACTCGGAATATGGGAATCGTTTAAAAGAACGAATAGAAAAAATCAGGCCACACTTGATTACACGACACGGCGCGAAGAAAACTTTCGTTTTTCGCGAACTAGAAACGTTGCCTTATGTATTTTTACGCCATGACGCGAACGAAGACCCATTGCTACCACCCTACGACGGGCCACATAAGGTGATACCAGGCGAGAAAAATTATACAGTTGGTAGTTAGCAGTGGGTAGTTGATACTTAACCAGAGTTCCTTGACACATTTTGAGCAATCATCATGCGAACTTGTATCGCGCACTGCTAATTGTAATCGCAAGCTCCACGCAAAGTGTATATCGAGAGTATTTGTGAATAGATATATTGTTAACTATACTCTAGTTTTTTTTTCGGCATATATAACGATCTATCAACCTCAAATCTATAACCTAAGTATCGAGAAGAAGAAACGTTTTGGTATTACACGACTATTATCTCACATTATATCATTCTCATTTTTGCACACACTTATATTTCTTTAAATATTCTATTTTTTTCGCCAGCAAAGATAAATAAGAAAAATAGTTATTTCAGCCAACGCTCATACCGCGCTGAGTGTACTTGTTCTCGTCAGCACTACATCCAAGAAGGAAAGACTGAAAAAAAGAAACCATTAAGCGTACAAAAACCACCCCATTCTTAACTATCCGAATCAAAAATAGATTCGATATACTACAATGCCAAGAGACCACCAAGTTACAACCACAAACTGGACCAACGAAAGAAGCCATAACACCAAATTTAATTGTGGAATTAATAAAAGCTTTATAAATAGACGACGCGCTATTCCACAAAAGTCTCGCTGTTTAGGAAGAGAAGAACCAAGAGAACGACATATTGCACTCAATTTACACAATTCAATTATCCCCCCAGAGCAGCACAAATAACCTATTAAAAATCAACCGTTTTAACTATTAGGATAGAATGGGGAAAAAAAATTAAAAAAAAAAAAACATAGCCACAAGTGACAGATGATAGGACACACGGCTCAAAATTGCAACCTCAACTACCGCTGCGTCAAATGCACTGAGTCGCACGGACCAGGCAAGTGTAAAATAAAAAAAGAAGACGCAGTAAACAAAGACAAAATTTACTGCGGAAATTGCAAAAACTTTGGGCGTCCCGCGTCATACGTCAAAAAATCAAAAAACGAACGGATCGCCCAAATAAGCCGTAGCAGGCTACAAAATCAAAACAGTAAAAACAGAACTACAAGAACCGTTTAGAACCAAGTCAAGTAAAATCGGCCCAATAGAAAAAGAACGCCATAAAAAATTTCAACTAAGTAAAAAAGCGAACCAAGGGGAGCTCATATCGCATAACAGTTGCGTAAAATATCTAGGCGTAAATATAGACGACAAATTAAACTGTGGCGGCACTCGACCACGGAAATTTTCAACGGCTTCGCGGCACAAAGCGCTATACCTTTAAAACGTAAGACAGACAGGCATAACGTACCATCGATATCCCTACGGTTTTTTTGCCGAATATTCGGTAGAATGCACACGCGGCAACCGTCGCGGACTTCTAATAAACGCGCGCGTAGTGGGGATATCGAAGGGCAACTAAGGACAGAATCTGTTCGGTTTTGAACCAAAAGATTCATTCTATCCCGAGCTGCGAAGTGCGATAGGTTAAGAGAAGCAAACACGAGTAAAGAAATGAGTCGTCTACTCTTGAGAATCAGTTTCAATCGTTACTTAGTATTAATCGTTGTTAAACGTTAAACGTGGTTAAACGTTAAACGTGGTTAAACGTTATTTGTTGTTAATTGTTAAGAGTCTAATAAACGTTAGTGTTGAAAATCAAGGGCATTTTCTTGTGGGCACCTTCACGGACGATCATGTCAAAACTACAAGCAGCAGATCGAAATTCAACTCTTCAAAACCAGCGAAGCATTCTGGAAAACAAAAAGACTATTCTATTCAAAACATCTCAACAGTAAAGTAAAAATCCTAAGCTACCAAACGCTAATCAGGCCGATCTTAAGGGGGTATTCTGGTCTAGAGACATGAATTTCGGGCGATTTTTGAAGTGTTGTACAAGATGAAACAAAAAATATTTTTGCTATCCTTCTTTTTAGCATTTGTTTATTGATATTTCAAGATTACGTAAAAAATTCACTGGAAAAAAATTCAATATTTAAAAAGTTATGAGCTGGGAATGTGGGTGCTGCCAAAAAAATGGGGTGTCGTGACGTGCATGATATCAACCCTTCTGGTCATCCGAAACAAAAAATGCGAACGGATTCTTAATTAGTATGAATGCCGCTATCGTCTGAACCTTGGAAAAATCAATACAACATTTTTTCACGAAATGACGGCCGTTTGAAAACAAATTTCTTATTTCGCACGTTTTTTGACAATTCCGAACTTTTAAAAAATAGTAATATTAAAGATTTTGTGCTGAGCGTGGTCCGGACGAAAGAGGAGTATATAAGGAATATTCAGACCAAATTTAAAATAAACCGGTTCATTAGAACTTGAGATATCGAGCACGCCAACTCGAAAAAAGTATGTTCGAGAAAAGCGCGTTTAAAGTTTCGAGACAAGTTTGCTCGGACAACGTCTACCGTTTACTGTTCATTTGTTCCGGTCGGACCGAAGCAGATGTTGCGTCACAAAAATGGCTGTACCTCGTAAAATAATTGAATATAGGAATATATGAGATAGGAAGAAAAATTATCGTATATAGGCACCGCTCTACAGCGACTTAAATCAAAGTTATAAATTATAACGCTAAAAAATGTAATCCCGACACACATTGTATGGCCATGTCGGCCATGTCGAAATTCATTGTTTATTGAAAACGCCACAGCAAATGTAATACTTATCTACTGGTCAATAAACATTATAAAAAAAAAAGCACTCGCTCTCGTCCGATCACGAAAGTTAAGCAGCGCCGGGCACGGATAGTACTTGAATGGCTGCCGCCTGGGAACTCCGCGTGTGTGATCCTGGCTTCTTTTTATTTACCCAATCTCCTTTACTTTCATTAACAATCAACTTTTAATAATCTATAATCTAAACATCGAGGAAAGGAAATGTTTTGCTATTACACGATTATTACCTCACATTATATCAATCTTATTTTTGCACACATTTATGTTTCTTTAAATATTCTGTCTTTTTGGCCAGCAAAGACAAATAAGAAAACTAGTTATTTCAGCCAACGCTCATACTGCTCTAAACGCAATTGTTCCGCTCAAATAGTGGTGCTCAAGGCAGTGAATCGAAACCTCCCATAAACAGGACAATCAGTAGAAAAATACTACTACAAAAATAGATCAAGACCTTTCTTAGCAACACAAGGCTCCCAAAAGACGCGGAAACTCAACCCTCCGCCAAACCTGGTGGAACAGGAAGAAAAGAACAGAAAGTAGCCAAGAAAATAAAAGTAAAGAAGAGAGCACAACAGGAGATGCGAAGAAAAAGACATGAATGAAGACATGAAAGACAAAATCATGAATTCGGCAGAAAGCTCCCTATTATTAGCAATACAACGAAAACGTATCCACGTATTACAATCACAAGAATCCAGCATATCTCAGACAAAGTAGCGTCATCAAATAAAAACAATAAAAGAATCCACAAGGCCAAACTCTACTTTAAAACTGACAAGGAAAAAGAGCAAAAACCTAGGAATTAAACCAAGTGGGCATATGGGCTCTCAGGACGGGAAATCACAAATTAAGAAAGAGTAAACAATCAACGAAACTCTCAATGTCACAGGTGCAGCCCAGCGAAATGGACAACGTAGGAGGCCCTTATCTCCAGCAATGCGGAAAAAGCAGACATATCGCACACAAGCCATCAACTTCTCCAAGGACAAACCGCCTCCCATTATACATCACCCATCAAAACCCGAAAAACGCAGTAAAACTCGTTGAAGAGACACTAAACGCAAAGTCATTCCACATCAAACGAATATACGCAGATAAACACATGTTATTTCGACAAAATATACCAGGCGTTAACAAAGCGAAAGAAATCCTAATTGCAACTAAGACATTTTATGCATAAACATCCAAATCGGAGAAGTACCACACGGTCTCCCTAAAGATTCTAAACAATAGCATCTCCGGAGCAGAAATATTTGCAGAGCTGCAAGCACTGCAGATATTCGATATCTAATTGACAAAAGATTGGTGCTTCTCAACAAAAAGATCGGTAGAGAACAATATATTGCTCCCAATTTACAAAATCCACGTATCTTCACAAAGCAATATTAGTAATCTATTAAGAATGAACCGTCTAAATATCTTTAGTGTAAATAGGGAACAAATCAGAAAAATGACATTATACAATGCCACAATATGTCAACTGCTACCGCACACTTCACAAAACTGCAACCTTAACTACCGATGCGTAAAATACATCCAACCACATGGACCTGACGAGCACAAAATAAAAAAAGAAGACACGGCAAACAAAGACAAAGTGGACTGTGTCGTATAAAGAATGCCCAAAACTCGTTGAACTTCGCAAAAAACGGAATATCGCTAAACCAAGTCTCCGAAAACCAACTACATCAAACTATACTATTTAAACGCAAATTAATTGAGCTCGGCGCACTAAAAAGAGAACGAGGCACACTAGGAAGAGAACGCGGCGCACTAGAAAGAGAACGCGGCGCACTAGAAAGAGAACTCGGCGCACTAGAAAGAGAACTCGGCGCACTAGAAAGAGAACTCGGTGCACTAGAAAGAGAACTCGGCGCACTAGAAAGAGAACGCGGCAAAAGATTCCACTTAAGAGAAAAAGCAAATGAAGGGGATTTCATTCCCCACAAAAATTATATATAAACTAAATATAGACGACAAATTAAACTTCAAACAGCATATTGAAATTCAACTTACCAAAGAAAGCAAAGCGTTATGAAAGGCAAAAAGATTATCCTATTCGAAACACCTGAACAACAGAGTAAAAGTCCTCTGTTACCAAGCACTAGTTAGACCGATCACAACCTACGGTTGTTCAATATATACGTAACTACTAATGTATATATAACTAGGTATAACTTACCAGCCTAGTTAATGGAAAGAGTTCTGTAGCAGCACTCGACAACAAAGAACATACCAAGGGTTTCGTCGGTACATAGTATACCACCGTTGAAAGACTGTTTACGAGAGACCGACGAAACATAAGCAAGGCTGCAACGAAGCGTAAGTGCTACAAGAAGGTCTAAGCAACCATCGAAATCCCTATGGTCCTTCCGCCAAATACTTGGAAGGTTTAGGGGACCATGATCACGCACGCCTAACGAACGCGTGCGTAGTGGGGATATTGAGAGACAAAAAGAAACGAAATGGATTAAGAGATAAGTTGAGTTGTGACCGAAAAGCGTGACTGATCAGTCGAAATAGAGAATCATGATGAAATTGTTCACACAAGTCGCGAGTCCAGTTAGTGTAAAGAAGTCATTAGATGAGTTAATAAATATATTGTTAAACAAAATGCCGAGTATTCCTTTGGCACCATACACGACGTGCTATCCACCTCAGTTCGTATATTGGAAAGAAAATGCATCAAGGCTTGTTTGAGTACACACAGATCCGAACATAGTGAATTTAAAAAATACGTTAAAAATAAAAAAATCTATATACACCGCCAATATACACCGCATTGATTGTGACATCCTAAAACTGACAAGAAATCACTTCGCTCAAGCTGCAAAGATAAAGGAAAATAGTGTATTTTCAGTTGTCTATTTCCAAACGAATTATACCAGAAAAATACACTCAAGACTGGCTAAATGTACAGTCCGTAAATACCTGATGGAGATACAATATGGCTCTTCTGCAAAAAACACAAAAGACAAACACAAAAAAAACATAAAAAAGTATTATTGGATACCGAAATCAAAAAGAAAAGGAGAACCGCGAAACGTCACCAGCGTTCAATCTCTCCACTTGTAAAATAAATGTAAATATTGTAACATATTTAAATGACATTTTTTCTCCATCTCTTCGCTACCCTGTCCCTCTTCCACCTCCTTTCACAAACAATCAACTTCACAAAATTCAAAAATAAACTACCGATTTATTCAGTTCTTTGCCAAACTTTCAGGGCAAAAGAAGAGAAAAGGCCAGTATTGTATTAAAGTAACGCTTCTGAGCAGCTTTAATACAATCAATTACTGTAATGTAAAAAACACGTAAATCCTATTGCAAATATTTTATAACTACGTCATGCCGTCACGTTCAACGATACTTTTGCCAGAGCCATTTCTCAACTGAAATTCTTTGTTTATTCAGTATATGTACTATGTATTTTCTTGGACAATATAATTAAATTATAATAATTAAGTTATAATTAAAAATTAAAAAAGCACTCGTTCTCGTTCGATAACGAAAGTTAAGATGGAAGAAGTATTTAAATAGGTGACCGCTTGCGAACTCTGCGTGGTGCTCACCTTTTTATTTTTCCAATCTTTTTTACTTTCCATAATAATCTATTTTCAATAATCTATAATCTAAACATAGAGAAATAGAAATGTTTTAGTATTATGCGACTAGTATCACTCATTTTTGCACACATTTATATTTTTTCAAATATTCTTTTTTTGTGCATTAAAAGCAAATAAGAAAATCACTTATTTCAGCTAACTCTCATACCGCGCTGAATGGAATCGTTCTCGTCTAAAGGCAGTTTGAGAGATGAGATAGAGTTTGGTTCTTTTGATGTAAAAATTTGATTTCTCTGTGGGACATGCTAACAGAGTCCTTTTTAGAGATACTTTTTATTTTGTTTGCCCAGTGTTGATTTATAGAGTTTGCGAATTCTTGTTTTAAACACAACTTTATTTTGTGCAAATGGTACTTTAATAATACTAAATCTTCTCTTTTATCGTAGGAATAGTTTTATTTTAGATTGTTTATTTTGCATAATATGAAGCTTTCGTCTCCGACTTTTGTTTTATTTTTAGTACGGATTCTTGAAGGGCATGTTTTTCTATTTCGTCTATAAACGAATCGATTTTCCTCTTTGTTAGGTTGACATTGTTGTGGACATTTAGGTCGCAGTTCTTTTCGAGCTGATTTTGTAATATTTCCTAGTTTGTTGTCTTTTACTTGTACCTGGGTCCGTCACTTCGTGTTTCTAGCGTTAGGAAGTCAGATGTATTTTTATTTATCTGAAATACGAGAGCGTTATGGTCGTAATCGTAGTCTCTTGTTTTGAGCGTGTTAGTTGCCCGTAAATTACGGAATTGTAATTGTGTGTCTCCAAGGCATATGACTAGGTAACGAGCCACCTTTTGGTCAAGACTCAATTCTTTCTTCGTGCGTTTTAATGATTGTTTTAGTTCGTTTAATTGTGCTTGTTGTTCATTTAGGGCTTTGAATATGTTTTCTTTGAAGGTTCTATAAGCTTATTACGTTCAGCTGTGGTATGGTTTTAATTGGGTTCGGATTTTGAATTACGCGCGGTAATAAATTTGTTTGACGTGGTTGGTTTTCGGAGACTTGGTTTCGGCTTATTCCTTGTCTTAGGATGTCTGAGAAGTACGGCATGAATTTACGGCTTATTTGAGCAACACGTTTGTTTTGAGCATCCTTTATACAAAGCAGGATATCCGTAGTTTTTACAGTTCATGCACTGCACTTTGTCTTTGTTTACTGCGTCATCATTTTTGATTTTGCACTCGCTTGGTCTGTGCGATTCCATGCTGTTTACATTTGTGACATTGCGTTATGTCATTACTTCTGACCTTTTCCCATTTTATCCTAAAGTAACTCAGTTCATTTTTACACAAGTTCACAAACAAAAGTTGTGTTTTACACAATTTTTAACAAAGTTCATTTTTAGTACATTACTAACATTGCTTTGTGCGGATACTTGAATTATGTAAATTGAGAGGAATTATTCTTTATACATTATTCTTTATTCATCTTTTTGTCGAGAAGCGCCAATCTTTTGTCAATTGGGGACGTCCGACATCTGCAATGCTTGCAACTCTGCGACTATCTCTGTCTCGGAGAAGCAATTGTTTAGAACCTTTAGTGAGACCGTGTGGTACTTCTCCAATGTGGCTGTATGTGCGTAAAAGGCTGTTTGAACTGCAATTAGGATTTCTTTCGCTTTGTTAAAATCTGGTATACTTCGTAGGAATAGCACGTGTTTTTCTGCGTATATTCGTTTAATGTGGAATGACTTTGTGTTTAGGGTCTCTTCAATGAGTTTTACTGTCTCTCCCCAGTCTTGATGGGTGATGTATATTGGAGGCCGCTTGTCTTTATTTGTGGGGACTGTGGAGTCAGCGTTCTTCCTTGTAGAGGCTGGTGATCTGTCCGGGTTGCGTCTGGCTTCTCGGTAGCATTGCCCCTGGAGATGGGCCCCCTGCGTTGTCCACTTCTCTGGGCTGCGCTTGGGACGTTGAGGGTTTCGTGGATGATGGAATACCTCTCCGTCCATTCTTTATTCTCTCTCAGCTTGTGATGTCCCGTCCTGAGAGGCCGTGTGTCTACTTACTTTCTTCCGTACGTATCTGTTCTTTTTCCTTATTATTGTGAATTCTTTTATTGTTATTATTTGAGGGTATTGCTGTGTCTGAGATAGGCTGGACTCTTGTGATTGCAATACGCTGAACCTATTTTCCGTTCGTATTGCTGATAATGGGGAGCTATTTGCTAAATTTATGGTTTCGTTCTTTTCGCGTCCTCGATCAATTTTTGCTATAGTATTTTTCTTTCGGTTGCTCTTTTCATTCTTTTCATCTTTTTTCCTTCTCCCTTCTTGTTTTTTTATAGTGAGCATTACTTATCACTTTTCGTTATTGAATATCACAGTATAAATTGGCAAACTCACTAACGAGTTTAACGCCTGGTATTTTTGGCCAGTGAAGTCCGACCTGCTGGGTGGATCACAGCACTCTGACGAGAAAGAGTGCATTCAGCTCGGCATGAGCGTTAGTTGAAGTAATCAATTTTCTTATTTAATATTATCGAATAAAAAATACTTACGACGTACAATTATGTAGGAGAATAAAGAAGATATGTAAAATCTTGCTCGACTTCGTTTTCGAGAAAATGGACTGTGAAGTTAAGTAGGGGAAATTTCATAATTGATTTTCGCGGAAATAAAGCGAAAAATGTCATTTTACATTTTTGACATCATTTTCGCCGCGCGCGGGGAATTATTTTCGCCTTCGATTTGTATCACAATTTTCGGCACATGTATTTTTGCATTCTTTCAAACGACATACGTATATAGAATACTTGTACATTCTCCAGGTCCGAATATTAAATACATATAACATTACCGGAAAATATAAACAAAGCAATATATAAGTAAGCGTATATGCGAGAATGATATAACTTATGGTAATAATCGTTTAATGCTAAAAAGATATTTTCTTGGTGTATACAACCATATCTTATTAACACAAAGTTTGATGAAAGGAAAGTTAATAGTTGTGTTACGGCTCAATCTTCTTATTTTTATCATCTAAGCCTCATATGAGCGTTGGCTGAAGTAATCAGTTTTATTATTTCATGTTATCGAATAGACTAAATATTTAAGAAACCATAGCCTTCGCAGCTGACCTAATCATCTACGTAACAGGCCGCAAAACTAAGACAATAAAAACTGAACGTCAAGAACTTTTCGAAAAAATATATGACTATTACCACGCATGGAAACTAAAAATCAACACAAGCAAACCATACTGTTTAGACCCAAGTCAAGTAAAATCGGCCCAATAGAAAAAGAACGCCGTAAAAAATTTCAACTAAGAGAAAAAACACACAAAGGGGCTCTCATACCACACAAAAACTGCGTGAAATACCTAGGAATAAACATAGACTACAAATTAAACTACAAGCAGCACACCGAAATTCAACTTGCTAAGGCCAATAAAGCATTCTGGAAAATAAAAAAACTATTCTACTGTAGCGGCACAAGAGTTAGAATTCTATTCAAATCATGTTGGTAGCGGCACAAGAGTTAGAATTCTATTCAAATCATGTTGTTGTTTCGCTTCGGAGTATAAAGTTTGTTAGGTTGCGTATAATGTAAGAATAAACAAACTCCGAGCAAAACAACGTCGTCGCTACGTGTAACCGACCAAGGACGCCAATTCGAATCGCGTCTGTTCGAAGAGTTGTGCCGGTTGCTCGGCGTCACGCACCTACGGACATCGGCCTATCATCCTGCGTCTAATGAGATGGTAGAACGCCTGCATAGACAGCTTAAAGCGGCGATCAGGTGCCACGACACGAGCAACTGGGTCGAAATTCTGCCAATTGTGCTATTAGCATTAGAACCGCGATAAAGGAGGACCTAAACGCAACGGGAGCCGAGATGATATACGGCACCGGCATACGTTTGTCCGCAGAACAACTAACTACCAACTAAGCAGCGGGCCACCTCGGAATTCGCAACCCTGCTCAAGGAACAAATGGAGAAAGTCCGGTCTCAGCTCGTTACACAACACCGTGAAAAGAAATTATTCACTTTCCGCGAATTTGAGTCTCCCCCTATGTATTTTTACGATACGACGCAACCAGAGGCCCATTACAGTCGCCTTACGATGGGCCGTTTAGAGTAACGCGAAGAGGCGAGAAAACGTACAGTACCGATGTCAACAGTCGCGATATAACGGTTTCCGTCGACCGGCTAAAGCCAGCCTTCGTAGTATCAGAGGATCTCGAAGGGAAAACCGCCGAAACCCGTGACATACTTATTCCAGTAGAACAAACGAAAGCAACGAAATAAACACTGGCAATAGGTACATTACGCGGTCTGGCCGAAGAGTCCGTTTTCCCGATCGGCTACAGGCAGGTTTCGGTTAGACATCATAAGGTATTAAACACGGGGACTTTTTTTGGAAATGCAATAAAAACGTTATCACTGGTAGGGGGGTGATGTAGCGGCACAAGAGTTAGAATTCGATTCAAATCGTGTTGTTGTTTCGCTTCGGAGTATAAAGTTCGTTAGGTTACGTATAATGTAAGAATAAACAAACTCCGAGCAAAACAACGACGCCGCTACCCGTAACCGTAAAACAAAGACAAATTTGAATCTTCCGATTCCCCCCCGACTACTATAAATAAACGGACGCGATCGCAAACGGATTATTATAAACTGCGACCAAACGACTTTATACACACGTTTCGCAACTAGGACATTGTATTGACAACTTTAAATACATTAACGATTTCATCTACTAGTAATTTCATCATTCAACCTCCTACATTACTCCAAACATCTCGACAGCAAAGTAAAAATACTATGCTACCAAGCATTAATCTACGATCATAACCTACGGCTGCCCAATCTGGTACAACATATCAGCCTCCCAGATGGAAAAAATCCGCATATTCCAAAGAAAATGCTTCAGGGCTTGCTTGAGTACTTACAGATCCGAACACAGCGGATTCGAAAAATATGTAAAAAACAAAACAATATACGACCAAGCCAACATTCACCGCATAGACTGTCTCATCCTAAAGCTAATAAGAAACCACTTCGCGCAGGAGGCAAAGATGAAAGAAAATAGTTTAATCTTCAGTTGCTTATTTCGAAATGACGCATATTACAAAAACACTCTGACAACAGGCTACATCCCGCCAGAAGCTTTCCCATGCCTTGACGAAAAAAACTACCTCCAGGACCAAAATAACATCCCGATAATTTATCACATAAAAAGAAAAATAGGAACCCAAACTATACTGTACGAAGAAAACCTAAATGGACAGACCGCAGACACTAGGTGGAGATACAACATGGCCCTCCCTCTGAAAGACACTAAAGTACCGAGGACAAACATGGGAAAAATACAAAAAAATATTGGTAGATACTGAATCCATAATAAAATAAGAGAGAAAACCCATTAAACCGATAGAACTCAATTCTGCCCCCGTATAACACAGGTGCAAACAGTGTAATTATTGTAATTCTTTTTTTTAAAAAAAAAAACCTAAAGTTACACAGCACCCAAAAAGCAGACTACCGAAGCGTCCTGTTTTGCGACCAAGTTTTCAGGACAGAAAAAATTAAAAGAATAACAAATATAAAAGCTCCGTTCCCAGCAGCTCAATTCCAAAAATAGTATTTAACACGAAAAATGTAAAGCGCCGACACATAATATAGCATGGCGACGTCGTACCGCCGCGTATCGGTACCTTTGCCTAAGATATCATTACATAAATTCACCATTTATTGTGAATACCAAAATGTATCTAAAACTGCATCTTGGGCTAAATAAACATCATTAAAAAAAAAAAAAATATTTAAGAAAACATACATGCATGTATGAGGAAGAATGGTATTTTGAGACGTGCATTCAGATATATAAAATTTTTCCTTGCTTCGTTTTCCATACAATGGATTGTGAAGTTCCGTCATGTAGGTACGCCTATACTTAAAAAGTAGCGAGTCAAGTGGACGGAACTTCATAATTGATTTTCTGGAAAACCAAGTCTTGTGTCGAAACTTGTCACTTCATACTCGACTCATTTTTGTACAGGAAATCAGGCCCTTTCGTCTTGCACCTTCATAATACTCTAATTTTCTCGCGTACTTCAATTTTGAAACTGGATTTCACTGGATTGCGTATAACTACCAACAGCAAAATACTCACCGACGAAACGGCTGTACTAATCAAGTGACACTGTAGAACGGCTTCTTTAGTCTCTATTATAGTAACGCGAAAAGATCGCCGACACAAACACAATGTCGGCGATAAAGCGCAAGTGCCGACAGGCCTAAGGAGCCATCAGTATCACTACGGTTCTTTCGCCGAATATTTGGAAGGCGTAGGTGGCAACGGTGGCGGACGCGTAACGAACACGCGCGTAGGAGGGATATTGACGGATGACAAAAGACACGAATCGGATCAACAAAACAGTTGAGTTGTAACCGAGGGGAGAGAATCGTCAGTTGGAATCGTCAGTAGAATCGAAATCGAGAATGGTACGTAAAGAGTCAAAAGCGAGAATTGTCAATAAATATACTGCTAAACACCGTCGAGTATTTCTTTGGACTCTACACGTCCTACACCAAAATCACCTCAGGGCTGACGGCCATCAATATATTTCGGCACCGCAGCCGTTGATCCTCAGTTGGCCACCGAAGAATCAAGAGTCGTCAATTGAGAGTCGTTATATCACACCCTCTCCTAACATTCTTAACCGTCACTCTGTTCACATAATATTCACATAATTAATAATTCACATAATAAATTCTGCCACCATATCTAAAGTCTGAATTTTTCTTACCTTGCTCGTGAAACGTTTAAACCTAAGCGAAATCATTTGAACGACGCAAGGAAACGATCAGAGATTTCTTAATTTCACTGATCCCCGTGCCTTCGACGTAACACAAGCACTCTAATTCAGAAACAGCAGTCATATTACTACCAGAACGTATCAGAAAACTCGAAAAATGAAATGATAAATGCAAAGCCCAGTCGATTTAACCACATTACATTTAAAATACGAAAACAGAAGCCGCCTAATATCTAATTGAATGATACGCATATAACACAAACAAAGTTAAATACTAAGATTCCACTTAGATTTATAACTTACATGAGGCAACATATTAAATCAATTATAGACAAAATACGGATAAGAAGAAGACAGATGTACTGGCTAACTAGTCGAAACTCTAAAGTCAGCATGGAAAATAATCTAAAAATTTACAAAACAATAATAAAAACAATTGGGACGTACGGAATATCACTATGGGGGACAGCAGCAATAAATCCGGTAAATAAACAAGAGTAGCTTCTCAAAGATACTCAGAACATTAGTCAACGCCCCATGATATATCAGAAACCAGGATACATGCAAAGCCCTAAAAATATCAACGGTCGAAGAAGAAATGGGCAGGTACTTAAAAAAATACAAGGAAAAAATGGCAACACATCCAAACCAGTTAGCTGCTGGAGCGAGCAAAACTTTCATAGAAAGGGGACTAAAAAGAAAACATCCCACTGACTTCACTACAGTAATAAAATAGTCAAACTCGAAGATGCTATCCCGGTAGGGATAGTCACTCGCAAATAAAGTCAGAAAAATTTAACGAAATGTCCAGCTGAACAACTTGTAAAGTACAAATTAAATAAAAAAAAAGGATTGCATGTTTGGCCACAAAGGAGTAATCCAAGTGCTGAAAACTTTGAATAATACTTGTTACTTGCGAATACCCATAGTTAACTCTGCTGCGGTCTTCCATTCAACTAAATTATTCGGTAAGAGTTTGAAGAAGAAAGTTACCTTTACATATAAAGATTCGTTTTTATTTATTTCATCTTCTAACTAAAGGATCGGGAAAATGTAGTAGTATGTTACTATATCCTTCATAACAACTTTTGCAGCGGCACATGAGTAAAGGACAATTCAAATCATGTTGTTGTTTTGCCTCGCAGTATTAAGATCGTTGGGACACATGTAGTATGAGAATAAAAATACTCCGGGCAAAAACAGCGTTGCCGCTACGTGTAACCGTCGAACGAAGACGAATTCGAATTTTCTGACTGCCTCCCGATCAGTACAAATAAATCGTCGGTTTCACCAGTCGAATAAAATTTTGCTCTATACGTTTAACGAATACAGAAGTTCTTAGAGATAGAAAGGAGAGCAGTAAGAACAAAGAGACCAGGAGACCGCAGCAGGGTTAAAAAGAACATGAATTTAATTTATAAACATTTTGGGTTCTTGCATTCTGATATTAACCTTCTGCTTAATCTATTTTCATTGTTAAGAAACATTTTAAACACTATTTGCAATACAAAGATAAGATACTTTATTTCATATACCACAGTGTGAAAATAAAGATAGTTTATTTTTTACTACATATTTAAAATATTTTATTCGTACTGCAGACCAACAACTATTTAAAATGGTATTTAAAACATTTTTCCTATAAATTTGACCCAGCACTGCTCAAGCACAGTTAACATATTCGCAAAGAAAATTCAGAAATAGAAATAACTTTTAATTATATAAATATCTAACTCATCGGTTTCATCAGTTTCTGTAAAATACTATTTCGCATCAATTTTATAGTCTCTCACACCAGTGGTGACAAGTTTAACAGTAATTAAAAAAGTATCGTAAACAATATTGAAATAGTCGAGTAATAATAATCTTTTAACGTTTCTGTTTCGAAAATCATATAGAATAAGTAGAAAAATAATTATTTATGATAATATTGACTTAATTTAACCGTTTGAGTCCCAGGGGTCTTTGAAGAACCAAGGTCGAAAAAATAACCTCTTAATCGATTGCGAAGAGAAACAAGCGGCACAATAGCGCTCGTCATATTTCTTTATTTTCTGAAATACATCTATATTTTTATATATCTGTACTATTAGTTTATAAATATTTCAAGTTTTGCTTAATAAAAATTATTAAGATAGCAATGAAATACAAAACACCGTCTGTCGTCCGTAGCGTTCAAATGTACTGGGACTTTTCGACCCAAAATCTAAACAGCGTGATCACGCTACTTGGTACTCAAACGGTTAAAGAAATAACGATACGTCTAACATGCGCGTGTGTCTGATATCGACGATATCGCGCTCTGTAACTTGCTTCCCGTCGAATTAATCTTAGGCAACAGATTTACGAGGGAGAGTAATGACTCAATGCGCGAAGAACAATTGACGAAGTTAAAACTCGAAGAATATCGAAGAATAAACGATGCGTAAGTTTCAAGTTGTCTTCGACGATTAAGACGAAATTTTTCGAATGCTTACTGCGCACGATTATGCAATACGAAGCAACTGAAGCGAATGCCGCGACGCGATGTACGACTGAACGAATGCGACTGAATTATCGTACGACGATACGAACGATTAACGATATACTGGTTCGCGAACGCGAACGCGTGTCGATGCCGCTCGCATTTGAACGACCTACTACTTCTTTACTAATCGGTTTACTAATCGTTCGCTCACTAAAATGATACTTACCTTCGCGTATGCTTGGAGATACTGTTTACAACTGAAGATTTCGCACAGAACTGTCCACAGGACGTTACGCCTGATGGAACGACTCTGTCTCCACCAACGCTTACAGCCATGTCCACGAATGCTTGAAGATATTGACGCACCGAAGAAGCCAGCTCAGAAAAGTATTTACTGATCTTTATGACTGACGAAACGATTTCGCCTGCACGAGCGCTTGAAGAGCGCTGAGAGATTAAAACGGTTCGTTACTCCACGTTTAGCGATTCGAAGGTACGGAAGCTGACTCTCTCATCGACATTCACCATTGAAATACTCGAACGAGACTGTCGACACCGTTATTATACTCGGGCGGGCCCAACTCCAGCGAGCGACTCCAATAAGGCTCAAAAGGAAGGAGCCGAAATACGCACGCTGATTGGTTTTCACGAAAATCGTCAAACGGCATATTCGCCCACAAGATGGCGTTTACTGCGTGAAATCCTTCGCGGGAAGAGCGTGAACGATACCTGGATGAATGCGAGGCTTATTGGTTAAGGGTGGGGCTCGACCTCTCGGACCATTAAAATCCGTCAATTATCCTTACAAGAAACTGATAGCATAGGAAATCAAAAATACTGCTACGAATGTTGAAGGGAATCGTTTTAGCTATTGAAGTACCATTGTAAAATAGCGCCGTAACTACGAAAGCGAGCTACAATGAGCTACAACGAGACAAAAGCTACATACTATCCAAAACAGTCTAAAATACAATTATTCTTACGATAAAAGAGAAGATCTAACTCTATCCCTTCTTTCAAACTGCCTCCAGAGGAAGCTCCACTCCTCCAAGAAGCAAGTATAGCGATACAGAACATCAATAATGACATGAAGTGTAGTTATTTCATAACATGTAAGACGACGGAAGAAGTATATGTTATCGGCACTCACTTTTCCAAGGCACACACACACACACATACAACGAACATATGGATCGAGGATAATTAACAGAATTATTATGTCAGAAACAGATAAACTGAAAAATGAAATACAGCAAGACATATCGCTAAATAAGACAGTCTTCACATTCTCTAATGAAAACACCTCGAACAATCACAAACAACCAGACATAGAAATAAACTACTTTACAAATTATAACCAACTAAATATCATTTTCTCTAAATTAAACAATAAACGCTTACCCAACAAAATAAAATGATATTACACAGTGTTCTTTAAATATGTAATAAATAACACGTATTTCCCCAGAAAATAGAAAAAAGCTAAATTAACAGCCATCACAGAAGAAAAAAAAAATGAGGACCGCTCCTCTCCCTCAAACCTGCGAAATATAAGTCTCCTACCCAGCATAAGCAAAATATTCGTAAGAGTCATAAATAAACCCCTAGTCTCCTTTTGCACAAAAAATAAGGTAATCCTAAAAAATCAATCCTAATAACCAATTCTTAATATTCTATATTCTAAGCATCAAGAAATTGCAATATTTTAGTATTACGCGACCATTATCATACATTGTATCATTCTTATTTTGGCACACACCTGTTTCTTGAAATATTCTATTTTTTGCTTTTCAAAAACAAGTAAGCAAACTAGTTACTTCAGCCAACGCTCAAACCGCGTTGAGTGCACTCGTTCTCGTCCGATCACGAAAGTTAAGCAGCGCTGGGCACGGATAGTACTTGGATGGGTGACCGCCTGGGAACTCCGTGTGGTGTTGGCTTTTTTTTTTTATTTTTCCAATATTTTTTACCTTTCTTGACAATCTATTTTTAACAATCTACAATCGAAGCATCGAGAAACAGAAATGTCTTAGTATTACGCGACCATTTTCATACGTTGTATCATTCCCATTTTGGCACACACCTATGTTTCTTTATTCTATTTTTTGATCATCAGGAACAAATAAGAAAAGTGTTTACTTCAGCCAACGCTCAAACCGCGTTGAGTGCACTCGTTCTCGTCCGATCACGAAAGTTAAGCAGCGCTGGGCACGGATAGTACTTGGATGGGTGACCGCCTGGGAACTCCGTGTGGTGTTGGCTTTTTTTTTTATTTTTCCAATATTTTTTATCTTTCTTGACAATCTATTTTTAATAATCTACAATCGAAGCATCGAGAAACAGAAATGTCTTAGTATTACGCGACCATTTTCATACGTTGTATCATTCCCATTTTGGCACACACCTATGTTTCTTTATTCTATTTTTTGATCATCAGGAACAAATAAGAAAAGTGTTTACTTCAGCCAACGCTCAAACCGCGTTGAGTGCACTCGTTCTCGTCCGATCACGAAAGTTAAGCAGCGCTGGGCACGGATAGTACTTGGATGGGTGACCGCCTGGGAACTCCGTGTGGTGTTGGCTTTTTTTTTTATTTTTCCAATATTTTTTAACTTTTCTTGACAATCTATTTTTAATAATCTACAATCGAAGCATCGAGAAACAGAAATGTCTTAGTATTACGCGACCATTTTCATACGTTGTATCATTCCCATTTTGGCACACACCTATGTTTCTTTATTCTATTTTTTGATCATCAGGAACAAATAAGAAAAGTGTTTACTTCAGCCAACGCTCAAACCGCGTTGAGTGCACTCGTTCTCGTCCGATCACGAAAGTTAAGCAGCGCTGGGCACGGATAGTACTTGGATGGGTGACCGCCTGGGAACTCCGTGTGGTGTTGGCTTTTTTTTTTATTTTTCCAATATTTTTTAACTTTTCTTGACAATCTATTTTTAATAATCTACAATCGAAGCATCGAGAAAAAGAAATGTTTTGGTATTGCACGACTATTACCTCACATTATATCGTTCTCTCACCAATAAATTAGCACATGTTTTAAAACTAAAAGCATTCATGTTTTTTGATATGCAGAAATTTTACGATAACGGATTGATATGGAAAATTGTTATTCTATATTTTCGACTTCTAGTACATAGGGAACCACCATATGGCTCGTACCGCCGAATAGGATACCTAAGTTCTAGCCCATTCAATGGATTGTCCTTGCAAGTGCATGCGTACTAGACGAATCTCCAGCGTCAATTTTTTCGAAGTTTACCTTTCTTGATAATCTATTTTTAATAATCTACAATCGAAGCATCGAGAAAAAGAAATGTTTTGGTATTGCACGACTATTACCTCACATTATATCGTTCTCTCACCAATAAATTAGCACATGTTTTAAAACTAAAAGCATTCATGTTTTTTGATATGCAGAAATTTTACGATAACGGATTGATATGGAAAATTGTTATTCTATATTTTCGACTTCTAGTACATAGGGAACCACCATATGGCTCGTACCGCCGAATAGGATACCTAAGTTCTAGCCCATTCAATGGATTGTCCTTGCAAGTGCATGCGTACTAGACGAATCTCCAGCGTCAATTTTTTCGAAAACAAAACTTCTTATCAAAAATTGTCATTGTACATTTTGGACCTACTTTTGAATAGGGAATCATTTACTTTCCGCTTTTAGTACATCTTTTGAGAACATCTTGTTCTAATTATGTATAGTTAGACGCAGATTCTTCGCGATCGAAATTTAAACAATTTATTGCATTACTACTTCCTGAAATTAGAATTTCTAGTGCATGTATAGCCTAAACATGGAAACTTTGCGAGAATTGCAAAAATTCATGGAATTGGAAACCTTGTACTTTTATAATGAATGTTCTTAAAATATTGCAATATTTAACTGTGAAACCTAGGAAACGGTTGTCCTTGTAAAATCTGTGGTTTAATCTGTAAATGTTTAATTTAATCTGTAAAGTGAAATTCTTATCTGTAAAATCTACAAAATGATTGTTCTTATAACATCTGATATTTAATTCTTTGGATTTACGAAATGGATAGTAGTAAAATATTCGAAATTTGGCCTTAAGAATATTCGTAGGACTTTCGGAAGAAATGTCCCTAGAACATCCAAAATTTAAGTTTTAAGCACATTTGTGAGACTTAAGAAATGGATTGCATTTTCGACCAATCGCGGGGAGACGCAATCGCGAGGAGAGACGTCAACGGGAGTCGTAAGATCCCGTTACGATTATAGCAATCTACACCACGAATTGATCAATTCCCTGATTTCGGTTAAGATAATAGGGATGACTCAGTTAGTAAAACACTGTGATTTACAGAATTATAAATTATATATTTCCAACAATTAAATTACACTGTTGAGTAGGTATAAATAGATAACAACTTGTCGCACGATGATAAGATAGATATGCACACTAGAGCAAGGCTCTTATAATTGAATTTAGTATGTTAGTGGACGTAGCACTATAGGATACTTAATAGAGGAGGTGAATGTTCGACAATACCGAGAACCGACTTAGATAGTTGACGTGAATTATACTCCTCTAGCGTTGTGCTTAGACTTAGACGTTAGGCGTTAGATTTTGTACTGACTTGTATCTTTGTACTGACTCGCTCTTATGTTAATACGGAAGAAAGTTCGGTGTGGGTGTGCCCCTTTGCATGAAGAACGCGGATTCGTTGTTCACACTTTTCGTTAGGAAAAGTGAGAGTAACGATCCGCGGTGTCGATTCGGCCTACGCTGATGCTTGAAGGGATGAGTAGGAAGCCTCCTACCATCGTGGTTGGTAGGTGACCTTGTTCATGGGAAAAACCAGCTTGTTTTGCTAGATAGCTATTCGGTTTTTCCTAATAGGTGCGTACCCGCTTTCTCCGTGTTTTTAAGTGCGCCTAATAAACCTAAGGAGCTCTCTAAAAACCAGATGTGCTTCGAAAATATTTTTAGGCTTAAGAAATTCTTCAGGACAAACGGATTGATTGAAGACTCATGTTGATACAATACAGTGAAAGGGAAAGGCTATGGTGGGTCCCTAGGTTCATTGAGGGTCGGAATGACGTTACGCAGGCCGTTGGCTGTCCGGTCGCGAGGGGTGGAATGCAGATGTTTTAGGCAATGTAACATGGATGTTGCTAGGACATGCAAAATTTAAGTTTTGCGAACATCTTGAGAATGTTCACAATGGACATAAAATGTTCAGGATATAAACTTAACATGAAACGAATGGCTTTTGGATGTACGGTGCAATCTGAGAATAGTCGACATCAAAATGTAATTATTTAACGGTTATAGTCACGTAAGACTAATCCAGGTAACAGAAAATTAAGATACGTAAAGGTTGTGTTGCTGTGACACCAGAAATATTGAGTAAGATGCTATTATTTTCTTGTCGCAGCATTACGAAATGTTCACAAGTGATGAGGAGCTATCATTTTGAACATGTGCTTAAGATTGTTATAGTTCTGAACAACAATAAAAAATATTCCAATACTATTGCAGTTGGAAAGATACACAGCAGAATCTCAATTATCCGAACTAATTAGGAGGCAACGATGTTAGGATAATGGAATTTTCGGATAATAGAACAGTTAGTTACTTCCTGTTTATCCTTAAAAAGATTTATCTTTGTAAATTCATCTTTGTTCCATGTATTTTTAAAAAAGAACACAAATTACGACAATAACAATACAAATAATGAAATTAAATAAGAAGACATTAATCTGTGAAAGCTCATCTTTGTTCTATGTATTTGAAAAAGATCATAAATATCAATAATAGTAATACAAATAATGAAATTATTTGTATAGCGATTAAAGATATATGGATCCCAGATCTATTTAACTGTTACATCACACAACTGTTTTAGCAAATTTAATTCGGTAAAGTTACATTCCTTTTGTGTCCCTGTCACAGGATTATAAAACAATAATGGAATAACTACGTTTGACAAACATCCTACAGGTCACAGCCATCAGCTAGTGTCCCAGGCCGAAAAGACAATAACAGGATAGCCACTTATGACTGGCGCACGGCGACAATCCCTTCAGAGGGCCGAAACCCAAGTACATAAACGTTCCCAAAATCAGCACTCTTACAACTACCAATAGCAAAATACTGACATTCGCGGGCAATACAGCTGTATTAGTCAGGCACACTAATCCAAAAACAGCAGACATATTACTACCAGAGCGTATCAGAAAAATAGAAAAATGACTGCAAGATAAAAGCAAACCCCAGTCAATTTAACCACATTACATTTACAATACGAAAGCAGAAACCACCTAATATCCAATTGAATGGCATGCACATAAAACAAACAAAACAAGTTAAATACTAAGACTCCACTTAGATTCGTAACTTACATGAAAGCAACATACTAAATCAATTATAGGCAAAATACGGATAAAAAGAAGACAGATGTACTGGCTAACTAGACGAAACTCTAAAGTCAGCATGGAAAATAAACTAAAAATTTACAAAACGATAATAAAACCAATTTGGACGTACGGAATACCACTATGAGGAACAGCAGCAATGAGTTAGGTAAATAAACCAGAGTCGCTTCTCAAAGATACTCAGTGAAGATTAAAAAGGAAACAACCAGCAGATCTCACAAAGGACATAACCTAACAAACAAACACTCACCTCACTAAAGAAATAAAATAATCAAATTCGAAGATGATACCTCACTGGGGGTAGCCATCCACATGTTATTTGCCAATTAAGTGAGAAAAATTTACCAAATGTCCAGCTGGACAAATTGTAAAGTTTAAATTAAATAATAATAAAAAAAAAAAGATACTCAGACAGTAGTCAGCGTCCCGTGGTATATCAGAAACGAGGATCACACAAAGACCTAAAAATACCAACGATCCAAGAAGAAATCGGTAGGTGCGTAAAAAAAACAAGGAAATAACGGCAACGCTTCCAAATAAGCTGGCTGCTGACACGAGCGAAACCCATATAAAAAAGGAGACTGAAAAGAAAACATCCCACTGACCTCGCTAAAGAAATAAAATAAACAAACTGGACGATGGTATCTTGCTGGGGGCTGTCATCCACGTGTTACATAGTAATAAAGCTAGACAATTTTAACGAGTGTCCAGTTGGACAAATTGTAAAGTACAAATTAAATTTTTTTTTTTTTTTATTTTATTTGTTGAAATTACAATCAATTCTCGCGTTGAGAATTTTCAGTAATTTTTCTGGCGTGGCGCAGTGACATGGCTGTTTATTTACAATAAGTTATACTTATTATAGATAGGTATAATTTATTAGTGTTATAGGTAAGTGCATATGTTTAATTTGGATAATTATACAAATTAAATAATAATAAAAAAAAAAATATTCAGCTGTCATGATTTACGTGCATCGCCCTGTATATGATATAGAATATGTATATAGAACTTCTGGAAATATAACCTATATTAAGTTATTATTACAAAAATCTTTTTCTATGAACTGAAAATTTCTTTCTATTGCAGTTTTCCAACCGAAGACAACTTAATATTGATATACAGCCAAATGCTAGAACAACACCTGATGAATCCTATCAACAAATTTAACTTAGCGCTGACAAAAATTGCAGAATCATTATTAAATGCAGCATTGTACTGTCACCACAAAATTTCAACAACATTCCTACCAACAGCAGTCAAATTTCATTACGTATTTAATCTGCGTGATCTCTCAAACATCTTTCAAGTAAGATTTATTTCAACAAAGCAAGTAATTAAAATGACAAAAGCTTAATTAAAACCATAGAAATTTATCGCTCTTTGCTGCAGTTTACCTATTAAAATTAATATGCTCTTTTGTGTAAAGTGTTTCCAAACTGATGACGTTAGTACAGTAATATTTTTCCATAGGAAGCTTTATCTCCGAGTAAATCAAAATTTACTCTTCGAACAAGCGTACACTTGACTATGTCGTAAAATGGGTAGGTGGATGCGAAGCGCGGTGGATATGAGGATGAGTATACAAAAAAAGAATGGATTTTATTACGTTTATATTTATACGCACCATTATCTCCGCTGAATTGGTCATTATGGTATTTTATCTTATTTAGCTTATCCAATATAATTTTGAAATCTAATATAGATAGATCTTTCTGATCTGGTGATCCTCAATCTGAACGACACATATTTCGGCAGCTTATCTCGTATAAGTCGTAGGGATCGTCCACAACAAAATCACACACGCACCGCGATTGTCTCGGCTGCGAGTGTCCACAAAAAACACAACTTACAACAGATGTTCGATACGTCCTTTGTTTTCTTGTAAACAGAGCCTGACTGTTCTCTTAAAATTTTACTGTATCGTGTCTTCGTCTATCCCCAGTATTAAAAATAGAGGGGATTTAAATCTTAGGACTGACAGGTCGAAGCACAGATCCTCCTCGACCAACTACTTGTTTCCAAAACAGCTGGTCAAGTGCTCTGGTAGGGTGCGCTTTGGTAGAATGTGGTGGTGTACCATTCTGCACAAACTATCTCTTAATGCCTGCGGATTTTCGTGTGCCCGGAAATATTCGTTACGTATATTTGTTATTCCACATTTACCACATATTGTCTCCTCAGTAAATGGTATCTTCACGGGGGAATTGGAATTGCGTTGGACGACAAAATTAACAATTCATTGATCGTTGAAAAGGTTATTGTCATTAGAAACTGAAAAATTGCCAAAAGATAATAGAATAAAATACACAAAAGAATTCGGGGAATAGCCGATATACGCAGTAAAGTATTATATAAATTTTGAGTTTTTATAGCAAATGGTAATTTTTTATTTTACACGACAAGTATACACGTCAACCGCACCGAAATAAAGTTTTGGATTGACGTGTATATATGTCGAACGCAGTCGGTAACTGAAGTAGTTACCATGAGATTCAACTTATTGAGATAAAAATCACGTGACGTTATAATTAACTCTCTTAAAAAAATATTTAATATTATATTTAATAATAAATATTTGATATAAAAAAGGTTTACTCTTTCTTTAAGGGCATACTGTTTGCACACGGTGAGACTGTTCCGACTGGAAATCATTTGATCAGATTGTACGTTCACGAAGCAACAAGAGTGTATTCGGATAAATTAATCAATGCTGAAGATGTAAAAGCCTTTCAGCAATTGCTGAAGGAGTCGCTTCGCAAAAATATTTCTGTAAGTTTAAAAATGTCAGTAGTATTAATTATTATAAATAAAAGAGAAGTAAATAGGTCTTTGTTACGTATATTCTTAATTTAATTTTTGATAATGATAAATTTAATAATATCATTTATTATGACAGGAAATCGACGAAAATATTGTCTTTGCTGGACCAATAATATATTGTCATTTTGCGGAAGGAATCGGTGAACCAAAATATATGCCAATAAAAGATTGGCAACAATTGACCAAGTTACTAGATGAAGCTCTGGTTAATTATAACGAACTGGTAATAATTTATATTTAAAATATAAATTATATAATATATCATATAAAAAAATATAAATAATATTCAAGTTAATAGTTTTGTCAAATGTTACAATAAAACAAATCATAGTCATTCTAAAAATAAACATTCGAAATTATGAAAATCTTATGGAAATCTTTTGACTATAGCTTAAAATCAACGTTCCTTCGGTATAGAATGTGACAAACGAAATAATTTCACATTCAGATGTAAAAGACAGTTTTTATTCTGTTTACTACATTACTACAAGATTAAATTTAGATCTTTTGTTATGGATAATATAAAACTTACAACATACTTGCTAATTTTGACATATAGATTACACGCTATACATAAACAATATTTACATACAATATTTTGGTACATGAAACGTTTTCCACACAACTTTTTTTGCACTCTTGTAAAAATAGATAACATAAGAACTTATTTTATATTGTATATAGCAGTATTATTAAAATTTAATGTAAATTAGTTTCTAATTCACGAGTAAGATGTTTTTATACGTTTTTTGAATTAAAATTAATTGATAAAACAAGTAAAACTTATATTTATTCTGATTGGAATATTCTAATTTTTTATATATGTTACTATTTCCTTTTTCTAATCGAATATATATTTTTTTACCTTGGAGTAGGTAGCGGCAATGAATCTGGTTTTATTCGAAGATGCTATGTACCAGGTTTGTCAAATAAATCGCATTCTGGAGTCACCAAGAGGAAACGCATTGCTTGTTGGTGTTGGAGGAAGCGGAAAGCAATCTCTTTCTAGCCTTGCGTCTTTCATTGCAGGTTTAGAGGTACTTTTGCAATAATTATTTGTAAAATTCCCAACACCATGCAATTCTAACTAATCCTTATCTTTCCATAAAAATCACCACCTTTTCAGACACGAAAAGTGAAACATTTACCTATTATGAAAAAAATGTAAAAAGTGAACACTTAACAAAGTAATAGAACAGTAAAGGTAATTATACGTCTAGAAAATTTCAACGAGTTAAAAATATATTATCAAGATCAAAATTCTAAACAACGTTTTTCGATACACATAATCGCCGCTCAGTCTTCGTTTCCGAGATATTTACAAAAACTTTCAATTAAATCTAGTTTTCGTTACATTTCATTCTGGCACATGGGTGGTCATAGTTTTACATATCCCAACCTAAACTTGACTTATTGATGCTAATTATCTTCGATATAAGTAGAAAAATATAAATCAATGAGTTATAGGTTAGATTATATTAATATTCGGCTGCCATGGGGCTGCTCGTAACGCTAGTATGACTTAATTCTTATTTCATGCGATTTTGTAAGTGTATCGTAAATTAGATTAGTACTATTTATTATTATTTATATATATTACCAAACATACATTTGTACATAACTCAAAACCTAAGACCGCGCATAGTTATTATCATGTCATTCAATATTCCATGTTACATTAAAAATTAAAAAATAATAATTACGTGTGTGTGGGGAAAGCGAGCCAAAACTTGTCCGCGCTCCAGTTATATTCCAGTTATATTTGGAACTTCTGTTGGCCGTACTGTCCTATCTGCACTTTTCGTATAACATCACTATCTTTTAAGTCAATGCTGCTCAGGTTTGAACGTGTTACGTCAATTCATTTGTGGATGCCCCACTTGTGATTTGTACGAAAAAAGAGCAGCATGTAACGGTTCGTATTTTGTGGTTGGAGAGCGTGTCTAGTGCCGATATTTATCGAACACTTTGTGCACAGCAAGTGTGTTTGAATGGATACAGAAGTTCAAAGAACGTAGCACAGGTGTCAGTCATGAAAAAGGAACCGGAAGGTCGTCCACATCCACGACTGATAACAACATTAAAAGTGCACGTAAACTGATTCTGTCGAATAGATGGGTGATATTGAATGATACGGCAAATTATTTGCGAATCAGTCATGACTCTGTTTATGCAATACTCCGCGATAGACTTAGGTTTCGAAAAGTTTATACGAGATGGTACCGAAACAATTGACGAAGAGGCGAGTATGGCGCTGCATTCACGCACGGCACGCAGCTCAGTAGAAAACATTTTTTAATGAGGGAATGCGAAAGCTCTTTAACAGATAGGCAAAGTGTATTGAAAAGCTGGACGATTATGTAGAAAAATGAGGTATGTCATTTTTGAAAATAGCTTAAAATAAGTTCTACAGCGACAGTGCGGATAATTTTTTTCTTACTCTCGTACATATCTTCTGCCTCTAATCATTATTAATATATGACGAGCAGGCAGTTAAGAGGTAATGCAATATTTTCTGTAGCAATAGATCCATTGAAAATTATTTCACACTAGAATTGTTGGCTACCTAGTAGTTACTGTAGCCTAAACCATAATATATTCATTTTTTTTCTGTTTATATCATCTCTCATCAATAAGTTAAGTTTAAATTGGAATATATAAATTGTATATATATTGAATATTAATTGTTAAATCAGTTGATTTACAAGCAATAACATCGCTCTTTTTCTCTCTGACTATTGCCTTATTTTCGTAGTTTTCATCAAAGAACTACATGTATACAATATATTCTTTGAATTCCTAATAAAAATAGGATCATATTAGAAAAATTCATTACTATGATAAAAAGTAACTGAAGAAATTATACCTACATAGTTTGTGTCATGTTCCTTAAAATCTCAGGTAAAGTGAGAATTAGAATTTGATAGTACTGGAATAACATTAAATAAGGAATTGTTACATAACAGATATAACAAGAGTGCAAAGGAGAGATAAATTTTATTATTTTTTAATTGAAACGAAGGTATCCTAAACGATGTTTAAATAGTTTTTTAATGGTCCTGAGGTGAAATTTTGTGTGAATTTCTGCTATTTGAAGAATGTGAGATAGATGGAGAATAAGAATTAACTGTGAACTTTCATAGATCAAATTTTTTTTAATTAGTTTCAAATTAATATCAACACGTATACATAACATGTAAGCAATCTCTTTACATAAAAATTAATCAAAGTCCTTTACATTTTAGGTTTTTCAGATACAATTACGAACAGGTTATTCGATGACTGATTTAAGAGGCGATTTATCAGGTTTATATCTGAAATCTGGATTGAAAGGAATCGGAATAACTTTCGTGATGACTGATTCTCATATCGCCGATGAAAAATTTCTGGTACTTATAAACGATATGCTCGCCTTCGGCGAAATCTCCGAATTATTCGCCGATGATGAGGTAGATAATATCGTGAACGCCTTAAGAACTGAGGTACGTTTTCTTATTTGTAAACAAAACACTTTCTATGCAATATTTGGATCGCGATCTATTCCTGTTATGCAAATTATTTTTTCTTCGCGGTAATGTCTTATAACTATAACTATTATGCATTGGCAATCAACCTTACAAAATTTCGTTACGGCGCACTCTTTTGTGCACAAATATAATTTTCTATTTATGCTCTTTCCATATAGTTGATTATGAGTTATACATAACATATAAAAAGACAAGCAAATATTTTCGATATTAACTTTTGTATAACTGAGTATATTGAACCCATAAAAAGTTCAATTATCTTAGGTACAGGATGTTCAAGAATTCTTTGTCCTTGAATCTCAAGATCAGATTTTTTATTGCATTGTATAGTACTCGTCACGACGGACAAATTGATTGAATTGTGCCTTTGCAGTACCTTTGAGGAACCATGAATCGCAATTCAATCATTTTCTTGGAAAAAATGCTCAAGTTTCATTCGTCACATATATATATGTCGGGTTTACATTAGAATTAGGGTTAGGGCCGTGAAACGAATCTTCGTTTGGGTTACACGTTGTCGTTATGCAATAGAGAAGACATTGACTAGTGCAAATACGATTACTATAGAACCGGACAAGTAATCGTGGTAGTTAGGTACTCGAGAAACTAACGACAATGATCCTAGGTTCAATAACGAATCCGCGTTCGACGGGATGATAGATGAACGTACTCACAAAATCTAAGTCGGACGCGTAATATTCACTGGTCGTAAAGGGTTACTCCTTTCATCAATGAGATCGCGAGCGAGAATGCCTTTCCCGTCCCGATGATGCCACAGAGGAAAACTATAATATATATTTCGGGTTCACATTATGATTAGGGTTAGGTGCGTGTAACGAATCTTCATTTGGATTAGCCATTGTTGTTATGTAACAGAGAAGATATTTACTAGTACAAATATGATTATTACAGAATTTGACAAGTAGCCGTAGTAATTAGATACTCGAGATGCTAATGACAATAATCCCACGTTCAATAACGAATCCGCGGTCAGCGGAATAACAAAATGCGCTCCTTTCCAAAGTCCAAGTTGTACTCAACTTGCTTGCCTACGGTACAAGTATTACTAAACTGACTCTTTGTTAAAACGTAGAATATTCACCGAGCGTGACACCATGTAACTCGCTACTGAGACATCACGAGAGAGAATGACTTTTCGTCAGGATGATGCTGCAGAGGAAAACTGTGATGGGGTGTGTCTAAGGACACGAGATCATCGGATTCGTCGAGAAAAGCCCTTGTTCGGAAAGTGAGGGAAATTGACGTTGTTGTTAATTGGTCAATTTCCATGTTGGTATCGAGAAAAGGATGCTAGCCGCCCTTGTGGGAAGGTTGCTAGTGGGAAGCGTCGTTCGTGAAAAAAATACATTTCCCCTATCTTCACGTAGTTGGGACAAAAACTGTTTCTCTGTTTGAAAGACTTTAGTAAACTAAATCTCAAAATTTATAACGGGTTCTCAAGCTAGCTGAACATGTACAGTGGAGATGCATCGAAATCTGGTAATCATCTTACCCGGAGAATAGGGTCTGCGTATGGCGAGCCACGGGACAGAAACCGTTGGAATGTTTACTGTCGCGTGTGGCCACGAATATTTCTTTTAAGGAGAGCTATAGAATTACTCCATACCTTTGTTAGACAAAGCGTTCATCCCGTGACCGCGGCTACGTTCGGCGACTGACTGTTGCCTCGAGCCCAAGTTCATTATCACAACTCTCGAACAATTACAATCGGATTGAATAACTACAATTGTTCAATTACAGCTATAGTAGACTCTAGGTTACAATGTTGCGGGATTATCCAAAATTCCAAAGGCTCCGGTGTTCTTTCATCTCCGACATATACAATGAATGAAAATTTAATATCTTCTTTCCAAGAAAACGGTTGAGTTACGCCCGATGGTTCCCTTGAGTGTTTTCTTCCTCGTAATGAATACTACACGATACAATAAAAAAATTTGACCGTGAAATTGGATATTAAGGTCAATTTTGCGGTAACTTTTTCAATCAGATGTCCGCCGATTTGAAGATGTAAAAATACCTGCCAAAGCTATGAAAAATAATTTTTGGACATCCTGTACACTATATATAGTTACCCAATACAAATAAGTTATCATAAATTGAATTAAATATCATCCGAAATGCCACTTGTTAGGGGAAATTATAAAATAGACAAAGGCATTTTCATAACGATATTATGGCAGATAGTCCGCCGCTATTTGGCCTTACCCTAATTTATAACTAAAGGTCAGCTTTATTCCTTTTAACGGAACCGAGGTGGGTATTAAACGTGTTAGTTTGTTTAATAAAGAGACACGTGATAAAGTTGTGTTAGTCAATTATATTAAAATCACTTTAAGTACAAGTAGAGATCTCCGTGTGGCGTTGGCGAAGCGCGCTGGGCCCGCCGCGCCCCCCGGTGGGGTTCGGGCTTTTGGGCGTTGGCGGCTCAGCGCCTCGGGGCCGCCAAGCAGTCCGGTAGAGGAACCGGGCTTCCTGGCACGGCAGCCCCAGCGACGAGGCGCGGTGTGACAATGGCCACACACCGCTCCGGGGCCTCTCTCGATCGCAGCCAGGACAGGACGGTCATCGTGGATGTTTTAGTCGGTTGGAGTCCGACACTACCACGCCGCTTTCCCCAGAAGTGGTCTGGCGTTCGTGCGGATTTCCTCCACGTAAATATAAAAAAAAAGTAAAAATAGAAATGGACACGCCGAAAATAGCAACTAAGAACTCCAATGGTCTACAATAACGGGCCCTCGAAATGAAAACATTTCTGTATAACAATAATATTGACATATTACTTATTTCATAGACATATTTCGCTCCAAAAAGCTACATGAAAATACTATATTGCACCATCTCCAGGCAACCCTCGGGAAAAGCACGCGGAGGTGCTGTGTGATAATAAGAAACGATGTCAAACACCACTTACATAGTCAAATTAATCAGGAACACGTTCAAGAAACCACCGTTACAATACAGACTAACAGCAATTACTTCCAGATATCAGCAGTAAATGCACCACCGCGACACGAAATGACATTACAAAAATGGGAACAGTATTTCCAATCGTTCTGTGACAAATGCATCACAGCGGGAGACTTCAATGTTCCATCGTATCACTTCAGCGCTCGCTCCCTGCCGACTGAACGGTAAAGACAGCAATTTCGGCGCCGAGCTCAACGTGTTAATTGCCGCTTTCAACTGTCGACGTAGGCGCTCTACCATCCCGTTGGGCGCGAGACGATAGGCCGTCGTGTGTAAATGTTTGATACCGAGAACCGGCATAGTTCCTTAAACAACTGTGACTCGAAGTACAAGTACAGAGATAGTGTATTACGTCGTAAATGTCGTTAAAACGTCCTTACTGAGCACTCATACTTCTAAACACAAAATGACGTTCAGACGCGCGTGATTGTTTTGAATCTAGGTACAGCACGTATGTATTCCATATACTTTGGAATTTTGTGCGACCTTTGGCACTATAACTACCATACCAGTCAAAATGCCTGGATCTACAATTTTATTTTTAAATTTCTACTTCATGTTACATTTTCTTCTGCAAATGATGTAATGATTTTTGTAGCGCCAACTAAAGGAATAATATAATGAATTTTATTTTTTTATTTTTTCTTTTATGTATTCAAATTCAAAATAATTTTGTACCATTGCTACTTATACCAATACCAGTCAAAATAACTGGTACTTGTCCCAAACCCAAACTAACCAATTTCCTCGTTTTGTACAATTTCCCACACGTTTTTAGAAATGTTACTACGTATCATTCGATATGATGGTGTCAATTATCAAAAAAATTTCGGATCGATCATGATGCTGACATCAGTCAAAATGACTGATTCTACAATTTTATAAATGTGCCAATCCTCGTTTAAGAATCATGGTCCCAAATAAATTAATAATACCAAAAATGCACTGCATAACATGAACTCCTTTTGTAAGAATATAATAAATCAATAAGTATAAAAATATTGTATTGCTAGTATGTATTTTCTAAAGACCAGTCATTTTGACTAGTTCTGGTAGAAATAACTTTGTCGTAACTGTCGATGGTTTTAATGTTAGTCAAGACAGTGCGAGTGGAAGTTGTACCATATTTGACAATAGATTTTATAATTGCGCGCGACTAGTCGCAAGTGGAAGCAGGCTAATGTTTGGAAAGTCGATAACCGGCGTTTAGAAGTTGCCGAGCCTGTTGTACCGACACCTCATAGCCATATCACCGAATATGGCTGTTTACAGTTTAGAGAATGCGTGAAATAGTTTGTGGATGACAAGTGGCCCCATGTAGTATTGCCAAAGAATGGAGAATCTTTCTGAAGGATCCCGTCACAGAGTGCGGATAGCAGCGATCCCTTTTGATAAGCAGGCTATAAGGGGTCACAAGGCATTTACCTCAGATCCTTGAGGCAACAAAGTCTTCATAAAAGATAACCTAACATTAGTATACATACCTCATATTAAGAGTGAAAATGTGACGATATATATCAGCAATACGAATAAAGTAGTTGTAGTATTTCGAATATTATAAAATTTTTAGTTCGCCGCGCAGTAGTTTCGTTGATAGAACAAAAAAAAAAAACGAATAGTATAACTACATGTCATATGCAGCATTCGATTGACCGGCTTAATCGATGACAAACAGTCCGGATAAATCGTGATCGAAGTGGATAATCGAGACTCGGAGGAAAATAAATAAAAACGCATTTTCTATTCCAAAATAAGCTTCTTACTTTTAAGAGATGTAATTCCTTTGATAATATAATCATTTTTTTCATTTATGGTACAATTATTTAGAACATAATAAATTATTTTTTCAATTCTACATTTACAATTTTGCTTCATCATGCCAACTTTCCACTATCATTAAACTTTCTGTTAGGCTAGGTACGCCTTCTTGTTACTTCAAATACCGAAGAACACGATTCAAAATTGCAGTACCTTCCTTATCACTAATTTCTTCATTGTCTACAACGAAACGTTGGACTTATTCTGCACAGTTGCGGTTATATCTGCGTCGGTGATGTGTAAATTATTTTCAGATAGCATTTTGTATGTCGAGTTCATCCAGTTTCTCGCAGTGTGGCGCGTTTGTATCATATTATGTCAGAATGTTCTGTATCAACAATTTTATATTTTTAAAGTTTGAACTATGATTTAATTATAGTCTGAATCTAAACTTTGCCCCGTGCATTGGTACTCGTATAAATAATATCTTTAATACTGAGGAATTTCAATGCAGTTATTATATATTTGCCTTATGCATTGCTTCAATTTTTATTCTAATATGGTATATTGACGTTTTATTATATCGTAGGTAAAACAAACCGGCATGATGGACACCAAAGAAAATTGTTGGAAATTTTTCATCAATCGAGTTCGAAATTTGTTAAAATGCATTCTTTGCTTTTCTCCCGTTGGTGCAACATTACGAAACAGGGCTAGACAGTTTCCAGCAATCGTAAACAACACTTCGATCAATTGGTTTCAAAGCTGGCCACAGGATGCTTTGAGATCCGTTTCCACCAGGTTCTTAGAAGTAAGACAATTTAGCACATTCTTTATAAAGCTTAATAAGTCATTTAGTTAATTTAATTTATGTTAAGATATCAGTGTGAATGAAAACAGATATTATATTTTACATTTTATTAGATTATTTATTACATTGAAATGTTTATAAAATCAATTTATCAAGGGTATCTCTATATCGCATCTCCGCTATTTGTACTGTATTATTTTTTGGAAAAGACGATAGAAGGTGATTTTTAGAAAAGGTATAAACATAAAACTATTATTAATTTCATAACATTTTATATGTAATAATAATTTACGAGTACATTACTGAATCGCATTTAAACAACTTGTTCACATTCGCACGCGCAATACTATGTGAAATAAATAGGATAGAATTCCATTCGCTATCATTTGTTTGTCATTATTGATGGCCGTTTGGACAGCCTATAGATTACAACAAATAGACCTACACTGCTTTCAAAATAAATCATTATTAATTTTAGTAATTTTAAAATCTAAATTTAAAAAAGTTAACAAATTTCTTAGTCTACATTTCTAATAATTTTTAAATTAAAAATTTAAAAATTTTTTAAATCTAAATTATAAATTGCTTATAAATAAGAAAAATCGCACTAAAGTATATGTAAATTTGTCGTTTCCCTAATTTTTCCTAAAAGTGGACTTACACTACTTACAAAATAAACGGTCCGTAATCGCTTCATTCGATTATTACTTATGAATAAACTTAATCTGTCTTCCTGATATTATTTTATTTTCATCTATTAAGTTTATCATTGTGATATTTACTGATTGCAGGAATTAGAAGACCTTCCAAAAAAATACAAGCCATCAGCTTCTTTGTTCATGTCATACGTGCATACTAGCGTTAATGATATATCTTCGCTTTATTTACAAAACGAGAGAAGATACAACTACACGACTCCAAAAACGTTTTTGGAGCAAATTTCTTTGTACTCGAAGTTGCTTGTGGAAAGAACCTACGACGTAAAAGCGATGATAGAGAGATTGAAAAACGGCCTGGAAAAGCTGGAATCTTGCGCTGGCCAAGTAATAACTTCATTCGTTATAGTAGTACTATATTATATAGACAGAATATTAAATAACATTTGATTTTTATAATATACTTGACAGTTCACGAATTTCGAAGACACATTGCATATTAACTATTTAACGAAGACACATTGCATATAAACATTGCAAATTAAAACATTTTCACAGTACTACTAATTAAATTAAATATATAAAATAACGAATGATAGAAATATATAAAATTCTCAAAAGTTTAAACTATCAGAGATTTTAGTTATAACTGGTGTTGTAGAACTCCTAACCAGTTCGTAGAGTCTTAGCTATGAAAGATGAATAATAAATAAATAAATAGATTAAGCACAAATAGTTTATTTCTTAAAGTAAATATATTTTGGCAATAAGTATGTGATTGTGTAAGTTTAAAATTTTTAAAAATCTGTAGATCCCAACAAAATTAAAAATTTCTTTCAAAGTCCAAAAAAGAATTCCTTAATTGTTCGATAATTGATAATTGTTCTATTATTGTTTACGTGTGCGTAAATTCATTTTTTAATATGAAGACCAAGATTATGATGCATTAATTGTCATTTAAACAAACAATATTGGAAGCTTTAATGTTATTTAAATTTTAAGTTTAATGTTTAAAATATTCGGGCTTTTAGAAAATAGCAAATGTTTCAGCAGAGAAATAATAATACGATAATGACCAGATTCATCAGAATCGCAAATAAATGCATAGATGAATTCAAGAAATTAATTGAGACTGATGTGTATCTTAAAGACGTCTATTATTTAAATTTATCTTGTTCTTGTTCCAGATTATTGATCTCAGTTAGATTTATTAAATTATTTCGTATCATTAAGCGCCTTATCCGCTCACGTTAAGCAAATTAAAATACTAATAAAACTTTTTCAAAAAACAATGTCTTACACCTGACCAGCCTTAAACAAATCGTTAATTATTTATCTTGCCAAATTATATTTAAGATATTAATAATTTCGTTATGTATTTAACTTTTTTTATTTGCAAGTATTAATATACGCAAATGCATCTATCCAAAATGGTATCCAAGATATTTGGAACGTTAGTAATCTCATTATTTATCGTATATTCAACGATAAGAGACATAGCAAACTTCACAAAGTTTGAACCACTGTTTATATTAATATAAAACTTAATTGATTTAGTAAATTTACACAAGGTTATATGAACGTTAATCGATAGGTAAGCGAATTAAGAGTGGTGTTAGCAGCCCAAGAAATCGAATTAAAAAAGAAGAATGAAATTGCAGATAAAATTCTTGCCGAAGTCCGAGCAGAGAATACTAAAGCCGAAGGGGAAAAAGCTATTGGTATTGTTTCGCTTCTTAAATCCGATCATGCGTCCCAAATTATTTTTATTTGCTTTCTGATAAGAAGTATTATTTAAAAAATTATTAGTGTAATTTTTAGAAGACTGTTGACATTTATATTTTTGTACACGTATTAATAACCTAATTATTATATATATAATACACAACAAACTTTGGATAAGTGCCTGTAAATACCCGGTTGTTATCCCTAGCGCTAAGGAAAATTCCTTCCAAGGTGTCTTCCAATACTTCGTGAAACTCAGTAGCATAATTTAATCCGAATCCGAATGTTATTCAGATACTACTAATTCAGTGATGAAACACTCTTACATTTGACTTTTTATAAATTGTAAGATTTTTCTGTTTAAAATAAGCGTAAACACGATATATCTACTTCCGATCGCATTTAATAGGCAAAACAAAATAAGTTGGAGTCCTTAAATAAGCAAATATGCACCAAATTATATCGTCTTTCATCTCATCCTAATCAGAAAGATCTCATTGGTCGAGGTTCAATAAAAAGTAATTTAACAAAAATAAAATAAAAATAGTTATTATTATAATAATAACAAAATTCGCATTATAATAATAATAAGTAATTCAATAAAAATAAAAAGTAGTTCAATGAAAATGAAAAACAAAGATTCATCGTTGCATTAGTATTATCTCATTAATGTTTCGATATGTTTCTTTCTATCAAGTCGATTCCCAAACCTCCTTGATCTTCGCATACGCTATCCTTTTCTATGTTTACCAAAATTGCAAGCCGTATCGACACTTGAAATCGATGTCTCCATTGGATAAGTGCCCTGCTTGGGTCTCGATTCTTCGACTACTTATCCAAAGTTTGCTGAGATTGATATGTATATTACATTATGCAACGGTATAATTAAAAAATACATAGAAAATTGTCACGCGTTGAGCAAAAAACTTGTGTACAGTGTCCGAGGAAGAGGCAAAGGTAGCTGAAATAAAAGAAACAGTAGCAGAGAGACAAAGGAGATGCGACGAGGATTTAGCAAAAGCAGAGCCTGCAGTTCGACAAGCTGAAGCTGCTCTTGACACATTAAATAAAGTAAGACATTTGTTTGAAAGACAGATTCAATTATGGCACTTATATTTCTATTCATCATATTTAATATGTATAAATATTCTTTCTAATTTCCTCTTCATGACATTGAAACATGATAGGACAGAATAATTAAATATATGCGAACCAATATAGAATTTATTATCATCAGATTCAATTTGATCAAAAATCTAGGTTTATCTTGAGAAATTTAAGATTTTTATAGTACATAATTATCAAAATCGAGGCGACAATGTTGAAAGAACATCGAGATACATTGTAGGGATGTTTTATTGAGAGGAATAGCTGAGACTTACAAACAAATCATAAACGATAGAAAATATAAGGAAATATCATAATAACGTTTACACTCGCCACTCTGTGAAGACTGAATACGTCCTTACTTGATTATATCCACCTCACATCGAAAACAGAACAGCAAAAATATATTACATTGTGTTACACCACACTATATAGGTAAAGTTAATTATTAGAGTTATTATTGATAGTTGTCGAAATATCAAAATAGATACCGAGGGAGAGTAAATTATGTCTACATTTTATATAGTGCAGTAACACAGTATAACACATTTTTGTTGATCCTTGGTACATTTACAGAAAATTAGAAATAGAAATTAAAATTGTACAGTGTCGGAATCTTTTTACAATCGATTTTACATAAACATATATGTAGTTCCAAAAAGACATGATTTACATTTGAAAATCTCGATTATGATAACTCTAGCTATTTTAATAAAAAAACCCCGATAATTAGATTTTATTCCGGATATTTCACAAAATTATTATCTAAATTTCAGAACAACTTGACAGAACTAAAATCCTTTGGAACGCCACCGGAACAAGTAGCGATGGTGGCACAAGCTGTTTTAGTTTTATTTTCCCCCAGAGGTCAAATTCCAAAAGATAGAAGTTGGAAAGCGTGCAAAGCGATGATGGGACATGTTGACACATTCCTCTCGCAACTTCGAAATTACGACAAAGAGAACATTCATCCTGAAGTAGTCAAGGCTATCCAACCTTATATCAACAACAAAGGTGGGCAGTAATTCATAAATTTTAATACACTACTATTTTACAATTCAGTAAAATTGTAAAATTGAGTAATTTACAATCAGTAAAATTAATGAAGTCAATAAAATTAATATACAATAGAACTTCGTTTATCCAAACAAATGAATCCTGAGCCTCCATTATCCGAGCTAGGCTCAAGAGTAACCTCGTAATATGTGCAATCGGATTTTATACAGGGTGGTTGGTAACTGGCGGTACAAGCGGAAAGGGGGTGATTCTACGCGAAAAAAAGAAGTCGAAAATATAGAATAAAAATTTTTCGTTTGAGGCTTGTTTTTCGAGAAAATCGACTTTGAATTTGCGCTCGGTACGCGTGCGGTACGTTATAACGGATCTCACTGTAGATCGTTTTCTCGATGAAAAAATTAAAAAACAAAAATTTTTTATTCTATATTTTGGACTTCTTTTTTCGCGTAGACTCACCCCCTTTCCGTTTGTACCACCCAGTTACCAACTACCCTGTATAATGTCTATACCTGCTAATATATGTAGTCACTTGTTTTTATTCAAAATAAATACTATGTCGAGAAGTAGCAGTTGAAATTTTATAATTTCACTTGAATCGTAATGTTGCAAACAATGAGAAAAGTTGGAGAGATTTGGTATGTAGTACATTTTTATTACCAGAACTGCTCGATTATCCGGACTGCCTTCTTTTCCACCGACCTAATCGGATAAACAAGGTTCTACTGTGTATAAATTAATTTCAGTATACTAGGATTTGAATACACTAGATTAAATCTTAACGGTGGTTATAAGTATGTACGTATACATGTATATTGCTACAACTATTTCCAAAGAATTTTTCGTGTTACTGTAAGATAAGATTAAATAATCAATCATCAATTTTTCATATTATTTTATTAGGTTTATTAATACTCGCTTTCCTGATATTACTTTTAGCTTGGAAATATGGTACCGTATATATATAATGTACATACAGAAAAAATTCTAATAATATGAGATCGATAAATATTGCTTTGTATTTTATATATTTCCTATGAATTTCTACCGAAAATTTAAATATATTTATATAACACTGTATTTTATTTACCTCTATAGAACATACTGATAGAATATGACTAAAAAATTTAATTTAAAATTAATTGTGTTATTTGGTGTATAAATTAATTCGATGCCTTTACTTTTAACTTTTATACTGCCTGTATTTTCGACCAATCGCGGGGAGACGTAATCGCGAGGAGAGACGTCAACGGGACATCTGGTATCCGTCTGGCCCGCGGTGTATGACCTGGGCCAGGTAGAGAGTCGCCCGGCGTAACACTGCCTTTAAATTTACAAATACCTTCTCATTTTATAATAGTTTTAAATAAATGCTGTTTACGTTTATATAATTTAAACATACATTCAAATAGTAAAAACGAAACGAAAGGGGCTGATTTAGCTTCGACAACAACCGCCTCGTGTCGCAAAAGTTATAAACGAAGCAATTTCCAATGTAGAAAATCATGCCACATCTGAGCCTTATTGCATAATTAAACCAATATTATTATTAAATTCTAAATTTCACAATCTATAAGTTATTAATTCATATTAATAAGCTTTCTTCCACAACAGTCATAAACTTGATGGTAAAAGTCGACTTTGAATTTGCGCTCAGTACGCGTGCGGTACGTTATAACGGATCTCACTGTAGATCGTTTTCTCGATGAAAAAATTAAAAAACAAAAATTTTTTATTCTATATTTTGGACTTCTTTTTTCGCGTAGAATCACCCCCTTTCTGTTTGTACCACCAGTTACCAACCACCCTGTATAATGTGTATATCTGCTAATGTATGTAGTCACTTGTTTTTATTCAAAATAAATACTATATCGAGAAGTAGCAGTTGAAATGTTATAATTTCACTTGAATCGTAATGTTGCAAACAATGAGAAAAGTTGGAGAGATTTGGTATGTAGTACATTTTTATTACCAGAACTGCTCGATTATCCGAACTGCCTTCTTTTCCACCGACCTAATCGGATAAACAAGGTTCTACTGTGTATAAATTAATTTCAGTATACTAGGATTTGAATACACTAGATTAAATCTTAACGGTGACTATAAGTATGTACGTATACATGTATATTGCTACAACTATTTCCAAAAAATTTTTCGTATTACTGTAAGATAAGATTAAATAATCAATCATCAATTTTTCATATTATTTTATTAGGTTTATTAATACTCGCTTTCCTGGTATTACTTTTAGCTTGGAAATATGGTACCGTATATATATATAATGTACATACAGAAAAAATTCTAATATTATGAGATCGATAAATATTGCTTTGTATTTTATATATTTCCTATGAA
>NT_176966.1:0-378 GCF_000188095.3 Bombus impatiens
GTTTAAGCGCTCGTGGAACTCCATTTTACGCTGTAAATGCAATGCACCACGGTTTAAGATCGGAAACAAGCAAAATAGCTCGCAAATCGCGAAGATTTCGTCCATTTTGACGAAAACCAAAATCGCGGAGATTTAATACATTTTGATGAAATCTATCCGTCATTTCATTCTCCTTGGAGATATTTCTACGTTTAAGCGCACGTTGAACTCCATTTTACACTGCAAATGCAATGCACTACCGTTTATGCGTCGAAGCAGTCAAAATAGCTAGCAAATCGCGAAGATATCGTAGATTTTGATGAAATCATCCCGACATTTCCTTCCCGTTGGAGACATTTCGACGTTTGAGCGCTTGATGAACTCCATTTTACGCTGAAA
>NT_176967.1:0-73085 GCF_000188095.3 Bombus impatiens
CCGCCACGAAATCGCATGCGTCTGGTGGCTGAGGCGGACTCGGCTCGGCTCGGCTCGCGACCTCGTCGTCCGGCTTTCCGCTTGCCCACACCATGCTCACGGCGCAACGATACGCTTCTCTCTCGTCCATTCTGGGGCCGAGTGGCCGAGCCGCCAGCTCTCCGGTTCCCTATCGTCCGAGAGTTGCCTTAAAATATGCTACTTTATTTATTTACCGACACTCCGAACCGCGATTACAGGATATCTCGTGACGGTCAGCATTACGCGCCTCGATATGCTACACGTTATCGTGAAAAACACCAGTTTCCTGCAGAGAAGCACGTCGTTTCGCTGTTCTGATCCTCTTCGAACCTCTCTGGGCAGTCGTATGCATAGAACCTCTGACTCGTTTGATTTCATCAATTGAAATTGATGACTGGCTCGTAGGATGTGTTAAGACACTTCTAGAAAAGTTTTATCTATGTGTTACGTGTGTTATTGGAAATAATTCGCAATTTCGTTAGCACCGTTATGAAATACGACTATCGTGACTATATCGGTGAAATTTGAAATTTCGAAATATTTCCTACGTTATTCGTAATATGGTAATAGAAGGTTTCTCTAAGCGTTTGATCTCTACTTATAGATAGAGAAGAGAGTCGACAGTTTGTGAATTCGTAGTGATTAACGATTCATAGTTGGCGGTTGGAAAGCGCGTTAATTGTCAGTCATTCGCCTCTGCGTTGCGGGGTCATCGGGCGGTCTCGTCCCGTACGCTCCTCTCAAAGCATTACACCCGTGTCCATGTCACCGAAGCTGCAGAACATCGTCTCGTAATTGAATCGATCTGGATCAATTGCTTATCAGCTGCGATACGTGTGCCTCGAAACATTTTCTTCGTAATGATACCGAGACAATGAATACCGAATACATGATACTGCAACTTTGTTAGCTTCACGGTATAGATTACGCAAAGAGAGAAGTTATTTACATTTGAAGCGCCTTCGAACGCCCTCCGAATCATTGAAAACCAAATGTTAAACCCTTTGAAACTACGTTAACCGAATGGAACAAAAGTTTATCTTAAAAATTTATCTCGAAGCTGAAAAGAACGAGGTCAATGGTACCTCGTGAATCTGAGGACCATCGTCGACTGAGTATTATTCTGGTCTGCAAAACTCAGGTGCCATTGAAATATTTTTGGCATATCGAGGTTATAGGGCATCTCGATATACCAGGGCTCAAAAGCTCGAGAATTATTCGACTATTTCGGGATTTGGCAGCGAGGTCTTTCTGGCCCTCGCGAGCTTCCACTCTATTTTCGTCTGTTTACATTCTCGAAGGGACCGAAGTTTCTCGTGTCTCTTTGCGTTCTCCACACTCTGTTATTCCCCTGAATTTACTTAGGTACCTGATTCTCCAGGAGCGAGGCAGCGGATCGAAGCTGGGAAATCCTAATCAGTTCTTCTCGATCTTCCAATAAAGCGTTTACATTGTACGATTCTTTCAAATGGAAATGAGAAAGACGAGAAGAGACAATAATTCCAACGACCCGTCTCTCTCTCTCTCTCTCTCTCTCTCCCATCGTACTACGTATAAGCTCGTTATCCTTGATCGGTAACGCAATATGTGGCTCACGTAAAAGCGACACGTTAAAGCGACGAGGTAAAGCGCAACCGAATGTTGCCTTCTCGTTGCACACGTTCGTCCCATCTTCTGTTTCAATACCTTTCGTCGATCGGTTTAATAGAATCTTTCATACGATTCTCACCTTCGATGTCAACGTCGTAGCCATTGATTAGTCATCGTCTACGAACTCGTAAATCAACATCAATGACATCTATTTAAGGCGTAAACACGGCTTTCTTTACCTCAAAGTCCCCTCGATATTAGAATTGAGCTCTAGTCTGACACTAGAATTATCGACAATTATAATTGGCAAATATATTTTATTCAGGCTCGTCACGGAAGATTCTAAGTAAACTACGAGTGTTTACGCATTTGTAGAAGATCGTAAGAAAACGCGTGTTCTTTAAAGAAAATTTCATTCGAAGAAACATTAGAAATTCGTTCAATTTCTCTAGCCTTTTTGCCAAATTTCGCGGTTCTCGCGTTAATTTCACCGATGCGCTCGTCTTCTCTCCACTCCGTAATGATCGATTCGCTGATCCGAAAAGATCCGCGCGTAAAACCGGAGTAGTTTACGGTGTCGCGTTCGTGGTTCTCGAGCAATTACGAGGGATCGTGGCCGATCGATACGAGGTGAAAGCAAACCTCGCACGCTTCGGGAGCAGTTAGAGAAAAAGGAGGAAGACAGGATGAAAGACGACGCAACGGTGTCTACAACGAGCTCGCTCGTCTCTTCGTCGCTTCGTTCTAATTAACGTCTCCTTAAACGCCTGACGCGGCGGTTTAAACGCTCTCCACGTCGACGTCACAAAGTGTTTCCGTATGGCGAATCGACTGAATTTTTCCCTGGGCCAATTACGTTTCGCCTTGTAGTCCATGGACCTCATTTTTCTCGCGTGATTGCGACACTCGTCAACAGGGGATCCCGCGACGCAGATCGCCATCGGGCCACTCAAGATTCTCTTGATGACGAGGCAGCAAAAAAACGAGCAAAGTCAGGAGCGAAGAATGTTGCTCTCGACTCGTGCCACTCTCGCTTCGAATCGTTGCCAGTAGGAATTATACGTGTTAGTCATCGGCACGATAACTTGACTAATTTCGTACGATTAGATGTAGAGTATTTATTACAACAGATACAGAACAAATCGGTCGAGATAGCCGAGTAATTTCGATCGTACATAGGGCTTCTCCAACTATCTCCCCCGGTTCTTCTTGCTGCATAGTTCGGATAATGGAAGCTGACGTTGAAAAAGTTGAAGTTACGCGGTTCTTTCTAGATCACCATCAACGAAAACAATTTCCTCGTATAACTGAATTTACGCTCAAAGTCTCGTTTCAGAGTAATTGGAACTGGGCTACGAATTCGTATACTCGAAGTCGAGTACCATCGGTATAATGAAGGTTGCACCGCATCAGAGCTCTATTATCGTCGTACCGTTCTAATACATCCGCGTTATTTTCTCGATGCAAATCAATTTGCCAATCTGCTCGTTCGACGTTTCAAGTTCGCGAAGCCGAAGCCCATCAACGTGTCGACCGACAATTCTAAAATTGTCGTCTAGGCCTGGCCTGGTCGGGGCCTAAAAACAGGATAGCCTCGAGGCCGGCAACGAGGGGAAACAATGTCGAAGAGATGCGAGAAGATGAAAAGAGGAAAAAAAAGAGGAAGCAGAGGGAAGCGGAGAACGGTTCGCGAGAATCATAAACGGCGGCGGTGAGACGGTAGTATAACGATCCCCGGGCTCTCGGTATATTTCATCGTCGGGTATATTCGTGCAGCGATTATGGCGGACAACAGGTGAGGACACGGGCAGATCTGGTGGGATAAGGTTTGAGGGTCACGCGTCGCCTCGGAAGGTCCGTGACTGAAAAGCTAACCGGTCCTCAATGTCCACCGCCCGACGACTCGTAGAAGACGTATACAACGTATACCACCACGTCCCTGACCGGTGGAGTTCCTAAATTTCCGCATTGCTTACGATCGCCTTACAAGTCGACGATTCCTTCCGATAGATCCTCGACATCAATCGGAATGGACGTTATTGAAACCGAGACTCTCTCGTTGACTGGGGACAGAGACCTTCGAATCGAGAGGAGAATACGGTCCTTGAGAGGTACCATTCGCGTTGAACGCCTCGAGTTTGTTCCTGGCTGGTCGTTTCTTTTGCTAGGCACACCGCACACGTTTTCATTCGACAGCGACTTTTTCGTTCACCGAAGGATACACCGGTGAGCCGCGGTCTTTATAAAAGTCCCAGTGGCTTTGTTCGCGGAACGTTATAGGGTTCATCGGCACCGAGCGTTTAACTCAAGTTCGACGATGTATTTTTGGTGTCGCGTTTCAAACATCACATATCGCGAGACGAGGGGATTCACCGTGCAATGCCTCGCATGCAGAGTGTCTCGATCGCTTAACGATCCTATTTCCTCTGCGTTCGTAATGCGAAAGCAAATTCATTATACCGCGATAAAAGAGTAAAGACGTAGAGACAGCGTGGATAAATGAAAAGTCAATGAGTCTGAGCGACGTGACTGTGGTCACGTAGTCTATAGGGAAGTCTGTCCAAACCCTTCTTCGTATTCTTCCTAGCGGACTTTGTAATTTGTGTCTGTAACCGTGACCTAACTTGGAATCGTGCGAATATAATTAATGATCGTCTTATCCTCTCATCTCTTGCTCGATCCTTGTGTATCGCTAAATCTGGAGCAGTTGCGCCCTTGGTATTAGACTACGGTTACGGTGGGTGGTACGTTATAACGTGTGATACGTCCGATGATCGATGCATACGCTCGTAAGAATGTCCGATTGCTCGGGCGTATTGAATTCGTCGGAACGCGCCTGGCCTATATAGCCTTACATTTTACACGAGTGGCGCGTCAAACGTTTTACCTTTTTTCATTGCGTGGACGATTGGCAAACGGTGGAGGGATCGGCGCTGCTGAGGATTTTATGGCAGCAACGATTGCGTCAAAGTTTATTGGAAGCCGGGCTCGCGGTTAGAGAACGACTCGAAGAGGATGGTATCGAATTACGATGAGGTCGATCTTCATTAGAGTCAATTGATATGATCTACATTCGCGTTAGATCACGTGTTCGCGATCGTCGATGTTTCTTATTGAGCTTAGGTCATCATACGCAAATGAGCGTGGCGCCATGATATTGCACGTAGACTGTGCGAATACCGGTGCGAAACTTTCTACTACGTGAAAATCAATGATACACCCTATATGCGTGTATACCTGACCGTTTTAAAAGGAAGTCATCCCATTAACCGCCATTGCCAAGTCACGATAATGCGCAAGGCTGCCGCTGAGATTCCACTTATTTGCATGAATTACCGTCGTAAAAAGTCTAGGCACTGCTCCAATTCGGACAGGTTGTCGTCCCGACGCGTGTACCTTAATTTACCCGTTTTCACACGATGCGACGCAATTGTCCCGGAAAGACCAGGAAGTTGTTCGATCGTTCGTCGCGTCGAAAGATCACGACGATTATCGTTGAGGAATATTCCACACTCGATTGACTCATTATTTGGAGAATAATTAAAATTTAGAGACGCGATTCGACAGGGTAAAGTTTCCAGGTACAACACGGAAAACACCGGTGACTCGTTTTACCGTGGATTTACGTATTCACGTGTGGATTTACAGCCGTGAAAAACGAATATCGCTGATATTTAGCAACAATAGCATTTTTATCTCGTCGGTGTCCTATCGCTTGGAATAAACGTGGGAAATTCGCAAATTAAATAGCAAACTGGCTAAATTGTCTTCGGTGTCTATCCTCTTCTCTTTAACTAACGATGAATCACGCCAGGATAATTTACATAATACGGTTCGTTTCATAAATTAAAGAACTAATAGCCGTAGTAATCTTAAAATTGATACTTTTATGTTTTCCTTTCCTTCTTCTTTTTCTCTTCTTTCCTATCTTATATCGACAAATCACCTCTTCCTGGTAGAAAGACTCTTAATTCGTTCTTTTCAGTTATTGTTATATCGTCCGTAGATGGACATGTTAATCGCATCCATGTCGAGCGAACGAAAAATGAGTAAAAATGAGCCGAATAAAAAATGAAAACGAAAGTACGATTATAACAAAGACCATGGTCTCTCGAATACTACCGTAACCGTGACTCGCTCTTATCACGTCGTCGTGTACACCGTGATAATTAGTATTTTATCCACGTAGATACACGCATATTGTCCCTACGAAAAGTGACCGCAAGGTCGACGATGAGAATACGCGCGAATGACAATGCGGAACGAATATTAAAAATGCCAGCTTGATCGTAGGAAATGCTTCCACGTTTCGTTAAATTCAATTCGAGAAGTGTTTACGAAACAGAAGACAGAAGTTTTGCCATTCGTTTCCGCTGGTGTATCTCGTACATAGGATCGTAAAATAGGGGGAAATAAAAATGATCGTCATAAAAGGTGCAGATTAAAGTGTTCGTTGGTATACGTTTTTCCAGGTTCCCATGAACGAGATGGATTTTAACATTCTGTGGATGGGGAATCATCCGAAGCCGGACATTTTACGGAACTTAATGCCCCACCAGAAAGTGAACCATTTCCCAAGGTATGTAAAACTGATGGGCGTTTGGGAGGGAAAATAAACACACAGCTCCAGGCAACTCGAGCAGTTGTGGATCACTCGAGCGAATAAATCAAGCTTTGTCGAGAATAAAGAAACACATTGTATATTTATCATGGGATGCGTTGCTGAAAATAATAACTGCATCGTCGATGAAAAAGAATCGGAGGCTGTGCAGCAATAAGGAAGCATAATATTTTATCCAATATTTAAACTGTATTTATTGGAAAAGAAGAGAAGGTATAGGTTTCGTACTCAAAAATGAAAAATTGACTATGAATTTATAGCATAGCCGTTTCACAAAGCGATTTGATTTTCATAGAGCTTCGGTTGATTCATTTGGTTTATACAAATTACTAAATTGCAGAGTAGAGCTGCTTCCTTATTAGCCGTTACGATTAGTTGTTTAGCTGTACGAATTAAATCAATTTTTTAAATCTCTGTCGTAGGTCGTACGAGATAACCCGCAAGGATCGACTGTACAAGAACATAGAGGCGATGCAACGCAGCAAGGGTCTACGGAATCTGGACTTTATACCGCAAACGTTTCTGCTGCCTAGCGAATCGAGGGAATTACTTACGGCGCATTTCAGGTACCGCGGGCCCTGGATTGTCAAACCAAAAGCCAGTTCCCGCGGACGTGGCATTTATATAGTTAACAGTGTGAGCATCATAATTTCTAGCTATGAATATAGATAACGTGGCCTGCACCCGCATGCTTGTTTTCGCACACCGTCGTACTTAAAATATTGTGATAAGAAGGCTCCTATTACCAAGCGTCATTACGTACTCTATTTCATGGTAGAATCAACATTGAGAATAAAGGCGTAGTTATCTTTCTCCCCGTATATTTACCATGTATAATATATTGTCTACACACGTATATATGTAAAAATTGATTTTCGTGCACGTTCTGTACTTGCAGCCTGAAAAGATTCTTACGGACGAATCTGTGATCGTTGCACAGTACATAAATAATCCGCTTCTAGTCGACGGGCACAAATGTGACTTACGGCTGTACGTAGCCGTGACGAATTACGATCCACTGTTGATCTACCTGTACGAGGAGGGCTTAGTGAGATTCGCCACGGTGAAGTACGACGGTGGCAACCAGTATATCTGGAACCCCTGCATGCATTTGTGCAACTATAGCATCAACAAATTCCACGTGGATTACGTAAAGTAAGCAGAACCGTTTTCACCACTGTAGACGTCCCGCCTGAACGAGAATTACTCCGTTATTCTAAATTATCTTGTAGAAGCGAAGATCCAGATGCGGAGGACGTAGGCCATAAGTGGACTTTGTCGGCGTTACTCAGACATCTACGTTCAATGGGACAAGACACGGAATTGCTGATGCAACGCATAGAGGATATTATCATAAAATCGATTCTTGCGACTGCCTCTGGAATCGTCAGCGGAGTCAAGCAATTTGTCAAGCATCCGGAAGCTTGTTTCGGTAATCGTTACTTCGTCGAATATAAAATAGGATATAGACTAGGACATTCTAATACATATTGTTTATTGCTGTTCTAGAACTATTTGGATTTGATATTTTAATCGATGACACGTTGAAACCATGGTTACTGGAAGTGAATTTGACGCCATCATTGGGATGCGATTCCCCGCTCGATGTTAGATTGAAATCGGCTTTAATAGCCGATTTACTTACTCTGGTTGGTATACCTGCGATCGATCCGATGTTACGACCGCAAAGCACGCACCTGAACCGATCCACAGTAACTTCTACTAAAAGAATAGTTAACGTAAGTAGTATATCGTGAGTTCTTGACCGAATATTCGAGTGTTATGAGCCATCGATCGAAGATTTTATTTGGTTATAGTGTAGGAGAGTACATTCAGCCGAAACATTATCACAAAGAAAAAAGAACGGTAGTAAAAGTAATATCAATAAATCAGGATTAACACCCGAACAGCAACGAATAGTAGCATCGGCGAAAGCTCAATTCGATCGACGAGGAGGATTCGTTCGTATATTTCCTAGTCCAAAATCGTGGGAAATGTACTCACAATATTTAGGTAAATATTTGAAAGCAATATTTTTTACGAGTTTTATTTTGATTAATATCGCATTGAATATTATTTTGTATCTTCAGATCCAACCACGGGCATACCAATAGCTTCGGATCCTTTAGGTCCAGGCAGACCTCCGCATCAACTTAATACGAATCATAATTTAATGTTACACGAGCAATTATTTCCCGCGGCTAGTCGTACTACTGACTTTATCATTCCCGAGGTTACATTGGACAGATTGTCTAGGTACTTTTATGAAAATAATAAAAAATTCAAAAACCCATCGTCAAATAATAATATACAATTCATATATACATTACAGATACGAAAGATATGAGAGAGCTTTGGTAAAAGGGCACAAACAAAGCTTAGATCGTGGTAGTAGTAAAGAGAATATCGATATAGATAAACATAAGTATAAGAGCCAAGTGGTGCAATCTATGCACGAAGGAAATAGACTTAGGTTGGCTATATGATCATCAAGTTATATCATCGATATCGTAGAATTTACAAATTCATAATGTATTACATAATTAACGAAATTTTTCAGTCCTGGAGAAGCTAGAAAGGCCTTCGGTTTATACTTAGGACATATATTACGTAAAATATCACAGCCTAATGCGGATCCAACATGTTGCGATCTTGTGATGAAATTTCTTCAACAGTCGGCTAGTAATTTAAGGACCCCATTCTTTTTTACGGTACGTCGTCTAAGTATATTGCTTAAAATTTTATATATTATAATTCAATTACTTCTCTCTATATAGTTACCAAGTAGTAAATTGAGTGATAAAGATCGTGCTGCTGTCACGGCTAAACAACTCTCAGACTTTTTACATTTATACAATCGAGAGACAGATCTTTACGCGGATACAGTTGACCGTCCACGTACTGTTCCGAATCGACTTTTCCAAAAGTTTTTAGTCGCGGCAAGGTAAGTTCGTAGTTAGTTTCTTTTATTTCATTTATATCGTTAATTATTAATATTTGATACTGTCTAACGTGCAATCTAATTATTAAATAGCGAACAAGATCTCGATGATATATTAATTCTACAAACGAGGCTATACAAATGCGCTCACAGTTTTTTGGGAAGAAGCGGTTTTGCAGGAAGTCTACCTGGTCCTAATTTATTGGGTTGTTTGCCCCACATTACGTCTCGCGTATATTCTAACGCTGCAACCAGCGAACAATGCAAATGTAATCAGTCATCAATTACTAGGCCTATAAAAGCTGCGCGTACCTAGCTGTACAATGTGTGAATATTTGTTATAGATACGTCTGTTCGTTAAAAGTACTATGTACGGCTGCTCTAGGACTTCCCAGTACAAGTGGACAATCATCCACGTATATATAATCTTAACGTTTCCCATATAAATATAGCACAGAAAATCATCATAAAACTAATATTTTGGGTACGCTTGAAAAGTGCTTTAATATTCGCTTACCAATTATAAAGTAGAAAAATGAAAAAGTCCGTTATACGATAGTTCCAGCGAATAATATCCCGAACCTCCTTGAAGAAGTTTTCTTGGTCTCTTTAATCGAGTTCATATTCTTACATAACAATTTTATCTTAAAACTAGTCTTTAGCATCAAAGATTCGAAGTTAGATAGGGAATGATCTTAAAATAAAGGAAACGCTCACGGATTTAGGTTTTGCGAGTTTTATCGTGTAAAACATGTGGCCAATTAAAATTGAATCGTTTTAAGATACAACAGGAACTTTAAAGAATAAATAATTCAATTAATAAATTTTAAGGACGTTCACGTTATCGGCCTACGTAACAGGCAATTAATGTTCACTTCTTAAAATAAAATATCAAATTTATTGATCGTGAAGAAACTTTTACAACTTTTACAAAAATATTTAGTTTGACATACTTATTTTACCATTATGTATTAATCATTCGAATATATAATTTTATACAGATCGATTTAACACTTAATTTCATTTAATTAAAATATATATCTTTTACCACAAATTTAGACGGTACCTTAATAATTAACTATCATTCTTAACAATTTTATCAAAGATGTTCCTATCTAAATTATATTTTTGTTCAATTAAAATAAACATATTCATTTATATCAGCTTATATTAGATGCCTCTTTAAGTCTAGCCAAGTTGAAGGCAGACGCATAAAGAATTAGCATGTGTTTTTCATTGTAATCTTATTCAGCATTTTGTTCGACAGTCTAAATTCGTCCATAAAAGATCTAGAGATAGACGTAAAATATAGTAGTTAAAAAAATTACATACAAACATTCAACGAATTGAATTTTTGCGAGTATATAGCTTAGGAAAGAAAATCGGTTTAAGAATTTTTTCGAGATCAATTTTTCAAAGTGCAATAAGAATAAATGATTAATAAATTAAAACTAGGCTCGTTATAAGATACAGAACATATTTGTATAGAAATAGTACATATACAGTATACATGTATATGTACAGTATACACCTAATTGTACAATGGTTTTTAGTCGTGACTCGGTAATATGCCTGATAATATTAAGTTACATGCATTCAGTTTGAAAGAGACATGTACCACAGCTTTCATGATTGTGGTTACTAAATGGAAAATGGGAAATGTTTGACGACACGATTGGCAGGTACCAATCCATTAGATTAAAATCGTATAGGTCTTATCCATCCATATAATGCCGTCAGTATTTAAACAAGGATTTACAGCTTATTCTTCCAAGAAATGTAATGTCATTTGCATTTTACAAGCTTTATACCATTGCACGCGAAAAAAGAAACGGAACAAAATTGTATTTTTCCAATTGCGTTATTAAATCGAAATAGGAAATCCTGGTACACATATATTCAACTCATTTGCTGTGATATAATCGCATATGACGGCATAAGTATCGGTTGAGCGCAGTATCTTTAACTCAATGGCATTCAATGTTATGTATAACATGTTATCGCAGTGGGTTGATCTCACATAGGACGAAAGTCTTAATGTTATCCCTTACTAAGCACAAAGAAAGCTATTGTTCATTGTAGCAGCGAAGAATATTGTTATTGCATAATTGTATTCGTAGCCTGACACGTTATAATCAGTTAAAAGATACGTTATCAGTTTATATTTTGAAGTTTAACGCATCCACCTAAACATACAACGAGTAGGCTTAAAAAATGTGGTTCTAAATGCGTGTTGGCCATGTTCATTTCGTTTTGTCCCGTTGAATTTCACACTTTTCGTATTAACTTTCATTTATAGTGAACGTATGTGTTATTTGCATAAGTTTAGTAGAAATATTTCGTATAGATATCTATTGTTAATTCGAACAATTAATATATGTATTTATATCAACTGAAGAGACATTATTTTTTAATTCATACAATATTATTTTTTTATATACACGCCACACATCACGTTTCATTGCCCGAATTCATATCTACATCTTGTGTCATAATATAAGCGGGACGTTTTGCAAAAAAATACTCTAGCATACCGGTTCAATGTCCGTTATTTGCGTCCATCCTAAATGTATAAAACATTGATGTCGTAAGTCAAGATTATCACACAAGAAGTGGTACGTACTGCCATTATTTTGTAAACATATCTTTTCTTTACAATCGTAATGTATTTTTTATATTGTCAGCAGTTTTATTTAAATAGACGTGCTTTATGTGTTTGAAACGTCAGTCGTGTAAAATAAAAAATGCACAGCAATTTCACTTATTTTTTAAGATTAATATTAGTCACGATTGTTTGAATGAAAAAACATGAAAAAAATAACTTTATAGTGTTCATGTATGTTCTAAATGTTTCTTGATTTGGTAAAGCGGCTAGCGATAAGTATACAATCTTAGCAAACGGAGAGTATATCGAAGTTACATTTACACAGATCGAGGGAAGGCACGAAATGTTAGGAAGCTTATTGATATATTACCAAATATATACATATACTTAACGTATCGTTCTTGTACTTAAATGTTCACAATCTGTTATGCCAAATGCTTTCTGTATTCGTATATGCGAAATATTTATTATGTTGTAATACAGTGCGTGACTGAAAAGTTTTTGAGGAAGATATAGATATTAATTCATGCGTAAAATATCAAAAATTTTTTCTTTCCAATCAATGAAATTTGTCTTTGAATCTTATGCAGTAAGTTTGTTAAAATGTTCAGAGCGTAATTACTTGTAAACTTTAATTAAAGAGGAATGTTGAATTTAAACAATAGTAAAAGTCGTCGGGAACGGTGAAATTAGCAGATGTATATATAAAAAAGGAAATTGTTATTACATACCTCCGTGTTGCGTATGCAACACTCCCTTCCTACCTGTGATTTGTAAAATTTACTAGTCAGCTTACTGCATTTACTATAAATAAAATATTGTAAGAAAACAATCGCTATGTACAACTATTTTATTGTAATCACCGAATATAAATAATGCAATCGTTACTCGGTAATATAACAGCATCGAAACGTCGGCATACAAAATAAATTGCAACTAAGCAAATATTTATTATTGTTAAAAATCTATTGTTGATTGTTATATAACCGAGTACTATGCAGCCTTCTTAGGTTTTAAACATTTAAATGATACCGAAAGGCATCGATTGTATGTACCTACAAGCAAACGTATTTTCGCATTGTAAAATTATCTTCAAATTCAAGTATTTAAAATAAAATGTAATGAATCGGGATATGCATCCCATGCCCTTGCATTTAATGTACCTTAATTAAATATATAATTTATACGGAAATTTAAATCAGAATTAAGGCGCTCTTCTTAGTTACTATGGTTCCATCGCCAGCTGGCGTTGAAAATTGAACATTTTTCCCCAGGAATTATCCTCCATGTTTTATCTAGAAATTAAAGTAGTGATTATTATGACGGAACAATACTTTCCATCGGTTTATTCATAACAACTTGCTCGTCTCATTATGTCGGAAAAAGTTACGTGAAACTTGAGAAATTATTAGAATTACAAAGTAAAATATAATTAAAATAGGCTTATATAAATTAATTATATATGTTACATACAGATAAAGATATTCTTTACTTTTTCTTCGATTGTGCAACGAAATTAATCGGCGCGAAAATGACACGTAAAGAACCGAAACTTTGTAAACATTTATGATCGTGCTTACTAAATAAAGATATTCTATAAATATTTCACCTGCCTAAATGGTCGAGAACAGAAGAATAATGGATTTGAATTGTTAAAGAATGACGTATCAGATGCTTTAATAAATGTAGTGTTTGTGGTATTTGCAAGAAAATGAAATTCTAACACAAACGAAGATTCAATTACAATTTCTGATTTGTGTATGTAAAGTGAAAAAATACTGCATTTATATTTTTATAAAAATATTTTTTTTGTGAGTATATTCTTTATCTCAGAATCTTTATAAAATCAATATTGCATTCATAACAAAGAGGTCACAACAGCCCTATCAAACTTTTATATTTAACATTCTAGGTACAATGGACTCTGAGGGTTCTGTTATATTGGAATCATGCGGAGAACATTCAATTTTAATTCAAACGGTAAAAGACATGGTTAATGTAAATACACATACTGATTTACAAAGTGAGGAAGGTGGATTTTTCGTAGTAACAGATGTTCAAGATGAACAACAAAATGTGATAGAAGTTTCAAATGAGCAATCAACAGTAGGACAGTCTGATGTACAATTTTCCTGGTCTAATTTATGTAGAATATGTGCAAATGTCAATGATCATTTAATCCCAATATTTGAAGGAGAAGGTCTACAACATGACTTATGCAATAAAATACATAAATATTTACCAATATGTGTATGTATTTATTTTTTATTGCTTATTACCTTTATTTATACGTATAGAATGTCACATAAATTATTTTTCATAGGTATCTGAAAATGATGCACTCCCATTACAATTATGTTACCATTGTGCTGCTACATTATTAGCATGGCATGAACTATTAGAAGGATGTCTGAATGCAGAAAGAAGATTATTAGAGATGCAAGATGCTTTGCAAGAAAAACAGGTATATACAAAGACTTAGTTATTCCAACAAGAAATTGTTTTTAAATCTGTATTAATTTCACAGGGTATAGAAGGATTAGAAACTTCTACACAGGATGCAACATCTGCACCTAATGTAACGGAATCACTTGTAAGTATAAGAACAGTACAAATAGCTTTTATCTGTGCATATCCCTTAAATGGTTCTTTTAATTATGTATAGCATCAACAGCAAGAAACTGTAAAGGATGAAGTCTCTGGGAATTCAGCTGTTAATGATTCAGACAGGTAATGACTTCCTTTATTTAAAACAAACTATAGAAAGACTATGCAACTATTGGAGCTATGCAACATGTGTAATTGAACGTGCAGAAAATATGCCCAATATAAATAATGTTACACTCAGTACTTAAAATTTTCACAAAATTAATTTTGATAATGAATATGGAACGAAGCAATGTTTTGAAAATTACTTTACATATTGACTATTTCAATTTGGAGTATGGAACAAGGATTACTGTGATTTCTTTCGATCAAAGCATTTATATATTGTTGTACACAAAGACTATTGCAAGTGGTCTATGCAAACGTCCTGAGAAAATGATGTATGACTGTGAGATTAAGGATTGTCAAGAAAAATAATCTTATTTTTCTCAAGTGCCATTGATTATTGGATTGAACAAGAACAATCTCCTATGTCGTATAACTGCAAATTCGGAGTCAAGTATTGACTGTTTTGCAGGTCCGGTAGTATGCGAACACCGTTTAAGGTGTTCCTAGATATGCAGAATGTATTTCGGAAGCCATACAGAAAAAAGTTCCAGCTACAAGAAAGAAAGCCTACAGACAATGGAGATTGCGATTCGGTGTGGATTACCGTCATGAATTCGACACTTGATCAACCTACTATAATGTCTAACCAACTACAAGACAATGATGTTACTATAAAGGAAGAGGTTTCTCAAATCTATAATTCAGATAGTATGGAAAAATTAAAACTAGATGACGAGACGTATAAACTAACAGATTCTTCAAATGCAAAAAATGGAAGTAAAAAAGTGAAAGGAAGATGTAAAATTTGTTCTAATAATTCAAAAGATTCAAAAGATTCTTGCGAACATATAAAGAATAAAGCTATCATTGATGTTCAAGAATCTTACCAATGCGTCGAATGCGGAAAATGTTTTAAGTTAAAAGATTCTTTTCTCAGACACATGAGGATACATACAGATGAAAGACCGTTTACTTGTCACGTGTGTGGAAAGCAATTTAGGGACTCTGGTGGTCTTTCTAGGCATTTAAAGGACGTACACGCAAAATTAAAAAATTTTACGTGCGATATATGTGGTAAATCTTTCGCATCGAAAGCTACGAGAGAAGACCATCGTCGAACACATACAGGAGAAAGACCCTATGTATGTGATTCATGCGGAAAGACATTTAAATCTAAAGCTTCCTTATATATTCATAGTAAATTACACACGGATGAATTTCCACATCCTTGCTCTTATTGTAATAAAAAATTTCGTAGAAGACAGGAAATGTTAGCGCATGTGACCACTCACACAGGAGAGAAAAATCATGGTTGCGACGTGTGTTCGAAAAGATTTCGAGTGAAATCGGAACTCGTTAGACATAAGCTAATTCACTCTGAAACTAAACCTTTCGTTTGTGTGGAGTGTGGACTCGCTTTTCGACAGAAACGTTATTTGAATAATCATATTAAAAGCAGACATATTGAAACTTTACGAGCATGCTAATATGCAATCTTATCATTTTGCTCTACACAGATATTTGAATTTACCAATAGACAGAAAGCATTCAAATCTGGTACATTTATTATTTTTCCAGGTTTGGTCTACTTCAGAAGAAATCCTTCACAACATATTGCTCATGGCAGCAAGCGAATGAGGCGAATTCTAAAGAAAGAATAAAAGAAAAAATTAATGACGATAGTGATCATTCATTTGAAAGTTATTACAATACAGATTTAAACATGGCAGAAATGGTGAAAGTAATGCTACCTTCTTTGAGAGAAATAAAAAATCAATATACGTGCAAACACTGTCGACGAATCTTTGAAAGAAAATACCACTTATCCCGACATATACTCCAATGTAAAACTGGCAGCTTCACTGAACGTACTATATCAAATGCGAAAGATGTAGATGAAACAGAAGATAAAGATATGAAAAACGAAAATCGAAAAGATGTAAGATTGTTTCAAAAATATAAAAAAAATAAAGTTGAAACGTATCCATGTATATATTGTGATTATGCAGTCAAACAAAAAAAATTGCTCGAACTACATTTGTTGGAATCGCATTCAGAGTTTACCAGAAAGAAGGACAAAAAATTAAAATGTGCCGATCGAGAAATGGTTGTGCGTGCTAAAATGGAAATCGATGGGAAAGTTTATTATCATTGCAACGAATGTGGTAAAAATCTTTATTCACCTTATACGTTCTTCTGGCATGTGCGTATACATACTGGAGAACGACCATATACTTGTCATCTTTGTGGCAAACAGTTTCGTATAAATCAAGGACTAGCGAGACATTTACGAGATACGCATGCAGGCATAAAAAATTTTCCATGTGACATATGCGGTCGAATGTTTTCGACAAAACGTAGCGCGGAAGATCATAAACGTATTCATACTGGTGAACGACCATATATTTGTAATATTTGTGGAAAATCATTCAAGCAAAAGGCTTCTCTATTTGTACATAATCGCACTCATTCAGATGTGTTTCCTTTTAAATGCAATTATTGCGATCAGAACTTTCGAACGAGACCATTACTCATGTTGCATGTAAAGAAACATACAGGTGAAAAGCCACACGCATGCGATATATGTGATCGACGGTTCCGTATAAAATACGAGCTAAAGCGTCATCGTTTAATTCACTTTGATGATAAACCGTGGCAATGCACAGAATGCAATCTCTCGTTCCGACAGAAACGCTATTTAGTTAATCATAAGAAAGTTAATCATAAGTTTGCGGTTCCTATGAAATAATAGAGAAAACTCTCTTTTCAGGTGTAAGTATCAAATGATTGAAATCGATGTAAAACATGAGCCAAGCAATTTGTCTAATAATGAACATACGGAACACCAAAATAATGGTGTCGGAATACAAGTATTGTCAGAGACTGATATTAATGTTAACAAAAACCAAAGAACAGAATCTCAAAGTAGCTTGGGAATTGCTTCTAAAAAATATAAAAAACACGTTTCGTCAAAACGAACTTTGGAACAACGAATTGAATTAGCTCATTCGAAAATGATGGTCAATGGATTTACGTACTATAAATGTGATCATTGTAAGAAAATACTTTCAACCTCGTATAATTTTCTAATTCATCTAAATATTCATACTGGAGAAAAACCGTATACCTGCCACGTTTGCGAAAAAGGTTTTCGTTCAGCATCTGGTTTGAACAGACACGTGCATGATGTTCATGCGAGAATAAAGAAATTCTCTTGCGATATATGCGGTCGATGTTTGGCTTCCAAAGCTTCGCGAGATGAGCACAGAAGAACTCATACAGGAGAAAGACCCTATATATGCGAAATTTGTGGGAAGTCGTTCAAACAGAGGGCATCTCTGCACGTTCACAAATCATTCCATTCAATAGTTCTTCCGCATGAATGCTCCTTATGCAGTCAAAGATTTAAGAGAAAACAAGAATTAGATAACCATACTTTCATCCATACCAAGCAGAAACCTTATTGTTGCGATGTCTGTGGCAAACAATTTCGTAGTAAAGGCTGTATTAGTCGTCATAAACGTATTCATAATAATCAAGGCTCCTAAATTTGTCCCATATGCAATGCAAAGTTCAGTTAAGGACGTTACTTGAAGAGTCACAGCAAGAATTTGCATAAAACTTCGCATTCGGTGACATGATATCGGAATGTTTATTTTGCAGGTGGAAGACCGAGTCTGATCCTGTTATGCAAATATCGACGGCCGAAAGCGAAAGTACAAACGTTGAAGAGGTAGAATATATCCAGTGCGCTCAATGTGATATTGTTTTCGTAAATATGAAGTACCTTATAGATCATATGAACAGCGAGCATGAAGCTCAAATGCATTATTGTCAGTATTGTAAGCTAGTGTATCATGGTAAAGATAAGGATTTTGAGGTTCACATATCAATGCATGGTAGTAATTATAATAAATTAAAAGATGCCACAGAAGATGAAACTTTGGAATACACAAACGAAGTGAAAAAGAAAGACAAGAATAATGAAAAATCTTTTAATCAGGACATTGAAAAGCCTCCGTGTTACACTTGCAATTTATGCAAGAGAAATTTTACAAAGAAGTGTGAATTAAAAAAACACATAAACAGACATTCCGATGTCAACCCGATTCAAAATTCGGATGAGACAGAACTTGTAAATAAAGCAAAACAAATAATTAATGATCGTGTTTCCTACAAATGTGAAACGTGTAAAAAGGTCATATTTACAAAACGGGGATTCCTACGCCATATTCGTGTCCATTTTGATAAACGACCATGTAAATGTGATATATGCGGAAAATCCTATCGTATCGAACAAGACCTAGCTAGACATATACGAGACGTTCACGAAGGATTAAAAAAATATGCTTGCGACATTTGTGGTCGCGCGTTTGCGAATAAAGGAGCGAAAGATGATCATCGAAGGATTCATACCGGTGAACGTCCATACGCATGCGAACATTGCCCAAAAATGTTTCGAACTCTGAATTCAATTTACATTCACAATCGTGTACATACGGATTATAAACCTCATAAATGTTCATATTGTGGAAAACATTTTAGAAGCAGGCAGAGGCTAACTCATCATGAAACTACACATACAGGTATCAAAGCTTTTGCCTGCGAAATCTGCGGTAAAACTTTTTCCGTCAAAGGAGAAGTTGTACGACATCGTGCGATACATAACGAAGAAAAACCTTTCGACTGTAAATGCGGCATGAAATTTGGCCAGAAAAGATATCTGAGAAACCATATAAAACAACATCACAAGGAAGCATCTTCGTGGTTGTTAGCAGAATTATTGGGAAATAATAATTGAAGCACGAAACGTTGAAGTAAATTATGTCTTATAAACATTTTGAACAAGTATTATGAGATAAAATGTATAGTTAGGTATGTGTATTTTACTTTATTTCTTATATCAGTTTTAGAGATTAATCTAAAATATTACACATCAAAATTAATGAGATTATATTGTAGTAAAATTGTATGAAATATGAAATATTTACATATCCCTGTTACATGTATAAGAGTTGAATTATTTTAAATTCAGTTATGTAAAAAAAAAAGAAAAATTCATTTAAATGAAAAGAAAACAGAACAATATAAAGTAAACATAAATAATACTATTATAGTTTATTATCATTCTTTTTATTGTTTAACATATTACACATTTAATTATGCAGTATTATTACAAAATCAATATCAAATGTTTAGTTGTTGCAATATCGTATTTCAGTCCCCAAAGTGTACATATGTGTATCATACATACAGTAAAATACACAAATATGGTAAATGTAAATTTTATAATTAAGGCAATTTTTATATAAAGAATGTCTCAGGAAATATGCACTTTCTTAAACCTGATTGAAATAATAAAAGAACGATATAAAATATATGCCTATCTCATGGTATTTTATAATCTTAAAAAGTCTTAGGAAAACGTGACTTACAAAAGTAAATAATACTATTAATTAAATTCTTTTAGTTTGCCAGCTTTAAAAAATTTATTTTGTGAAGTGACACAGCATCAATTTTTTGAATTTTTGTACTAATTCCTGCAAAATATTTTGCATTTATTTTAATGTAATCTTTCTTATATTTAATATAATGTTTGTTTTACCTGTTCTATGACTCCTGCTTTATCATCTTTTCCCACAGAAGTGTTCTTTTTATCAATGTTGCTTATAGATAGTTTGTTAATATCAATATTCTCCAGTGTATTAACATCAATATTTTTAAAATTATTTAGGTATAATCTTTTCAAATCATACACAATTTGTGTAATATCTACAACTTTCTTTGATGTTTTATTTATCTAATAAAAAGACATTAAATAATATTTATACATTTCTAATAAAAAGATAAAACATTTTTATAAACATAAAAATGAACTTACAAAGCTGATTTTTTGGTTTGAATTCAATATACCTCTTTTTTCAAGGTTTTGGATTCCTTGTCGTTCAGCTAATCTATATTGCTTCCTTTCTGCTTTTGTGCTTCCTACTAAGCTTTGTATAATATTTCTATCCTCAGTGCTTTTCCAAGGGACATAGGTTGCTACATTTTCCTTTAGTATAAAAAAGTATATAGTCATGCATAGCTATTTAAAATCAATATGAAATGATAAATATTTAATAGTTAAAGACCTCTTTCCAATCTTCCATTACAGGAACACATAGGTTTTTAACTGTTTCCAAAGATACTATTGATATTATTCTACATGGTACTTTAGAATTATTTCGTTGTCTTTTAACCTTTTCACTACGCGTATTATTTAACATACGGTCCTGCAATTTCATTTTTTATTATTTTTTAATGCTCATATTTACTCAATTATACTTACTACGTGTACCTTCAACAATACTTTGTCAATTTTGTCACATTTATTTGGATATTTTATTTTTCTGCATAAATTGTTTTTACGAGATTGCACCAAATGGCAAAATAACATGCCTCTATGTACTTTACATTTTTTGTATGAACGTCCCATATTTACAGTTTTATATGAACACGTTATTTTTAAATCTAACATTGACATGTCTATTCTCTAAATTAATGTATTAAGTAATATAAGTATAAATTTTAAAATAATATAAGTTTCACGAATAACGTTTAGAATAATTAATAATATTACTTATTAATACTCACATATTCAATAAACCTCAAACTTAATGCGCGAATGCTACGGAAATGGGAAATGGAACTATGAAAATATGGAATTAATCACGTTTCGTATCCTCGTGTCTCTTCTAGGACAAATTAAATTTGGGCAGAATTTCCGGTATAGAGATTCCGATTATATAAGAAAATAGATAAAACTAAAAATAAAAAGATAATAATCCTTTTTAATAAAATTGATAATTTTTTACATCATGTTTTTATACAATGAATTACAAATTTTGTATCGTCTCATTTTATTTCATTTCTTTTCTTGTTAATCGAATCGTAAATGGTGTTACAAACAAACAATGACGATTTTCATGGGCAACAAGTTTATAGTGATACATATGAGTTAATAATTTGGAATCTTCGAATGAAACATACCTATATATCCCAAACTTGTAATGTTTTACATTAACGTTACAAGTGTATTCTTTTTCAATACATTTATAGTATCTTTTAAATCATTATAAAAAAAGCTATTGGTTCGTGCTTATTTATAATAATTATTTATTTCTAAATTATTCCTCTTCTTCTTTCTTCAATTGTTCATATTAATTAGATATTAAAATAAAGAACCAAATCTCTACAAATTTTTCTATTAAAAATTTATTTTTAGGTTCTTGACATAAAACCAAGATTTGTTTCGTTTTACAGATTCCACTAATTATTCTTTTCATTTCATGAATTTTTATTTAATTATTGACATGTATTAATAATAAAAGATCTTCAATAAAGTAAAGTTGCAAATTTGTTTTTCGTGAAGTAAGAATAATTGCATAAAAAAGTTGCGTATTAAAGAGGATATCATCCTTGCTGGAAGTTTCCGCGTAAGGGGAAAGGTATAAAATAGTATATGGATCACTTGAACAATTTTCAACGAGATCTATAAGTGTTTGACTACAATTCTTTCTTTAAAGCGAATAGAGGAATGTAACATCTGGATAAATACTTTTGTGTAGTTTGAGTTTAAAACAGCACATCTATAGTTAAAGCAACCTTGCACGTAAATGTAATACATAGAAAACTATTTATAAGCGAAACACCGTCATCATATTATTGCCCGAAATAAGTTGCTCCACGCAAACATCGCGGAACATTTACATGGTGTTACGATTATAAATATCATCTACGAAATTTATTTCATTTTAATAATTTTAACAAAGAAAGTAATTAACCTAAAATATTTTTACGAGGACTTTTCTACATTAATATTAATATTAAATGTGTGTGAACGTTTGGTACCAATTAACTTAATGGAAGTAATCAAAAATTTATTAGTAACCATAAAACATTTTCAGCATATTTTTTAACGAAATTTTTTTTATTACATGTACAGTACTACAAAAAGCATATTTTTGCCAATACAAATGCCCAATGATGAATAGCAACGTAAATATTTTATGTTTATGAACTTGTGAGGGTTTCGCTTTCGATTTCATTCGCACATGTCTATTGAGGATATAATCGAAAGTGAGGATAAAATCGAGCTGTTGGTAGAGGGGTAGAAAGCCGACGAGACGGACTGACAAATATATCAGTCTTATCCCACGCAGTGTTGAAGTAAGTGGTCTACCGGAGACAACGGAAAACCAGTCATAAAAATTTGCATTGTGTGAACACACAGTCTGATTAAAAGATATCTTTACACATACTCTACTATATTTACTATTTTAATTATTTCATAGCCGTGTTTTACATAAAAAATTGATACTCTTTTATTTGATAAGTTTTGAATGAACTCATGTATCAATAGTATTCCTAATGATCCCTTACATCATTTAATAAAAAGTGACGGTTTCTGTTTATTAATATTTCTTCAAATTCGATTATTTATTCGGTAATTCGTGTGAAAAAGGGCTGTTACGAAGTATGACTGCTACCAGCTGTTAAATTATTTAATTAATTATTAAAAAGTTAATTATTTAAAAGTGTATCCAACATTCAATATGCAGCGGGTACTTAGCTTTCAAATGGTTCGTGGGGTTAACGAGTCTCGCGAGTTTGTGACAAAACGTATGTGCTTTTCGTTTATATTATCGATCGGATTTCTTACTTTCTTGGGTGGATATACACTTGGTCGTTTTGTCATGATAAGAGCTATGGAATTTCGTGCTGAAAAAAGGCGCCTTGAATTAGCGGGAAACGGGCTAGAAAATACGGAACATCTCCAACGTTTCATGCTCAAGCAACTGGAAAGGGCGTCTCTTGATCCTGATTTTGAAATGTATGTTTATTCATTATTTTTAATCGTAATATCCGACTTTTATATTATCTTAAAATATTTATAAAATAGGAAATGGGATTCCTTCAATTTAAAGGAAGATGATATATATCAAGTGAATAATATTCTATCGAATTTGTCGCTTATTGAAAAGGTCGTCAAATGTCAATCGCACATCGTGGCAACCGCTAGAGGAGCCAGAGAGCCTGGTAAGTTATCTTTTTTGCATTATTTTTAACATAAATCGCATTAATTTACTTACTGTAAATGTTCAGATAGGTACGTAGTTTTATCTGCTAGCGGTGAAGGTGTCGGGATCGCTTTAAAATTGGCAAAAATTTTCAATCAAATCCAAGAAGAATGCACGTGGAAACCTCGTAGATCTATTATTTTTTGTTTATTCTCCGCATCTTCAAATCCTTGTCCAGAAATATTATCCAGCTTTCTGCCTCACAAGATTGTGGCTTATATTGTAGTAGACCATCAAGCTTTACAAGGTTTGTTATCATAGAAAAGTTAGTGGTTATCAATTTTAAACACGCATTTCAATTGATTACAGGTAAAGGCCACTTTATTGTATCTGGATCAGATATTGTACAGTTTATGGTTTTAGAATCTGCTAGCATTGTAAAAGACTGGTTTTCTTATGATAATCAGTTATTGTCCTCAAACAACACATTTTACAATGTTACAACTTCCCGGCTAGCTTTGGACATACCTCATGCAGTACTCTCTTATGTGGTAAACAATAGAAATAATTATAAATATTTATATAATAGACAATCTTCATTGCTTGTCTTTTCCATATATTTTTAGAATAATAATATCACATGCAATGAAGATCATCATGAGAGGGAATTGCATAAAATAATTTTAGTACAAATAGTTGGTCAAACTATTTGGAAGTTCTCTGAATCTTTAATAATAAAATGGAACCCTAGTTATTTTAATAACACTGCCCTTGACATATTAAAATCTATAAACAATACTGAATTGTTGGATGTTAAAGGTACAAAATACATTACATACTATATTACATACTATATACCATACTTGCTTTGACTTTTATAACATTAAATAAAATTACTTTTTTTTAGAGAAAGTACAACGAACCTTGGATAAATTGTTAACTAGCATTAAAATTTGTAATAAAAAAATTGATACAGTTGACAACATCAAGTATGTAATTTTTACAAGTTACATAAAATTCTTATATTTACATGCTACAAATTACAACATTTCAGAAATCTAGAGAATCTATTCTTTTTTTGTTACAGCACACTTGACACAAGGATACTAAATGATTTAATGATGGATTTGGATAGAATTCTTCTATGTCCTGATAAGCAAAATCAATCCAGAACTGATTGGTCAAAATTTTTTAGATTGAATCATGAGTCTTCAGACAAAATCATAATGTACATGAACGAAGTGGTGAAGTGTTATGAAAATGCTATACAATTTTTACAAGATCGATAGAAAAAATATAAAAGTACAAAACATTAGATATGGAATTGTCTTTTTAAATGACTGTGGTAACATTTAATAATTATCATTGACGTTTTTTGACACTTTTACCATATACTTAGCTTAATTTTTAGAGTTCCTATTTTTCATTTGCATATCATTATGAATTACACAGACACAAACATTTATACACATACAAGTGAGTACAAAATATGTATTATTTTTACCTGTGATAAATTAGATCAATTTAAATGTTCTACAACTTTAAATTAATGTATGTTTCCTATGCCATATCTTATTTCTCTCTCAAATTGAGAAGCATCAAGTGTTCCTTCGATAGCTTTGCAATTTGGATTAAATACAGAATAGGCACTAAGTTCACCCGACTTTTTTGGTTTAGATCGAGTATTTAGACAAATAAATATTAATGTAGACAAAATAAAATATACTGCTCCAAATTCATATTGAATCGCAATTATATACAAGGTACCCCATAAAAGAAAATACAGTAGATATGTCACTATTCTTAGCATTGTACATTGTGATTGGTCTACACTGTCATCTGAACAGGTACTTTCCGCATCCTGGTCATCCTGCAAACTTTTCATCCTTAATCATACTGATTTATTGTATAAATTTTACAATAAATATTATTTCTTATGTAACAAACGTATTTATTATAATATCCTCCAATATTATTCACTATATAAAAGAACATCCATAACTGGATGGAGAGTCATAATCATTGTCATAACATTTACAGTATCTTACATGTGTCACACGTAACATAACCTTACCTTGATATCGGATTTTAACGGTGCTGCCACCGAAGAATCTTCAGCTGATTTATTTCCATTCCACGGTAGGACAGTTTTTATCACATTCTTAATAGATTCTATCATTTCTTCCCTTCGTTTACGACGTCTATAAGCTTCGAGTCTCTCTTTTATGTCACTTTGAACCATATTGAACGTAACCGTCTTCTTCTATCAGAAGTACATTGCGTTATATTTATTCATAACTCGGTATACTTTACGATATAAGTGATATAACAAAATAACAATCATTTTGCAAATGATTGGTCACTTATCGCAGCTGTATTATTTGCACATCTTATTATTGGTCGATATGTACATGATGTATACATACTACATACATATAAACTGTCATTAATATGCTATTAAAGGTTAATTGAATGAAGTTTGTCCAATATATGTACATATATTTGAACAATTTATTATGTATAGTAGAACAAGCCGATATTATGTTAAACAATATGATTTTACAAGGAAGATAGGTTAACAAATATTTTTATTAAAATAGTACTAATGGCGAATCAAGCCAAATGCGCAACACAATCTGATTCTATTGACGTTAAATTACTCAATGTATTAGATACTCGGTTACTCGGTGGTGCCGTTGATTTTGGATCTTCTTTCATCATCTCCGGGATTTTGGCGATCATATTTAGAACTATGATTGCTCCGGTTGAAAGGGTTAAATTGATTTTACAGACACAGGCGAGTAGCCATCAAATAGGACATGCGAAACGATCCGCATACTCTGGCGTTTTAAATGCACTTATTAGAATACCTAAGGAACAGGGGTTCCTGTCTCTTTGGCGCGGAAATGTTGTCAATATTTGTCGATATTTTCCAGCCCAAGCAATTAATTTTTCCTTTTACAATATATACTACGGAATGTTCCAAAAAGTTTGTCCGATAGATTATTAATAAGAATACTTTTTTAAATATAATTTTGCGCGCGTAAACATCAAATAGTGTTACGTAGATGATCGAATCGAAGAATTACAGTCACATCGTTTTGCCATTCATGACCGGTGGTGCCGTCGGTTTAACATCCTGTGCGGTTCTCTACCCCCTTCATTTCTGCAATACTCGAATAACCGTAGATGTTGGCGACAGCAAGATAGTTAAGAGGGAGTTTTACGGATTCAGTGACTGCATATGCAAAATTTACAAAAACGACGGTTTAAAAGGATTATATCAAGGACTGTCTGTCTCGATTTGCGGGCTATTTTTATACAGGTTTGGAGTATTTAACAATAATTGTATCAATTGATTAATCAATCTCAAAAGTATTGACCGTCTATTGAACGAATTTATACATTTAAATATTTCAACTTGATTCTTTATTTCTTACATTATACACTAGGTGCCCTGTATTTTACAAAACTCAACCTACGATTATTTTTGATTCTATCAACAAATAAGTGTTTGACGATAGATGAAAGGACAACATACAAATAGATATCGTGACAATAAAAATTTATTTATAACCTCATAGTGTGGTGATGCGAATAAAAAATTTTAAATGCATTTTGTAGGTCCATTTACTTTGGTCTTTATGCAACTGGTAAACGAACATATTTGAACAATTATGCAACAGATCATGACACAATGAACGTACCATTCTTTATGTCCTTGGCCCTTGCTCAATTATCTTCTTGGATCGCGACAATTGTGTCCTATCCCTTCGACACAACGTCTAGACAAAAAATGCTTTGGAGCGGCCGTGGTTCGAGAAGTTTCGTGTCAGTGCGACACGTGGTCAGTAAAAAATTCTGAAACAATTTTAATGAGAATTTTAAAGTTTCGTTTACTGAGTGCGACTATCCAATACTCCGTCAGATCACTACTATCATAGAAAAAGATGGTCCAATTGGTTTTTATAGAGGCTTAACTGCTAACTTAATGAGTACTCTTTGTGGATCTTTACTTCTGGTTACATACGATATAGTTAAGCTACGTTTTGATCAGTTAATGGAGTCGAAGGTATTCTGTTTGTAAACTATTTGTTATTTTAAAAGTCTACATTTAAAAAATTGCATTTTTTAGAATACTAAATCCGAAACTTAAAAATTGTTAAGAAGCTTAAATGTTTAGCAAATGTCAATACAAAAGTAAATTTAAGATGGTACATTATTGGATTATACTTATACACATAAACGGTAATAGTTTATACAAATAAATTCTGAAAAAAATAAACCAGTGTAAAAAATAGTTTATAATAATTCATAGAATTTGTTTATACGCCTACTTAGAATTTACTACACGATAGTATCAGTGTTTGTTAGGAAAATTTTGTACAAGTAATACATAATTTTCTATGAGTCGAAGATTACAAACAGAAATTGCCAAATGCAAAATGATGCAACGTTGTGAATCCAAGAATGTGTAACTGGCATTATCTAAAGCACGCGTATTGAGTTAGGTTAAATAAAAATTACTTATGCTAGATAGATCGTAGACAGTATAATAGTCACGTTCATGCATTAAATGCATTTTTCCAGTTTCAAGCAATCTTTCAAACTCTATGCTCTTGACCGTGAAAAATGCGTACTTTGAACGAACTAATCCTCGGCGGTTTCTGTTTTATATCTTGAATAACCTCCATATTTTATATCGGTTGGGAAAGTATATACATGTATTGAGATCTCGATCTGCGTATAATCGCTAAAAATTATATAACAAATCGCTCCTTACAGAAACTTCGTAGTGTCATAGTAATATTCTATCGTGACACATAGAGCGCTCACGGTAGAATCAGTTACAAACATACTAAGTGTTGCGTGTCCATACATCCAGATGGTGCGTGTCCATACATCCGAAGAGGTGACCTAGACTTCTGTTTACTCTACCCTGAGTGCATCAAGGGTAAGACTGGGAAGTAGGCAGTGCGAATAAAACAGAATAAATAGAGTCTAATAAGCATAGAGATATAAAGATAGAGTACGCGGGTCATACGTGATTGTGTAAGTGGATGCAATATGGGAATAAAAAGAGAACGCTGCATAGAGGGTGTTGTCTAATCAACCTGCACACTGATGTCGCTAGCTGATCGGTGTTATGCTTACATATTTACTATACGAATGCGTATGCGTTATTATACAAAGGCACAAGATGTCTCTATGCAATGTTCTTTTTCTATTCTTATATCGCTTTTTCAGCTCGTTCACGAACTCTATTTTTATACCTTTATGGTAATGAGATATTGTAGAATCAGGTTTATTACTCCTCATCACATTTTACATATTTCTTTAGTTTAGTTAAAAATTATTCGTCAAATATAGTTGCGTTTGGTATCGTTTTGATTGTACGATTGTCAATAATCCGATTAAGGAATTCTCCTAACAGTATAATAAAAAATTAAAAAAGATTATATTTTTCCTATTCCGGTAATTCGTTATCGGCTTGAATTACAATACATCGATGAAAATCATTGATAACATAGAACCTCGAGCCATGAATTCCAAGAATTGATGGAGATAACCTTATAGGGGGGGGCAAGTTCGTTGCATATGCATATATCTACACATTGTTGTGTATATAGTAGTTGCAGAATCACGTTGGCAATCACAAGAAAAGAGGATGGAGCACCTTAGAAACAATAGTTCTGGTTCTTTGGCCATTGAAAGTGTCCGTGAAAGTCGTGTGCTCGTTCTTTATACCGGCGGTACCATTGGAATGATTAGAAATGAAGATGGAGGTAATACGTTTCTCTTTCTCTTTCACGTGAAATTATGATTGAAATGGTTGTCGTTAAAACTGTGAAGATAATACGATTTATTATCTTACTATAGTTCTCGTCCCTAAAGCGAACGCTTTCGTGAAAAAACTGCGAAATTATCCACACATTTACGATCGAGAATACGCGGAAAAACGATTCGGATTGATGGGGCCGCTTGTACTTCCGTAAGTGCATAATCGATCTAGCGATTGAAAAAAGAAGAAGTTAATAATCCTGATAAATTCGTAACGATACCTGACCAACTAATAGGTATTTATTTTTATTTGGTTTTTCTTTAAAGAATGACTGCGACAGACAGCAAACGTGTCATTTATAACGTATTGGAATATTCGCCACTCTGTGATTCTAGTAACATGACAATGGACGATTGGATTCGTATTGCCCATGATATCAAGGTAACTCCTACTATGCAAGTATACATAGTTGGAGATGTTATATGTATGGTTTAATCAGATATATACATATATTCATAAGACCTCTTTGGGGAATGTATGCAAAGAAATGAGAGAAACATGAAAGCACGTAAATAACGTTAGAACATAGCGTAGAGATTTTTCCGATACCGCAATTACGCTCATTAAAGTGCTTGAAATACTATTAATATCTCTTCTTTCGGAAATAAATACTTTAAATACCGGATATTTTTAGAAATAAATTTTATTTTATTGTAAACTGTAGACAAAGAGTTCCGAAAGAGAAATAACTAACTAACTAATTAAATAAGCTTTACACTCAACAGGATATTTGCTGTTCTAGCAAGCTTACGAACGTTTCGACGGATTCGTAATTCTACATGGGACAGACACGTTAAGTTACACGGCATCTGCTCTATCTTTTATGCTCGAATCTTTGGGCAAAATAGTTATTTTAACTGGCTCTCAAGTCCCAATTTTCGACAGCAGAAGCGACGGTTTGGATAACTTCCTGTCATCCCTAATAATAGCTGCAAATTACAACATACCGGAAGTATGTGTATACTTTGGAACAAACTTGATGAGAGGAAATCGTACCTGTAAAATATCGGCCACTTCGTTCGAGGCGTTCGATTCACCGAATTTTCCACCGTTGGCTAAGGCCAACATCACGATAGAAGGTTAGCAGTTGACCCAATTACAGGATACAATTCGCTTAATTGACTGTGGTTTTGTTCGTTTCGTGCAATCTTCTTCCACGAGATATTCTTTTGTCCGTTAAATGGAACTCTAAATGCAAATCGATACATGCAATAATAGCGTAATACGTACCAGATGATATTACAATTCTATGACGTTCGAAGATTCTTATCAGGAATCTATATTTGGAAACTGGTAGTTACATTAGCATTATCATATAAAATAACGTGTTCGTATATGTTAATTTATTGAGATATGCACGTGTTAAACTTCTTTACAAACTACTGTTACAATATTGAAAATGTAGTTAAAGAGAACATACATAACGTGTACAATTGTAGTTTAAGAATGTCTTTAATATGTGCCGTTTTATCAGCGTCACTGTAATGTCCATATATGTATGTGCATTGTAGTGGATTATCGGGCAATATTCCGACCATTTACGTTGGAAAAGTTTCACGTATACGCGTCCTTGAATAGAAATGTTGGATTGCTACGGATATTTCCAAGTATGACTACGCACTTGGTAAGGGCATTTCTACAGCCCCCGATCGAAGGTGTGGTGTTACAGTCTTATGGAGCAGGGAACGTGCCCACGAACCGAGAGGATATAATTAAAGAATTGTCCGCAGCTACAAAACGCGGAGTCATCATCGTCAATATTACACAATGCGCGACAGGCTGCGTTAAGAATTCATACGCACCTGGAAAACTTCTCGAGGATGCTGGTACATTTAAAATTATGTTAAAAATTCGCGATTCAAAAATTGAATCAGATCTAAATACAAAAGTTTAAAAATTTACAGGCGTAATATCGGGTTCTGATATGACACCAGAAGCTACGTTGACTAAACTCGCTTACGTATTATCGAAGAAAGAATGGGATTTACAAACGAAGCGTCAAATGATGCAGACGAATCTCCGAGGAGAATTAACTGCTCAACGACCGCCGTATCTCGAGGATATAGATCTCGTGGAGGCGGTTGCCAGATCTCTGAGACTTTCTTCAACGGCGGAACGTCAAGAATTGGGATCGATTCTTTTCCCTGCGATGTTGAACGCTGCCGTGAGGAGCCGCGATGTCGTGAAACTCGAAATCTTGAAAGGATACGTAAGTATATGTAATTAAGCCATTCATACGACATTCAATTTCTTTTCTCAAAGTAGTTTATACTTTTCGACTAGGGTGCAGATATATCGCAACAAAACGCAGATGGTCGGACGGCATTGCATATTGCTTGCTGCGAAGGTGATTTAAAAGTCGTCCACTGTCTTTTACGAATGGGTGCGAACGTTCACATCAAAGATCGATTTAACCGTACACCACTTACCGACGCGATAGAGTTCGATCATCACGAGGTATAATATCACTCGAACCTTGTATTTCGCATTTATTCCATTTCATGTCCCATTTCCATTTCGATTTTCCAGATCATTAATATTCTAATACATAATGGTGCACACTTACACGGAAGCGCATATATAATAGGGGAGAAAATGTGTGCCGCTGCAGCCGTTGGAAACGTGAAACGTTTAACGTCGTATCAATTAGCGAACGCAGACCTTTCGCAGAAGGATTTTTCTGGGAGGACACCCTTGCATTTCGCAGCGCTACATAATAACACACAAGCTGTTCAATTCTTATTGGATCATAACGTGGAGACGGAATGTTTCGATAAAACGGAACAATCGCCGCACGATCTTGCTAAAGCGTCGGGTTCCGCAGATGCGGCGAGATTGTTGTCACCGTTTTATTCCCCGAACTCGCTAGTTACGGAGGAAACTTCGAGATGAAAGTGAAACGACCGCTGGTCCGTAGCTATAATCACACAGTTTTACACAAGAAATCACATCAGACTAAAAATAAAACCCGTGTATCTACGTTAAGTGGAATAGTATAAAATGGACATCTGTTCAACTATCTTTGTATTGTATTCGCGTCCTAGTTGAAATAATACGATTGCGAAGACGGCGGACCACGTAAATACGTTAATTTGTCGCAGAAGAGTCGTTAAGCATTTCATACAATAGTTAACGAAAAGTGAAAGTCTAAAGAGACGGTGATTATGACTGGATCACGCAGCAGTGCACGCGAAAAATATTTCGCGCAGGATAATAACGTATTTCCTTGAGCGTGGTAAAGTGTGAGTTTGAAGTGTGAAAAGCCGATGTTCCTTCATTTTTGTACATAAATATTCCCTTCTGTATTTGTACAGTAATAGAGAGTATGCGTTACATCATCACACTATCCCAAGCTCGTCCATTACGCTTTTTAAAAGCTTCGGCGTTATTAAACAATCCTTATAAATGTAAGCGCAATTATGATTTCCCTTTCGTCCGGTAATTACAGCATCTTGAATGATCGTACCATTTGTAACATCTTTGAACCAGCTGTGACTGTTGATAAATCAATTTAAAACATCCTCGTAATATCAAGTTTCTGAGTGTTCTCTCTCTAATCTTACCTTGATAATCCATCGATTATTTTATCTGTACTCGTTGGATTCTCCGAATTCGCGGCTACTGAGACGATCGAACAAACGATACGTTGCATGCACGAAACCACGTAATCGTTGCCGAACATCATTTCATTAATTGCGTTCCCTATATGTAACCATTGTCCATTATCCGTCGAGCCTAACGTTATATACGATAAGAGAAGAAAAAACTATTAATGAATATAGAGAATTATAGTATCATTTACTTACGATAATTATACTGTGGATGCGCTTTCGAGAATAATGGCGAAACTACTCTAAACAGGGTGGCCATTAATCCAACAATTCCAAGGCTTTTCGTGTTAACGTTAAACAACGATGGAAATTCACCATTCTCCCCTATTTTATGTTCGAACGGTATCGAAAGGAAAGGAATAGTTACAGCCCAATCAATCTGTGACGATTATTATTATTACAAATAAGAAGACTTTTTATCTGAATCGAGTGAAAGTTAACGATTACCCGAATTTTCTGAAACTTACACGAAATTCTTCTTGTTCCGAATCGAACGAGATCAACCCACCATTTGGATGCTTTCCAAATATCTTACTGTGTGTCCTCGACGTTTTTGCCTTTCCATTAACGTTATTCTTTGGTTCAGAAAGGTGCAGCAGACAACATAGCGATAACAATATAACGTAGTATTCGAACGAATTTCTCATGATTTTTATCGTTCTACTAAAAAAAAAAAAAAAAAAAAAAAAAAAAAAAAAAAAAAAAAAAAAAAAAAAAAAAAAAAAAAAAAAAAAAAAAAAAAAAAAAAAAAAAAAAAAAAAAAAAAAAAAAAAAAAAAAAAAAAAAAAAAAAAAAAAAAAAAAAAAAAAAAAAAAAAAAAAAAAAAAAAAAAAAAAAAAAAAAAAAAAAAAAAAAAAAAAAAAAAAAAAAAAAAAAAAAAAAAAAAAAAAAAAAAAAAAAAAAAAAAAAAAAAAAAAAAAAAAAAAAAAAAAAAAAAAAAAAAAAAAAAAAAAAAAAAAAAAAAAAAAAAAAAAAAAAAAAAAAAAAAAAAAAAAAAAAAAAAAAAAAAAAAAAAAAAAAAAAAAAAAAAAAAAAAAAAAAAAAAAAAAAAAAAAAAAAAAAAAAAAAAAAAAAAAAAAAAAAAAAAAAAAAAAAAAAAAAAAAAAAAAAAAAAAAAAAAAAAAAAAAAAAAAAAAAAAAAAAAAAAAAAATTGAGCTGTAAAAACTGGTGCTGCTGCAGCTAATTGAAGCAAATTACCAGTGGTAGAGAATTTTTGTTATACTTAGGATAGATCTGTGGTGGCTAGTAAATCGACTAATTGGTACGAACACAGGAATACGTGTGAGCAATCCTTGATCTCTGCTGGCAGTTTTTGTACAGAAGCTAGCCCACTCTTGACAGGTAGGAAGCTCTATTCCGACGAGCGGAATTAACGAACCTAAGAGAGAATTCTGGTTAAATTACTGTACCGAAACAACGTCACCGCAGCTGTTACGCCGCTCATCGTCACGCCTAATTCCGCAAATTCGCGCGAGTCCACGTTTCGTAATTACATATTCCCTCGTATTTCGTTATTTTCGCTAAGGCTAGTCTAGTTTAAGGATCTTCCACATACATTGCACGATACAACGTGCCACACGCGCGCAGAAATATTTTCGTCGATCGAGCGTTGTTTCATTAAAATTAAAACGAAACACAGCAGGATAACGATCGAGAGACACTGGCAATACTTGTTTAATTTATGTGCGCATTCATATGTGAGGTTTGTCAGTGCACGCATACGAGCCTCGACTTTCGTGAATTTTCCAGAGCAACCTGCAGAACGAATTCCTCGTCTTAAAATCAGGTAGACGGCGAACGCATGGTCGCGAAACCTGCATATGGCGTTTCAATTTCACGAAGTTTCTGCAGCCTTCTTACGAACAAAAATGCCCTTTCCCATTTCATTTACGAAATTGCTGCTGGATTATCGCCATCGTCGATCGTTGTCACGGACTTTGATTGACTGAAATAAAATCTATGTACCAAAATGGTTTTATTACAACAACGATTACGATAAACAACGTCTTATTTTCCGCAATGTAACATCGCGTAGTCGATTGTTTCTAAAGAAATCGTCATAGACCTAGGAAGAGGTGGGCGAACGCGTTAACAGATGCTTATCGATCTTGCGAAAGATAAATTATTTCAGGCTCGACAACAATGCCGTTGCGAGTGATTCGTAGCGACAGTTTAGCGTATCGCTGCTTCTTCAGAAGACACGAGCGGGTCACGGACCGTGATAGCGTCCCATGGAAATCTAACAATGAAAGCGAAACCACCGGCTCCAATTATGTCCATGGTTTGTCATGTCGTGACGATTCGGAGTAGGTGCATGACTATATATGCCAGGGACAATGTTCGTGTCGCCCAGTTTCTTCAGAGCCAAACGATACAACACAGCCACGAGGACTAATTTATTTTTCACGTTCCACGGAGGTATGCTTCGTAGAGGTAGCAAATTCGCGAAAGAAAATGTTCACTGTGAATAACATCTTGTTTGAAATCTTTTTGTCGCAGATGTCGTTTAATTTCCGGAATCCTGTCCTGCTCTTGTTATCTTTGACGGCGATCGTCGGAGGCAACCCCAAGTTTGACGATGGAGGGTAAGATTCTTGCTAAGTTCTGTAGTGGTTATACGAAGACACTTCTTACTCAAACGGCTTTTCCAAGCTCGTTTCGAACTTTTTATCTCCTCATTCTTCGTCGAGTAATAATTCTCACGACTGAGCGAAACAAATCGTAAACAGGTTCATACCGAGTTCCATGATCTATCTGGAAAAGAACGCAAAGTCCCAAGATCAGATAGCTATGCCTTCCGAGCCAAGGCTACGCAGTGAGACATCGACAAAGCGGAGTGACGTGGACAACGACGTGGATATTACGGACCGTAGCCAAGAACCTCGATTTGGTTTCACGAACCTTGGTAGCACAGGAAGCGTAAGCAATCTTCGTTGAATCTGATCTTTATCGTCGATATTTAAGTAACATAGACATCGACACAGGGTTACGGAGTATCAACGTATGCACCGGCGAAGATAGACTTGGGAGGATTGTTCTTGGGCGCCATCATAGGGATAGGTTCCATCCTCATCATACCTAAACTACTCTACATTCTATCTGGCACTTACGGCCATTATGCAAGAAGTAAATTACTTAAAGCTTTGTTTAAAAGAAAGGAAGATAAGAAAAACCATGAATTTCGCTTTAATACAAAATAATCGTCTCTATCGTAGGCGAGGAGAGTGGCTTCTCTCAAATCATGACAAGAATGGACGACGTTCTGGCTCGTCACGGTATCGACACGACATCCTGCATGCAACGAGCCGTCTGTACTTATTCGCAACAGGCCTCCTCCTCGGTGAAAGAGGCCAATAAGCTAAGCGACGATGAGAAGGCCTCGTCGTTCGATCGCGTGATCGATACGATCACGACGAATCAGATTTTCCGAACGGCCATGGAAGGAACCGCGATACAGGAAGCGGTGGAAGCAGGGAGAGCCGGTCGAAATTGTTCGCGGACTTATTCACATTGCGGATTTTCCATGGAAACGATACTGTCTTTATTATCGAACGTAATTACCACTGTCGCCGCAGTTAATACAGGAACCACGACGCCCACAGGAAATGGGACGTTATAATCGCTAAGAGTGAAAATTTCTGATTACGCGGTAAAATATCCCGCTACGATTCTCGGACATTGAAGCGTAATGGAAATGTAGTCGTCTTTAGGTAAAGTTGAACAGGATAGTAGCGAAGAATACATTAGCGCCATATGATAAAACGTATATCATATTATACGGTTTGATTTACGTAATTGAGTAGTCATTTATCATAAATACGATCAGTTCCTCGTGATGCGATTGAAATATTATTCGTAAATGGAATTAGTCGCAAGTATCTTTTAACAAATAAAAAAGGAACAAATTGCAACAATTTCCTTTTACGTTTATTTGGTCTTATACGCATGCGAACCGAGAAAAGTGAAATTGTTCCCGCGTAATATGACGAAGTTGCTAGTTCGCGCAGTTTGGCGTGTAACGCGACGACTTTCCTTCGACGTAGACACTTATTCTTTACACAATCCTCGTGTAAAGCAAACAGGACCTTATGTAATTACATAGCGTGACGATCTGTTATTTTTTAGTGTGAACACGATGTACAACGTTGTACGCTATTTTAAAGGTTTTACGATCTTCGATGTAAATACGATAATCCTTTAGAGCGTACATAAATATAGAATTTTTCCATTAAAATGCATGAGTCGCGTGCGAGGTGTTGATTCCTAAGAGAATTAAAATGAACTTTGTCAAATTAACGTGAAATATCGAACCGTCGATATTCGAATTGGAACTTAAGCCCCCAAGGTAGTTCTCGAGGAATTCGTTCTTAATTACAGATTATACAGCACTATGATATATTCACGTTAGTAAAGTGCAGTTTCGCTTTTACAGAAAAGATATTGGAAATTGTCTGTTATACTCTGCACATGTAATTATATGTACATATCCTAGAAGTTCTTTGGTCCTTAGCAAAATACATAAATCTTCGTTGAACGCATTGTTAAAGCTATGTAATTTAGTTGACATTAATAAATTCAACAAACACAAGCAATCAAGCTTAATGTCGTTTGAATAATCCTATTCTGGAACGTATCTTAATCGTGATATAAAAACATGTTTGGAGCTTCTTAATTATGCAAATATAACGATAGACAACATTGAAGCAATTAACATTGCCGTGAATTTCGTATTGTTTCACAAAGTACATTCAGTAGCTGAATAGTTACCTATCTTATGAACATTATCTGATTTTTACAAGAATAAGATTTTTGGTAATTACAATAATATGCTCGATGTACCGTCGTCTACGAGCACTTTCGACTGCTAGAAATATCTTTTTGTACCTGATTCTTTCATTAAATTGGCAATGAGATTTTCTTTTCTAGACAATAACACTTTTCAATAACTTTCACTTGGTAAATATAAGAGAAGATTTTTATATAACGATCATTTCATGTACTGTCGCTTTGGTAGAAGGAGTATAGCTCCTATAGCGACACACACGTGCCACATACTGTGCACAATATAGTAATTCTTTCTTGTCTGCAGAAAAGCGTAACAGATAAGACCGAGGGAGACTAGAAGGAGACCAGCCGGAAAATAAATGCTTCTGTAAATGAAAACAAATTTCACTTAAAACTAATCTCCTTTATAAATTTCTTAAAACGTTCTACTCACCTGTAGGGACGCGATGGATAACGAACCGTACCCCTTCTTTTGCATCTCATGCCCCAGGACAAACCGATCAGTGCAGAGCCCGTTATGGCTGGCAGGAGAAACACCCATAGAGCTGTACGATCCATTTCGGCGCTCATGGCGAGAATAACAGCACCGGTTATTTGACAAAAAGCAGTGAGCTTTGGACCAAACGAAGCCATTGCTACCAACGTCACCCAAATGGACAGAAGGGCGTTGAAGAAGTCACAGAATTGTAAAACGCCCAGTCTCATGATGCATATGCCGTACACATCGTCTCCAGCTTCGCAGGCATGATAGAACGTCGAGAAAAACATGACAGCGGCGTAAACCATCGCCTCCGTAAAATACTCTCTACGCACGGCCACGTAAACGGAGCCGATAAATGCAAGGTTGCTGATCGTTAGCCATAGTACGTGGATTATTACGTCGCTATTGTCGAGAACATAAGTGTCATCCGCACAATCGAAGCCTCTGTAACCGCCCGAACAATAACACGCGGCGAACACGAAACCGCCGCTCATGTAATGCATGCATTTCCCGTGAGAGTTACAGAGACCTTCGATGCAAGGTAACGAAGAGATACGACTCTCTAATGTGGAGTTACAAGGAATCATGCAGTCACAGTCCTCGCAGGCGGTCCCGTTCAGACAAGTTGCTATACAATGGCAATTTTCTTCTACGCAAAATGCTCTCAGACTTATATGCCAGATTCCTGGCTCCGGGAATGGAACGTGAAGGGTAGCTGGTCCTGTAGAGTTTACGTAAATGTCTGCAGCTGTCGTGTTCTCCATTCGAGTGCAGCCTCCACCGGCAGTGATATTCGAGTAATAACCTGGTAAATCAGGATTTGTTTTAACGACTATATCTCTCTTATTATTCGACTTTCAGTTGCTTACCTAATGAAATGCACGCGACCACGACGACGTTCTTCTTCTCCTTGTCTTTCGCGCCAACTAGTTTCAAACTTAGAGTCAGAGTTCCACCGACGTCGTACACTCGACCGATTTCGAAGCTGAGGACGGACAACGTGTCTGAGGTTAAATTAAACGCCGATGGTTTTGTGGCGTTTCCCTGCAGGTGCTGGTAATCGAAGAGGAAAAAGTCAGGCGAGGACTTTCTCATCAAATCCACCGACTTCACTTGATCCAACTCGTCAGCGGGAGAATTGTCGAGCAACTGTAAGGACACGTTAGAGCCCTCTCCGGAGAGCAACTGGAGGGTAACATAGTGAAACGCCTCCGAATAGGGTTTGAAGAATACCGTGGCGTTTGTAGTATTCATTATCATTCCCGTGATGTGATCCTCCGCAGTCACGTGGACCGCGATCCTGCATTCTTCGCCGCAAGTCGATTTTAATGACAAACTAGAATCCACGAATTCATCGGGTATTAACAACTGCATCACAGCCGAGTCCGAGCTTCCGTTCATATGTACTTCGTACTCGTATTTCGGATCCATTGGCAAGACTATAGAGGCAGATTCCAAAAGCAAGTCCGCATCCAACACTGTATGGCACGATGCTCTAAGTCCTGGAAATAACAATACGTATTTTCAACCGCTATCATCGTGCTAACGTCAATTGATCTTTATATTTTATCTTTTTTTTTTTTTGGATGATCAACCTTGTTGCGTGATCTTTCCGTTATTAGGGTCGCTCCAAGATCGAAACGCAATAGCATACCAATCGCCTGGCGCGGGTGCATCGATTTTTAGCATACATTCATCCCCGTTGCTTTGCATGTTTAGCGAATAATATCGGCGTCTTCCTTTCATAAGTTTCGCCGCGATCTTCGATCCATCTGGCCGCACGAACGGTAAGCTACCAGACTTCAGAAACACGGAAACATTTCTAGCTGAGCATCTACCTATTCCACCAGACTTTTCTTCTTTTGCGGTGAACCTAAAAGAAATAAACAATGTTCATTCATTTTCCATATAGAACAAAGTAATAGTCGAGGCTCGATTCTTTCCGCGCTATTCTAAGTTTACTTGAATCCTGCAGCCACCGTGCAATCCGGAACATTGAAGTGGATAATGGAGATGTGACGATAGGCGTAATAGTCGTTGAGAATATTGTCGGGTCGATGAACAACCCGTTCCAATTTGCTGCACAGACATCGTTGTGTCGCGAAGATCCATGCCAACGAAATAACTAGTACGATATCTCGCATATTATAGATCGCCTCATAACAAGCTACTTCTTCGATGGATCGGAGAAGGTATGTTGTCCTGACAACCTGTGCAGAAAAAATGATATACGTATCGGTAAGAGTTTATTTCCTAACTGGAAGAGCGAGTGTGTTAATAGATGGAATCACAATTTTGCAGAGTCAGATTAAAGATAATGGAGTGGATAAGATTACGCGTGGCCAGTAATCAGTCGCGATATAAATCAGGAAATATTCCAATTCGTGGTAATTCCCGAGCAGGAAATGAAGTAACATGAACTATACCTTAACTGTTGATTTTTACGAGGCTCGTTTCAGACGTTGAAGAAGTTTCGTGCGATACGTGTGATACGCGCGACCAAGTAGGTCAAATACCGTTGCCAATTCCCGCGCTTCCTGCACTTGCAAGACGCGATTGCTTATTTGACTGCGCTTCCGTGCCATGATACAGAATAGCGCTCCTATCGGATTGAAACTCGTCGTCATAGAAATTATAATCTCGAATAATACGAATTTTTTATATTCGGTAGAAATACTTTAATAAGTAATCGAATAAATCCATCGGAAGCGCAGAAATTGAAAGCAATATTTATCGTAGATATAGAAGATATAATATGAATTAAACGATAATACGGTAATGAAAAAAACATAGTGCGAAAATTATCTGGTGACTTATGGACTAGTACCAGAGAATTATTAAGAAAATCGTAGCGAGATACGAATAGAAATTGAGAGATACAGCCGTTCGAATGCTTCGTATACTACTTGAAATAAATTAGCCGAGTATCGTGATAATCGAACGAGTCTGTTAAATAATGTATGAAAAATTGATTTTCTATAACGCGACCACTCACCAATTTGTCTTCAATAGTTAATTGTCGATTCGTTTGCGAGCTCGCTTTTATAATGCATTCGAGTTACTTTTCAGTGAACGCGTTACGATGGATGCGCAAACCGATATTCGATTCTATACGAATAACTTAAGGATCGTATTTCAGTTAGAATCACTTAATATCTACATATACGGTCTAAGGAATAATGCATGGAAAGCTGTTAAGTGGTCGTTTAAAACAATGAAAAGCAGAGATTAATTATCGTGCTTTATGGACTCGATTGGTACGTTATATCTAACTGAATCAAATCTCTGAGAGTAAACGTTATGAACGAATTTAAAATAAATCGGTAATGTAAGATTAACATAGCAGTTTAAAATATATACATATAGCGACACATGTTAACTTTGCTTGCGTGTCAATACGCCTACACGTTTACATCCGATTAACGTAGTCACATATGTTCGTAACGTTCCACACATATTCCATACGGGAACGGGATAGATTACGTTTCAGAAGGGTCGAAGCAATGCCGGCTGCGGCTGGTAAGTCAAGATGGATGAAGTTCAAGCTGTTTATCTTTCCTCAGTACAGCAACAAGTGTCCCTAAACAATTCATTTTAAATCTGTTCGTCTACAGACGAATTTGTCAGATAATCGAAATTAGCGGGCGAGTTCACCGTCGTCGCCAATCGAATATTTTCGACAACGTTAGTAGAGCAACGAGTAACTACGTTACTGGCAGATCAAATTCGATACGTATCACTTGACATTATTATGATAAGATTTTCGAATGCCTACATACACACACACAGCCACAGACACATACACACGCGCACGAGCCAGATGCTTTTAATTTCGCGCTATTTTTATAGTCTAATGTCGTGAGTCTAGGAAGAACCAAGAGTCTTGGTGGAGGAGCTAGAACTTCACTAGACTCGTCGGCCGTTGTATATATCTGCTGGTCGATCATCAATAAGATTAGTCATGCGGTTTCACACGAACACATAAACACGAGAACACGTACCGGATATTCGTAAGAACACGTGGTCGCTTTGACAGCTATCCCTGATCTCACGTGAGAGTACGTTCGTGGCTGCTCAACAGACTGAAAATCCCCGGGAGCTGTTTATTGATCGTTTACTGCAGAAAGATACGCGCTACCATTCACTTGCGCTTACAACAAGGGAACTTGGTATAAATGGTGATTCAATGCATCGAGTGACTCGACGCATTGACTCGGTGATTTTACTAAACTAAATAATACCCAAAGATAAAGAGAGAATTCTCAGTGAACCATGATTCCCCTTAATCGGACACTTAATAGAGAATTGAGACGGGCAACGGCGCAGCTCCAGCACGTGGGTCGATCAGCTGAGCGTACCACGCTCACTCCAAATCTTTTAAAGCAGCCAGACATCGTGGGTGTTTATACAGCATTCCTTTTTTATCATAGTAGCGTAATATCTTTTCTTTTATAAAATCGTTTTATTGGGATGTAGTTATTTTTTAATAAAAAAATATTCAGAAAAATAAAAATTGAGAGAAAAAATTAGACAAGCTTTATAAGGCATTTTTTATATTTTTACATATACGTATAAAAATTTATTGATATGTACAAGTCATATATTTCTCATGTTTTGTTAATGTAAGTACTGATTTTACCATTTTATATTACTCTTTCGTGAATTTAAAAATATTAGAACACTTTTAAACAGTCTTTATTAAAATTCCCAAGTATCCATCCATCTCAAAGAATGCATTGGACTGTCAGAGTCTAGTGAAGAAGGACCAACCATTCCATAAGCCAGTGGAGAAAACAAGTAGAAGCTATATAATGTGAATAAATAATATATAATTGCTCCGTTAAATATTCGTTATTCAATTGCATTGTACTAACCTGTATATGCTACTTGAAACAACAATCCCCACTATTGTGTGATATATAACATTTCCAACTTTATTTGGAAATAAAATAAGTAAATTTTCGATAATATAATCTAAAGTGGTTCCAGTTAACATTGAACTGTACAACAGAGCTGGGAAATAATGATGGAAGTATAAAACTCTGCTCATTGCCCAGAATGGTATATAATGCAAGAGCCAACCAATAAAAAGCCATTTTCCTGCATTTAATATTTTATCCCTTTGTTTAAGGACAGCAGGAGTTTCTACACAATCGCGTTGTTGTCTCACGCAAGCATGGACGTATAGTATGATAAAAAGTATTAAAAATATAATATTTCCCCACCATATGATTGGATTGCCTAGTAAATATATTCGCAAACTGTTTCCAGAAAAAAATTGACCCTGCAATATATTTATGACTTAATTATATTTCCCCATTACTCATAACAATGTAACTTACCCTGTAATTAATAGGCCACTGCCAAGGACGCGATGACACTTCCCCTTCCTTAATTTTCAAGTCAGAATTTCCTTGCAACATTACTGCATGTGACTCTAGAAACCTATCTAAGAATCCAGGTGCATATACTTGAAAACTGACATTTGGTACTGTAAAAAAGATTATTAATTACCAAAATATTATATATATATTATTATTTATATAATTTATTTATATAATATATATATAATTAATTATATATATATAATATATATAATATATATATATATAATATAATATATATATATAATATATATATATATATATATTCATAATTATTAGACACTAACATTTCGCATAATTATTGTCTTCAATGTTCCACAATGCATTCTTGTCTCTCATGTTTGGATTACAGGAAACTTCTTGTTGGTTATACGCCCTAAAAAATTATAATTTCCATAGACCGTTTCTCGATTTTCCTTCTTCATTCGAAAACATATAAAATTTCATAACTAACCACTTTGGCAATGTTTTACCGCTGCATGTTAAAACGCAATGATGTAAATAATGTACAAATTTTAATTTACTTGTTACAGTTTCAACTACATCTCCATCTTTGCCATTTCCTATTAAAACCTTCCATATATCGTTAGCATCACCAGTACCATTCTAAAAATAAAAATAAAAGTAATTGTATAATTAAAAGTAATAATAATTAAGATTATAAAAAGATAGACTTACTTCGCCATATCCTGTAACTTGATAGTGTTTCTTAGAAACGGGAGCAATCTCTTTATGCGAATGCAAATTTCGATGGGTAATAACATGTTCTAAGCGTATAAGATCACCATGTTTTACTAGTTCTGGCTCCGACGATATATCGTCAGTATCGAATTTTTTTACTAACCATAAATTATTATCATCTTTATGCGAATAAGTTGTAATCTGATGGAAAAAATGTATTAATATTTTATCAAAATGTATTATCAAAATATATGTATAAAGTAACAAGATTAATACTTGTTGTTGTCTAGCTCCTATGCCTTCTGGATAAAGGTGCCAATGAGAATGTAAATATCCTCCACCAGTTCTATGATTTTTCAATGTGATTGTAGCTCCATAAGCTAACTGTCGTGGCATTGTTGCATTGTATAAAGAATTTCCTTCTAATAAGGATTGAAACTCGGAACTATAAAATCCATCTCCACTTCCACTGAAATATTTCAAATTATTAGTATATCCATTAAAAACATGTAGATATACAATAAATAAATCGTTTACCTTTTATTTAATATAGTAAGATGAATGTAAAAGAACAACATGTACAATAATATCGGGATAAAGATGAGACAAATGCACCGAGCTAACAAATGTTTCCCTACATTTATCTGTAAAGGTGTAGGAGTAAAATTGATTTGTTAACTTTAAACGATTGATACATGTAAGAAGCTTACCATAGATTTTGTGAGGTCTCCTAATTCTCTCCATAATTCAAAAGCAGTGTTAAGTCCAACTAATAAAACAACAAACAAACCAACAAATTTTACACTAATTGTACAAGCAAGAGAAATTCCTGTGAATGATAACCATCCCCACCATTTCCATGTAAATGACTCATCACGAAGAGAACCCGTATGAGCCATTCCCCAAGTTGCACACATCATAAAACATAATAATATAGGATCCAACAAAATGTATTGATTTAATGTCAATAATCCCACATCTGAAACACATGAATTATTTAGCAATATACTTATTTTATCATATGGAAAAAGTATCATAAATATAATATATATACCGAATAAAATAAATAGTGCAGAAAATGCAGCTGCTTGAATAGATTTTGTTAAATCCCATACAATGAGATATGATAGAGGAACTATCGTTGCACCTAAAAATGTACAAAACTGGAACATATAGAACATATTTATAAAGTATTGCTCAATATTTTAATATAATAAATATTAAAGTGCACTTACAATTCTCATACCAACGTATTTAACATTTTCGAACTTATCTCCTGGTTTTTCAAAGGGAAATGTTCCATCATATCCAGTTAAATATCCAGATAATGCTATTAACATCTGAAAGATAATAATATAGAGTTTTAATATGTTATCATAAATAAAAACTCACACATATGCCACTTACTTTCCCAAGAGGTGGATGAACATCAAAGAAAAATGTTCTGTTTATGTACCAGCTTCCCATTTTACCAAAATGAGTTTCATCCCAACTAAAATACCCAATATTTCCCATATGTCAGATATATCCCATAAGTCAGACATAAATATAATTTATTAATGTTCTTCTCTAAGTTCTTACCAAACATGCTGTGGTTCTGTAACTTTGTAAAATCTTGTCCCTGCTGTAAGTATTACAATGATTCCAAATAAAAGCCACCAATTCCTGTATGAATATATTAAAAAAATAAAAAAAAATGTTATAAACTTCTAAACAAATTATAACATAAAGCTACGTACAAATCCATTGTCCCTTCTTTTTCTATAGTTCTAGACATTTTATGTAAATATACATTTTTTATTTTGTGTCCACATTGAGAGTAATTGTTTGTATTCTTCATATTACCAGATATCATCTACATTAACATAATGGTTTGTAAATTGGGGATAGGCTGCAAACACTATTTAGCAGGTAGAAAATGAAAAATAGTTAACTGTAAAAAAAAATGTGTAAAGGATTTATTTATAGCTAGTATAATAAATGCAATAATCTATAATTGGTGTTTAAATTTAGTTTACAGATTTACTTTACTAATTGACCACTGTTACCCCCACTACTTTTTCCGAGTATATAACTTTTGTAAATGAACTTCAGTGTTATTAATACGTAGACTTTTTAATCTTACTCGTCTTAAATCCTGACAGACGTATTAACACATTAGAATCTTGGTATTTTGGATTGAGTATTAGATTTTCATACTCATTAACTGAGGTTATTAAGGCAAAATTCCTGATATAAATCCTTCTTTATTAATTCAATAAACCGGACCCGACCCGCAGTTAGTTATCGCGGCACGACTGTATTTATTTTATTACTTAAGATAAATGCACTTATTAACGGGATAAAAACTTATAATAATTTTTTGTACAATATATTAATTAATATATAATTATAAGGAATTATTTTGAGAACGTAAAATACTTGAGTTATATTACATACCTTAATATACACCTAACTATCTACTTATCAAACTTCTAGTTCTCCAAGAACATCTGAAAAAGGACCGTTATGTTTTATAGGGACGTAGGAATAAAAATCTGAACCCCTATCCTTCTATTTTATTATTAATTTACGAAAGTTAAAAGAATGAATATATCTTAAAATCACATCATATTTACGTACATTTGATAGATGAAAAATATAACAATATTTCGATTGTTATACTAAAACGATAGTAATTCATCGGTCCTGACTTGTTGACATTATTCAGACTTATACCCACTGATATGTTATTATTACAGAGTATCTTATACCATCTCGCCTGTGGTATGTGGTATTATGATATGTATTTCGCTAATGTTTACGAACTACGAACTAGTTGTTAGGGCACATTTATTGACTAACGGAAAAAATAAGACATTGTTAAAGGTTATCGAAAAACGTGTAAACTGTAAGGTATTAAAATGAAGCACAAGATATATTTTAACAGTTGTATGAATTGTATTTGTATAGATTAATTAAAAATAAATATAAATATTTACTGTTTTAGGTATCTTTTATACAAGATGAATACATGTAATTTATCTAATTTTTATGATAAACCAGTGGTATTACCTGGTCCAACGAGCCGGAAAAAACGACTATCTAAGAATGTATTTTTACCAGATACAAATCCTCAAAGGGAAGAGAAAGGAACAGATTATATAGCAGAATATGTACAAAAAGAAGAAGAAGAACTTTTGCGGGTATAGTAATTTGTAATTTGAACATTATTAGGAACTTTATTTAACTCAATATATTTTTAGGCTGCAAGTTATTATAATACAAATGATAAAGGTGGTCTTGAAAATGTATCAGTAGGTACATACGTCACGGAAGATATGCAAAATGAACAAACATTAAACATTTACAAAACATATCAGTTTGCTTATCATGCAAATCCTAATTTAGTAGTTAGTAATAAAAGAGATCAGATAGTATCTATGATTGAAACTAATTCAGTTGTAGTAATTCAAGGGCCGACTGGTTGTGGCAAAACTACACAAGTACCGCAATTTATTTTAGATTCCTGTTATAAAAAAAGACTTCATTGTAATATTATAGGTAATTTTATGTCCTTGCAATAATTTAGTTGAACTCTTAAATAGATACTTAAATAGAATTCTTACAATATATATAATTTTATTTCGTAGTTACGCAGCCTAGAAGAATTGCTGCTATAAGCATCGCAAAACGTGTCAGCCAAGAAAGACAGTGGCCAATAGGTACCCTTATTGGATATCAAGTAGGTCTGATAAACCACACAAGTAAAGATACACGTCTAACATATTGCACTGCTGGGGTTCTTTTACATAAATTGGTAAATAACAAAAACATGTTGGACTATACACATGTCATACTTGATGAAGTTCATGAAAGGAATGAAGATATGGATTTTCTTCTCCTTGTTGTTCGAAAGCTATTATATACAAATTCACGTTCAGTAAAAGTTATTTTGATGTCTGCTACATTTGATGTAGAGAGATTTGCTAAATATTTTTCTTCACCTGTGGGAAATAAACTTGTTCCTGCCCCTGTTATTGACATTCCAAAGAAAACATTTTTTAATGTTGGTATCTATTATCTTTGTCAAATGGTTACATTAGGACCGGTAAATATTTCATGTTACTATTTGAAATAAAAATATCTAAAATTTAGTGTATTTGGGTGTATTTATTGCATTATATTTCTACTTTGTTACAGATACCTGAAGTTTCTGCTACCAAACCATGTATTACAAGCAAAATGTTGGAATTTTGTGTTAATCTTATAAAAGTTCTTGATGATGTAGACATGAAAGCTGATGATGCAAAGTATGATTCAGAAACAAATCTTTATGAGAGACATGTGATTCTCATATTTTTGCCAGGAATTAATGAGATTGAGGAAATTAATAATTTGTTGTGTTTACCAAAACATGAACAGAGTAAGTGGGATATAGTGATATTACATTCCTCAATTACAAGTGAAGAACAACAGAGGATTTTTCAAAAACCACCCCATGGCTATCGTCGTCTTATCTTATCTACAAATATTGCTGAAAGCAGTATTACTGTTCCTGATGTAAAATATGGTTTGTTAAACTACAACAAAAGAAAGTTTGTATATAAAGCAATATTTAACTTTGTATTTTTTTCAGTAATTGATTTCTGTTTAATAAAACATCTTATTACGGATCCACATACGAATTTTTCGTGCTTAGAGTTAAAATGGGCGAGTAAAGCAAATTGCGAACAAAGAGCAGGTCGCACAGGTCGAGTAATGGATGGTAGAGTATATAGATTAGTACCACAAACATTTTATGAGGTAATTTCTGTCAAAAAACATTTTTAAAAACGTAACAATGTTAATATAAAATATGTTTCAAACTTTATAAAATTTATAGAATGTTTTGCCCCAAGAAGTATCACCTGAAATATTACGAGCTCCATTAGAAAATCTAATCCTCAAATCAAAGTTGTTAGATATGGGAGAACCTAAAGCTATTTTAGCACTTTCTCTTGATCCACCTGATCTTAGAAATTTAGAAAACACAATACTATTACTAAAGGAAACAGGAGCATTGCTAAATAAGATCAATGAAATACAACCTTTTGATGGAGAATTAACAGATCTCGGTCGAGTTATGGCTAATCTACCACTAAATATCCATGTATCGAAACTAATTATGTTAGGCCATGTTTTTAGTGTTTTAAAAGATACAATAATTATCGCAGCTGCTTTGTCTGTAAAAGATATGCTTAATAATCCATTTCAACAAAAACTGTTGGCCTTCAATGTCAGACTTAATTGGGCAGCTAATTCTTGCAGTGACTGTGTAACTTTCATGAATGTATATAAGGTATGGATTGCCGAAAAAGTTAATCGTCGATTAAATAGTGATGCAGAAGAAAGAAAGTGGGCAATTAGAAATTTTGTACAAATCAGAGTGTTGCGCGAGGTTAAAGCGCTGGTAACAGAATTAACGCGTAGATTAGAAAAATTAGGTATACAAGAAAGTGCCGGTGTCAATAAAGTTGTTTGGACAGAAGAAGAACGGCCATTTATTTTAAAAATCGTAATTGCTGGTGCATTTTATCCGAATTACTTTATCAATAACGTATCAGCATCAGAAAGTAAATTGAATGAACATGCTGGAATAAAATTACTAGGTGGTTTAGATCCCTTGAGGACAGTATATTTACAAGGTTGGCCTTTAAAACAACCTGGACTATTATATGCCCGCAGAATTCAGGATATCTTCAAGAAGAATTTGAAGATGTCTACTGGAAAAATAAATGTATCTTTTGACAATTCTTCTCGCGTTTACGTTCAGTTCATTCAAGGAATGTCTGAAAAACAACATAAAAATGAAGCAAGAGAAATATCTCCATTTATTTATAAAGCAATCAGAATGAGACATTGCAATATCCCCATAGAGATACCAATTTTACATGAAGATATGGCTCTGCAACGAGCAACTGAGATGAATTTAAAGCAAAAATCCTATTTTACTCCTAAAAGTGTGTTAAAGGACAAAATTAAACCTGAATTACCGGGTTTGCGAATAACTCGCATTCCTCTAATTATGCAAAACGTACGTATTTCTAACCAAATTACAAAATATGAAGTTAATCTATAACTTAAATTTTCAGATTAAAAATCCTGGTTGTTTTTGGGCTCAACAACGCAATTCTATAATTATAAAAAGACTGAATAAAATAGAATCAGTTATTGAACAAATGCAACATCAATTTGAAACATTCAAGGTGGCTCCGGAAATTGGCACAATTGTAATCGCTCCATATGAAGAAAACAATCGCAAAACATATCTTCGGGCAGTAGTGGAAGGTCATGTATCATTACCAGAAATATTAGTACGACTATTTTTTATTGATTATGGTTATTCAAGTGAATGTCGATTGTGCGATTTAAAACGTTTGGAGGATGATAGTGATATTTTTGATATTCCTGCATTAGCGCTCAAATGCAAATTAGCAAACATTCGACCATCTGTAGCACATAATTTCAGTGAAGATTGGTCACAGGCTGCATGTGATCTATTCTGGACATTAATTAATAAACCTGGTTTCCTTTTTGGAGAAATTTATTCTGTTGTCAATAGCGTTGTTGTGATTGACTTAATTCATAAAAATGAAGAAGAAGAAATTAGTATAAATCAGTGTCTTCTTGAAAAAACATTTGCAATAAAAAAAGAGGAAAATTATTTGTCACGTTTTAATCATAATTTAAGATTGCAACAATTAGATATGTCGGATGAACAATGTTATTACTATGAAAAGTTACAGTATGATCAAGACAATATGTCCGATATCTATCCAGATCCTCCTGCAGTTGCAGAATGCAACACATCAGAAAAATTACGAGGTCCATTTTCACCACTAGAAATTGATTTAATTCATCTTATTAAGGCTGGTAGAGATAAAACTGTGAGAATGGCGATGAATTCAGTAAATTCTGTTCTTTTGGACACTGATCCTGAAGATTCTTCTCACCGACTTTTAGTAGCAGCATCCATTTCTCAAAGTGCACGTGGTCAAAATTTAACATTATATAATACAACATTAATGCCACGTATTCCTGGTTTAACTGCCTTAATTGTATTGATTTTTACGCCATATATGGAATTGCGACGCAATAATTTTGGAACCTGTTATGTTGGCGCATTATGTGGATTAGGTTTTGATCCTATTAAAAAGAATAGTATTTATCCGGAACACGATATAGAACTTTATTTTGACACCGAAATTACTATAGATGATTTACAATTTGTAAGAGCAGTTCATATTGTTTTAAATATTTTTTCTTGTTTAAGTATATTTGTTTAGTTTCCTTGTTTGTTTATCAGATAAATAGACTACGTCATTGGATGAATATTGGAATGCAAATTAATCAACAATTTAATAGCAATAACAATATGGAAGAAATTATTATCTGTCAGAATAGAATAAAAGATGCATTGTTCAACTTAATTGAGAAAGAAAGAAAGATTCAAGCTACAGAATTAATTAATAATTTTGATAGATGGAACTTGTATAATGAAAAGCTGTTGCTTCGGCCTAATAAACAATCCATGATCACTAATAGTATATACAGACTCCATAATGCATTAGAATTGGAAGAAGCAAATGAAATACATGAAATTATAGAACATATAAAAGATTTACGATTATTGGCAACTGAGTAAGTAAATTAGCGGAACATCTATTAAGTTTAAGTGATATTTCCCAATTATTTTATATTCCTTTTTAATATTATAGAGATCCAAGGAAAACTGGAATTACTCAAATTCCTTGTAAATTATGTAACATTACAGTATGTGATATATTTGACCTTCGCAATCATTTGTACACAGCGAGGCACAGGCAAAACGAAAATATATTAGGAGTTAAACTTTGAACCATAACATGACAGACTACACAGACTATTATTATTATTATTAGTAAGTAACTATAAAATATAAAATGTTTAGTATTCTACATATTGAAGATATATCATTGGAAGAATTAAACTTCTATCAACTTTATTTTATTTAAAACATACTTTTTGTTACAAATGTTTAAGTTTCGTTCATAATGTATATTACTTTGTTATGATAACATAACGCATTTTTATTTGAATTCTATATTTAGAAAGCGTGATGACTATACTTTTTTTTTTGTAATTTTACAAAATTATGACTAATATTCATTTGCTGTGTAACTGAATATTTTTTACTGTAATCTGCAAAATCATTTATAATATAAAATAAAGTATATATACAAATAAAAATGTTGCACCTACTACAATATATCTATAGATCTTGTAACTATACATTTCACACGTACTATAGCATTTAGGTAACAACATATAAAATACTTCTTTTTACAATATTTTTATGAAATTGATAAATACACCTATTTTCAAACATTTTTCAATAATATTGTATGGTGATGATTGTGAAACATATAAATAATACAATCATTTACCTCGAGTTGCCTCAAAAGTATCTGCGATCAGTCATACTCTAAACTTCTCTCTGGATATAACGAGCTCCAGGTTGGGTATATAACAATCGTCCAGGAACATTAGCACCAGAAGCGCTAACATATGTACCTGGTGGTGGTGGTGGATATGGAGCTGGCGGTGGTTGCGGTGGTCTTACTGGATATCCTGATGTAATTCCTCCAGTTTTAGCACCCTGTTATCAAATTTTTTGTTAAGATGATGCATTATTATGGAAATATAATACTTAAATATAAAAAGATACCTGTGGAGGTTGCTGAATTGGAATAGCCCCACCATGAACAGTAACATGACTACTTGGCCTTAAATAAAATTTATCTTCTGCATAGGCACCTTTATGGTCCAATGAATGCAAACTTGTAACATATGCTAATAAAAGAATAGTATTGTAGGGATTTTATTAATTTGTATAATTTTAGATCAATAAAAATACAATTATATACCAGATTGATGTGTCGACAACGTTGCTCTATTGCCTGAGAGATATACTGATTTAGTCGGTTCAGGTTCGCGGGACGGTTGCGATGTTGATGCAGAATAACTATAAACACTTTGACCAGTAGGGGCTGAATAAAAATTGGAGGCGGAGTACTGATTATTTTCTGTAAGAAAATGCATAAAATTTCAAAATTGAGGATCAGAAATGTGAACGTTGTTGTTGATGGCTTTGTAAAGAAAGAGCATGGAAATTAAAGAAGGTTTATTCACTCACTGTTCCAGAGAACAGCTCGGGAATCGCCAGATCTCCTAGCTGCTTCCTCAGATTCTATACAGGTACAAACATCTACGTTTAATACTCTCTTTTCTCTTTTTTTCATATTTCTTTTTGTAATTGTAACTTCTGTATTTTTATATACTTACTGGAAGGTGGAGGATTATAGTTTGGAAGCGAAGGCGTTGGTTTGTATCCATAACCAGCATGATATGGGGAGGCTGTTGGAGGTGGTGATGGACTATGTGTCCTCTTTAATGGCCCCTGGAGAAAAACATCTATAAGTAAGTTAATTTTTTACAAATAAACAAATTTGATATACTTACAGTTGGTAATAAAGTATGTGTTGGTGCACCTACAGCTACTTTGTAAAGTGGACTATTGCTTCTTGGTAAAGGAAGAAACAATTGTGGATGAACTACTCTAGGGCCTGCTCCAGGGTATCCCCCTACTGCTGTTAAAACTTCAGAACATACACTGTATAACAAAAATAATCAATTATGATATATCATTAAATGTATACCAATATCCCATTTGATACCGTTTGATTCCAATATATTTTAAGAAATACGGTATAAACCTTGTTTCTTTGATTAATTGCCGTCTCCTATTATCATCTTCATTTAAAACTTTCTTCAGTTGCAAGAATAATTGATGTTTTTCATCTTTTAATTGCGAAAGCTCATTTTCTAGATTTGATATTTGTTCTCTAGTTTCACCTAAAGTCATTACATCTTGTTTTTGTTGCCGTTCTCTTTCTTTCCTTAACCGTTCTTCTTCTGCATCTGCTTCCTGTTCTGTACATTTAAAATAAAAAATTAGAGTAAAAGTGAAAATCTAATGGCAATTTCCTAAAAAGAAGGTTACCTTGTTTCTTCCGTTGTCTTTCTCTTGTAATATGAGCTTTTAATGCTCGCCACATTTGTTCACTACGTTGAGGAGGACCGACGATTACTGCCGGCATGGTTAATTAATTTTTTTTCGATTTTAAAATAATGCAAATTCGTTACTATGTAATAATAAACCTGTCAAGACATATTTTTTGTATACGTTATGGATAACGTTATGGATACGTTATATAGACAGTTTGGTCACAGACTATATATTGGATAGATTTCGTATCAAACGAGGTATACACAAACTTATTGTACAACTTGTAACGTCGACTTTAGACTTAAAAACATTGTTGTATCAGATATCAGTGTATATGAGCGAGTGATTTTCAAAATGTGGGATATGAAAAAGCATTGCATATTACATCTGTACTATGTAAATTCTGAGCCTTGTTAGTAGAGAGACACGAAATTCCATATTTCATATTCCATAATATATATTAAACCGTGTTCTGTACAGTCGATATTTTATGTCCATAAGTTCAAGTCAGAATCTGGAAATGTGTGGATGATGTGATTGTATATTTTTTATGTTGGTGAGAAATTAATGAAATTAGTGAGAAACATTTACATTATAAAATATACATGAATTACAACTAATAATATTTCTAATGAATAAAAGAATTTAGTAAGTTACATACTTTTTATTACTAAGAAACTTACCGTATAATAAAAATAATTTTTCTTCTTAAAATATACACTCCTTTTAACGAGTTACAAATATTAAAAGTGCATTTGTCACATACAGTTGAAATATATTTGTTATATATTCTTATACCTAACCTCAATCTCTGGCTTTTTTATGTAGAAATCAATCTTGGTAAAAGTTGGCGATGATTTAGTTAATATAAAGGATGTATATAATATGGTGTTTTTTTTACAGCTCTTAACAGTGTTAAGTAACAAGGTTTTTGAAAAATACTTTTTCAAATACATTAGAAAATATGGCACACTATAAAGGAGCAGCCAGCGAAGCTGGCCGAGCAATGCAATTGATGAAAAAAAGAGAAATTGCTCAACAAGAAATAGAATTAAGGAAAAAGAAAATAGAAGATGACCTAAAGATTCATAACATAGAAAATAAATTTGCAACTCATTACAATGCAGTTGAACAACAGTTGAAAACCTCTACTATTGGTTTAGTCACCTTAAATGAAATGAAAGCAAAACAAGAGAATATTGTAAAGGAACGTGAAAGAAAATTAGCACAAAAGGAACGTGAAAAGGAACAAGAAAAAGAAAGAGCCCTAGCTGCAAAGCAAGCTGAAAAAAATAAGCAGAAGAAACAAATACAAGCTTTGTCGTTTAATTTAGATGAAGATGAAGTAGAACTTTCTGAAGAGGAGGTAGAATCAAAAGCAGAAACTTTAAAAGATAATGATATTGGACCAGTAATAAAAAAAATAAAGAAAAATCCAGATGTAGATACAAGTTTTCTACCTGATAGAGAAAGAGAAGAAGAAGAGAACAGATTAAGGGAAGAATTAAGACAAGAGTGGGCTAGAAAACAAAATGCATTAAAAGAAGAAGAGATTGAAATTACTTTCAGTTATTGGGATGGTTCTGGACACAGAAGAAGTGTTATTATGAAAAAAGGTAAAGGTTTAATTATTATAACTAATATTTTTTAAATTTATCAAAAGAATGATTGTATACTAATTGTTATTAGTTCGCACTGTTGGTAGGTAATTCCATTTATCAACTTCTTCAGAGATGTTTAGAAGTTTTAAGACGTGAATTCAGTGAACTTAAAACAGTCATGGCTGATCAATTAATGTATGTCAAAGAAGATCTTATTTTGCCACATCATTATACATTTTATGATTTTATTGTAACAAAGGTAAATGTAGTATAAGAAAGCCATGTTTATATACCTATATGTGATATTGTTAAAATGAAAAATTATTAGTCGATTCTTTTGCTAGGCAAGAGGAAAGAGTGGGCCTCTTTTTACATTTGATGTTCATGATGATATCCGTGTTATGCATGATGCTTCTGTTGAAACAGAAGAATCTCATGCTGGAAAAGTATTACTTAGGTACTATTTATTTTAACATTATTTGTGATGTTTGTATGTATATGATTAATTATATTTGATTACGTTATGTTATGATTTCAGATCTTGGTATGAAAGAAATAAACATATATTTCCTGCCAGTCGATGGGAACCTTTTGACCCAACAAAAAGTTATGATAAATATACAATATCAGATAAAAATAGGAAAAAAGATAAAATTTAATGAAAGATAGCTTGTATAGGAAATAATTGTACAAAAGAATTAATACATATTGTGTTCAGTAAAGGAAAATTGTTATTTTAGGAGAACTTTTTGTTTTGTTAAAAGTATTACATAATCAATAAATATTAATACCTGTATTTTAACTATAGAGAGTTCATAGAAATTTATAATTTTAAATTCCTTAATTACGTAGTATGAATAGGCACCGCAAACTAAATATTATGTATCCTGTATATTTCGAATAATGTACAGAAATTTCATAAAAAATATTTCATATATATTGTAAATAATATATCTATTACTTAATACACTTTGACAAAGTTGTAACAGTATGAAGTTAATTATATAAATTTAGAAAAATGATCCATTTTACATGTTTAATTCGTTTTCAGCGATATTTACAGTTGATGATGTATTAATAATTTGAGTTTCCTTTATTACTTCATCTATAAGATCATTATAAATATCCTGCACACTTTTTATTGTTGACATATTACCAAATGTCGAAATTGCATTATTTATATCAAATATACTATCATTTTCTTTTAAAGATGCTTGTTTATTAAATAAATTTTCCTGAAAAATCTATTATTTTAAAATAATGTTTTGATTAATTTGAACTTTTTCTAACTCACTCTTTTATTCAATTTTAATAACATTTCTTTCATCTCTGCATTCATCATATATGGATTACTACTAGAATCTTCTATTACATTATTTATATTTTCAATATAATAAGTTGAATCAATAAACTCCCATTTATCCTTTCCGGTAAGAGATAAAGTTTGAGAAAAATAAATGAAAAATTGTAATTCTCATACAGTACGATTATTAATATAACTTACTTTGCTATCAAGATTTAAAAGATTTATACCATCTTTATTTTGAAATAGTCGCCGTTTATAATTATTTGTCTCGATCAATATGTTCGAGTCGTTACATTTACGAATTTCTAGCTTTTGCAATTTTATAAAATACAATTTTTTTGTTAGACTTTTTAATTATGTAAATAAACGTAATATTAGATATATAGATATAAAATATATACTATTTAAAATATCCAATAATCTCTTGATTAATATATTATTATGGAATTCTTTCGTGCATTATAACTTTATTGTCATACCTGTATTTAGCGTTGTATATTTGGGACATAAATAAAAGAATTGCCGCGTATTTTCTGCTAATTTACCAGTTTCAGATGGATTCGATTCTAACATTTTTTCTAGCCGTTTTCGATTTTCATATTGATACAATACAGTTTCTTCGATTGCTTTCTGCAGTATGATTAAGACATTTTCGCTTACAGTGTTAAAAAAATGATCTGTGTTTCATTTTACAATACAAATAATTTACTTTTACTTTATCGTTCATTACGTGTATAACGTTATCAAGATTTTCTACTTCTAAAATTTCTTTTCGTATACATTCATCTTGCGCAGCAATATTTGAAATATTAATGTCATCATCCCATTCACTTCTGAACAATTCTTCATTATTATGTAACAACTCTAATTAAGTACAATTTGTTTTACCAAATCTTATGTATGTATGTAACGAAGTACATAGCGAAAAATGTTGAGATGTACAGTAGAAGCAACATCAAATCGAATATTTAAGGAATTATTTCAGGTTAAATAGTTTACATAAGTATATAGAACATAGTAAATAGAATAAATACTTTTGGAACGAATTAATAAGAATATAACAATGAAAATGCAACTTTTTCTATATGTCAGCATTTGTTCGTTTCTTTTTTTATATCGTCACTAGAGTTAGGTAAGACAAAAGTACCTTTGTTTGCTTTCCATGAAATTTCCATGTTTTCTATTTGGTCTTCCGTGGTTGAAAGTTCAGAAAGATCTTTTGTAACTGAACTCATAGATGTTTCCGTCGTAGGAAGACGATCGGATCTTGGAGATTCTATTGGCGGCGTTCGACTCGAATCTTTCGACGAGGTTTTGTCATATTGCGATACAAATTTCAGCATAAATTGATTTTCAGTAATATCCATACGAGCACCTATAGAATGGTCTGATTTCGACTTGATTTCGGATGGAACGGGTGAATGACCTCGTCGTTCGACACTAGGATTAGCCGAAGAGGCGCGTGATGATTGATTGCTATTGATTTTGCGGCGCGATCGTAATTGCGCTTCGTACTCTTCTTCGTCACTGCTACCCTCCGTATACAATTCTTCCCCTGATATCCATAATTCTTCTTCTTCCTATAGAGATGTTGAAATTTGAGTTATTCAATCAATATCCGTTTATTTTCCAAATTATAAGTATTAAACGGCAACTTTGCAGGATTTGTTACTTCACCTCCTTTTTTATTTTGGCGAGTTGAGATTGTACTGCGGTTTTCATTGACTGTTCATGCAATTTTTGATTCTTCGTTACTTTCTCAGCCATCCTATTATTAAATATATCACGATGCTATACAAATAGATAATCTTGTAATTTTACACATGCGAATATTGTATGGAAAATGAAGAATATATATTTAGCATCAAAAAGATCATTGATGAGTAAGATGTTTAAAGAATTAACAGAAATGTAATAATCGTGATTTTTCTCGATAAGATTAGTGTAAAGTTATCATTGGTCCTTTGCGTCTGCCTTCGAAAGAAAATTGCTGGGAAATCGAATGCGATTGCGTTTATAGAATTTTTCAAATTTATTTGTGAATGGAGATCAATTCGACGAATGTATATGAAGTGTCCTTGAACTATGAAAATCTAGAACGAGGGTGAAATAGGTCAAGGTTACGTGTCACAATAAGTGCAAACGATCACTTATAGTTGTTATGATTTGAAATTTACCACAAAAGTATTTTTTTGGATAACTTATCAATGTTATCATATTTCAAGGACACATGATAATTTCACACTTAACTTTCAATGTCGGTGTTTGTTTATTTGTATTTATTTACTTATCTTTGTAGTGCTATTAAAATTAAGAGTACTGTTTTTTATCAAATGTGACCAGAAATTATTTAACAAGTAACATCACTATTATGAAACTGGATGTAGATAATTATTTTGCGAACTTAATTCGAAAAAATTTTTATTTAAAAAAAAAATTGTTAATGCACAGTCACGAATTTTTGTGCAATTTAATCATTTAAATGATTTTATTGGCGAATTTTCAAAACATTACCTCGGTCTTTCCGGTCTCACGTTTCTTGGAATCAAGTACAGTGAGGAAGAACGAGATTCACGTGGTAATTTTCGTCTAATTTTGGTTGTGCAATGACTCTCAATAATGACAGGTGTTATCGAACTGCATCTTGAAGATTTAATTTGCGCAATTAATATTTTCTAGTTTTGAAATGTTCATTTACAACATTACTGGGTTTGTTATTACGTTGTGTTTATCAGGCATGTGACGTTTTATTATTCTTGTATTACAGACCGATTCACAAGTATAAAACGTTTTGATATTTATTTCTTTGGGTTTTTTGTTGTGCTATATTAGTAAGCACTTGAAAGCTGTTCGAGACACTGCATACTGGCTTTGAAATCGCGACAGTAGCGGCGCCTATGGCCAGATACAGCTCGATATATAAATAAACGTATTAGCTCGCTTGCGCGATATCCCATGTGCTTCTCTACTATAATTGTGATTTTTAATATCATTAACCGTACTTTAGTTATAAAGGAAGGAGAAAAAACGTGACGCCTACTTGTTGGAACATTTTTTAAGTAACTTTAAAATATCATAAGTTGATATTAACGAAAATGTCTATTTATATTTAACAGTAATTCTTATTATACGAGTATCATGTAATATTAGCATTATTAAAATTTTTTAAATTACGCTCGTTATGATTACAAAGTTGTAGATTTAATACAAGTAGGATCCATGTATGTAATATCTTCTGGGAAATGATCCATGATGATAAATCTTTTTTCGTTAGGTTCATTTAGATTGTCTAAGAATCCAAACCAATAAATTACAAGTCCTGGACCAAATCTGTTCCAGTAGCTTAGAAATTGTTCTTTGATATATTTCTGATGTATTTCCGTATTTACAAATCTTGCCTTAGATTCTATCCAGTTAATTACAAAACCATTTACTGCAATTGGTACTTCAAGCTTGAAGTCTGGAGTTTTATCGCATCCCCTTGATCTTAAATGCTTCTCATTACGAAATGCAAGATTTCGTTCTATTAAGTAGTTTTGCAACTTTAATTCATATTCCTGACCTACAGAACTACAAATTTAATTTATAAGATTATGCACAACTGACTAATTTAAATACTTAATGGCATAATACGTACGTTCCCACAGCATCTGATATAGGGCCATACAAATTGTCATATAATATACACTGTAAAACATTATTTAATTATTATACAGTACAATTATTTCTTAAGTTAGTAAATTTATTAGCTATTTTAAATTTATTACCAAATAGACTTCATATGCAAGATCTTTGTCCTGTATGAGGGTAGTATCCTTAAATAGTTTACTAACTTCATTTCGGGAAACTAAAAATATGTTATCTTTTATAATTCAAGAAGAATTACATATTGTTGTAAGGTATTTCAAATCATATATAAATTACCATTAGATTCATCTTTTCCACAATGTTTTTCAAGAACATTTCTGGCTAATAATGCAGGTGGTGCACCAATATCCTTTGCCATTTTCAATAAAATTCCAACAGGTTCTCCATTTTGCACAGCTTCTATATAACTATTATTTAAATTATTTAATAATGACAGTGTATAAAATTCTGCATATTAAAAATATAATGAAAGATATACGTACGTATCATAATAGTTTTTATTATTACCAAATAACTTGTTATGATTAATTTTCATTCTGTGTTGTACTTCTAAAGATAATATACTGTATAATGTATGTATTGGAATCCTAAATAAAAGAAAAATTAATGCTTTATTACAGTGAATAATAAATAAGAATTGGTTTTGCCAAAAATAACCTTACTCGCTATACTTCTCTTTTAAAATATCCCTACAATCCTTTGATAAACCTCGAAATTTTCGAATTGTTGCCACTATATCGTTGTATAATTCAAGCTTCATCTTGTACTTTTATTTTATAAGTCCAAAATAAATTTCCTTAAATTATTTCAACTTTCTTTTAACATTATCGTATAATTGTATACTTGACATTGATACTTTCAGAAACTTCTTCATGGATACTATCCTAGAGATGTAAACTCTTGGTATTTATTGACAGGAAGTATATATTTTTCAGTATTATCATTTGAAGTTTGAGATTATATTAATTTTGCGGGAAATTTAAATTTATCATTTAAGATCAAATAACCGTAGCCCGTTATTTTTTTGTCTTTTATAAATCATAAAAAGTACTTGTTATAATTATTTACAAAAATTAAGGTTGTGATCTTGATATTTTATGAATTTATCTTGGAGTAATAAATTGCGATAGTGGAATACATTAATAGGCTGTTAGTGACTACTTTCACTTAGTATAAGAAAGGTTGAAGTAAGGTTAGAGAATTGTGGAGTGTGTTAGTTGTTATATTTTGTTAGTTTTATTGTAAGTTTGTTAAATTTAAAGTATATATAACAAAAACAAAACTGTCTACGCAAAAATTCAAAAAGAAGGACATAAAAACTCGAATATTTATACTCTTAAATAAGTATAAAGATAATAGCATTTGATAGCATTGACAGATTTGGTTAATTTGCCATTCTATTTTATATTTTAGTTTTGTAAAAATAATGAATAAATATAAAAATTCAAAAAAAAAATGTAGTGTACAACAAGAAAATAGTAAAACTAACAATGTACAAGAAGGTAATTAATTAATATTATTTCTATAAATATAATTAATTAACTTTTAATAATGTAAATTATGAGTTATAGGTTCACTTAAACAAAGTATGAAGGTTGATATAGGAAATAATTCGCCTCAACATTCTTATGATTCACGAGTTTGTGGTTATAATACACCAATTGAAAAAAAGGATTATGTAATATATGATGTAGAAGATTCTCCTGAATTATATTATCGGTGTAGTCCAACTTCAATATCTTGTACTCAAGATGGAGGTAATGAAATTGCTTGGGATTGGCAAACATCTAGTACTAAAAATTCTTGTGATAAACAAACACCATCAAACAGTCTCATTGAAACACCAAAAAGAACCAAACAGTTGCAAAAGAAACGGAACTCTAATTCTCCATTACTACAAAAGCCACTTAAAAGGAAGCAGATGAAAATGGAAAATATAGAAAATATTGGAAAACTGACAGCAGAATTGAAAGCTTTAAGCGAAAAGATGAAAAGCATGCAACAAAATTGTGATAATCATAATATTGAAAATGAAGATAATACAAACTTTGAAACTAGCAGTACGCTAGTAATAGAATTGGAGAGCAATAGTAGTGACGATATGATAATGGATTGTAAACCAAAAATGGATTCTATTGCTATTAATAGTAATAACAAAAACCCTGCAAGTTATGCAGATTTATTTGATGATTCAGTTGATGATTCAATGGTAAAATGTAGTCAAGAAATTGAACAAAAATTGAACTTAGGTAAAGATAAAAAGAATGAAATAATAGAATTATCTACAATAAATGAGAAAAACGAATTGTCTTCTACACCTAAAAAGAAGACTTACTGTTTAATCACATCTAATACCTCTAGTGAATGCTCCGAAAGTTTTAATATCTCTAGAACTTCTTTAACTAGTACAAATGGTCATTTAAAAACATATTCAAATAATTCAAGTAAAACGAATTCTACCATAAATGTTTCAACATTTAATTCCAAGAATATCAGGAATAATGTTACAAATGTATCGCATGGAAAACAAACATTGCAAGATAAGAGTATGTCAGATTTTCCAGATGATTCCTTTGATGACTGTTTAGCAACTTGCATAGAAGATGATAAATTATTGTCTAGATTATCAGAATATGACTTTAATCCTTCAAATTCAGACCATAATACAAATCACTCCAAAAAAGCATTCAAACTTATTTCTAATCCAATAATTAATAAAAAAATGCCAAGTAATTTTGCTACGAAATTAGTAACCCCTAGTAAAAGTAAGCTTTTTACAGATGATTTAGTAGACGAAGTTGAGACTATAACTGATAAAAAAGTAATACAAAATTCTTTTCCTAGTAAAAATTCCTTAGAAAACAGAAAATTTTTTAAAACGAAATGTTTATCAGATCTATGTTCTTATCAAAATAAAAACGCATCAAAAGTCCGTTCATATTTGACTTCATCAGTAAGTACTTCATCATCAATTGTAAAAGGTCAGAACCCATATAAAAATAATAATATTCCATCGATTAATGGTATGGAAAATGCGCATGATATTAACAGATTAAACGAAAAAGAAGGTGGCAATTGTATTGTTAAATACAAATCTACTAGCAATTTATCTAGCATGAAAGAGTCTCAGCCAGTACGATGTACTCCAGAAGAAATAGAAAGAAAACGGCTAGAGGCAAAGATGAGACTCGAGGCAAAGAGAAAATTACGACATACGAATAGGAGATCAATTGGTACTATATCAGAAAATCCAGAGGAAAAGTCTGTAAAAAGGTGAAAGACTGGTATTCTTTAATTACAGGAACCAATGAAATTACCTCTCACTATGTCGTAATACCCTATTGTTCTATGTACAATTATTGTGCCTGTTGTTCATTCCTCTGTGATTCCAACTGCACCTAAATATAGAGCTATTAAATAAAAAAAGTTTTTTTTAATACAGAAAGATTTTTTAAATATTACCTAGTCGCATTAATAATCTTAGGTTATTCTTAAAGAAATTAGTATCACCCTGCGGATAACACGGATGGTAAATAATACTTGTCATGTTAAAATACTACGGGTATGTTAAAAAATATATTTATTTGATTGTAACATATATTGTAATGTGTACTAATTTTACAGAATAAGTTTAAGAACTCAGAATAAATGCCAAATCGTTTTGTAAACCTGTTTATAAAAGTATTTTTATTTATCTTTCATGTAAGTGTACATTATGTAGTGTCATTCCATCGCCTGATACAGTTGAGTATATACTACTAAAAATAGCACATTCAGTACAATCTATTTACATATTATTGGTAAAGAATTGGTAAAAAATTTGTATTTTCGAAATTTTCTACTTAAACTTTGTGCTATAGGAATTCTTTTAACGAACTCAGAACTATTAAAACATTCAAATAAATTATTATTTTTGAAAGATACAACATTTAGAAATGTCTCGTAAAAGCTTCTACCACTTAGGAAATCGCGCGAAACCAGGTATGTTCAAAAGCAATAGCGTTAACGTGGTTATCGAAAGATTTAAGTAAATATCTATAAACAATTACGAACAAAGTAAAGAATTTACATAAGTCTGCTATAAGAAAAAATAATAATAAATCACGTAAATATTTAAGAGCAACTGTTATAGCGCATGTTTAGTGGTCGAGCGCCATTACTCGAACGTGTATTTAATCGATACACACGTGACGTCAGACTCGAGCACGTCGCGGTGTTTCCACTCGCGCACGTGAAACAATTTTATGATCGGTAATAAATTCTTTCCTATAATACGAGCAAATTTAAACGCATTGAATATTCAAATATTTGAATATGTGATATTTCAATTTGTTCTACGCGCTTTATTTTCGCGCACGTTATCGTCCATCCCCACCATACGTGTTCGACGAATCAGAAGTTGCGCTGCCGCGCATACCTGTTCCTGATTGGTCGAGCGATTCGATCGAGAAACGGCAGCAAGCTAGTCGGCCAGCGACGAGCATGGGAAGAACACGTGTCATTTGCATTGTTGCCCTCGATTCGGCGAGCTCATACGTCGACTCACACGATTCTACCACCACTCCTGCCGACGTCCTCACCACCAGTGACACGAACGTTGTTGGTAACGCCACCAGCGTCGCTACTACCACCGAGAAAAAGGCATCGGCTTCCCCTTCCGTGGAGGTGGTTGACAGCTCGAAAATCGCAGTACCATCGCGTACACCGAGTACAGTGCCCGATACAGTGCGAGATTTATCAGCGTACCCCACCGGCCTGTCACGATGCTACTATCGGTGATCGCGCTCCTATGCGCCGGCAGCAGTGCAGAGGTGTTTACGAACACGTTTCTCGTGAAAATGAGGCAACCTGCGGAAAGACATGTTGCCGATCGTGTGGCAACTAGAAATGGATTTTTCAATCTTGGACCGGTAAGTTTTTCGACCTTTACTCGTAAAAATAATCGTTTTTATCATAATGATATTATGAGAGAGTCGAAGAAACCTTGTTGTCCATATTTTAATACAAGATACGCGAGTTATTTGTTTCCAATGAATCTATGAACAGAGTATAAATTTACTTTGGTTAGAATAAATACGGTTACGCCGAGTATCGTTCTTTAGTGAGATAGTATTAGAATCGAGAGAACGATGGAATCGATCGTGAAATAATTTCCACGATATAATTATCACGCAATAATGCTAGGCCACAAAACCACGAGTTCTTGACACTGACATATATCGTCGAATGTAGCACGTACACGACCGTTGTAAGGAAATTGCTTATCTGGGATGAAGGAGTGTTGCTCGGAGCGTGGATAGGGTGAACATGCTAGGATAAGAATGAAATTTCTCTTGGACGATCGATAAGTTTGCTCAGAAATAAAAAAATGTTTAAAAAGAACGCCACTGTATTTATATGTTATCGTTTGGGTTCCAGTCGAACTTCCCCTTAGATATATACATATACACATATGTATATACATACCAAACATACAATTCATGGAAGCAATAAAGTTGTTAAACGACGTAAACAAACATATTTAGCGTCGATATTCTCGCTGTTTCCGATTTAAATTTTAATGAGAGAATAAACGCACAGAGGAATGTTATTATTACATGGGTCGTTGAGAAGCCACATTCATCAATTACGTAAATTGGAAAATACAGAAAAGCGATGATGTTATAAACGCTGTTTTCTAAATTTTCATTTGAATTTGCTGTTATTTGTATGAAATAGTACATTTTTCTAATAACTTATTCGTGTACTTGTGTAACGAAATTAAGAAATTTAAGAAAGATAAAATTGATCTGTTTAGCTTCAGAGAGGCTCATACGTATATACATATATCTTTTCGTTTTATAATTATATATCTTCTTTTAAATCTTCAACATATCGATATGATCGTTGAATCATAGGACAAAATTCGTTTTTTAATTTTCTTGATACGTTTGTTGGTTTAATCGTTGAAAAAGTCTCCGCTGGCCCTGTTTATTCTTGCTCCAGTTTACTGTTGATTTATATCGACGCGAAATCGTTATCAATTGGCCGCATGAACGACCGATATTCACCGCAGGTATGCCGAATCTACCAGAGGCATTGATTTCGTGGCCCGTTGTCACGAACAACCACCCGCATTATCGTGAAAACGTGTTCGAAACAGTTGCTCGACGTCATAAACACGTAGGATACGTACTAACGATAAGATTAATTTTGCTCGCAGAGCGGTCTTGTACCAAGAAGAAGAGTTTTATCTAGCACCGTGTCCATTCACTTATTTTCTCATGTTTCAAAGATTATGGAAAAAATTCTTCGAAATTCCAATGTGAAAAAGATACTCGCATCGTCATAGATTTATCTATTCTTAGCATATCCATTGAAGTGTCAATTAATTGGCTAGCGTAGCTGGATCTCTAATTTGCTTTAATCGAAGTGAAAACATCAGTTTATGGTCAGACAGCGCAACAGTGAAAGCGACGCGGCGTGATCCAACGCCTACGTGGTAAACGTTGCGTAGGCATTGTTCAATATAGCTAGCATTTCCCCTAACTATTTTGCTTTCATTACACGATAAAGAGCGTCCGTTTACCAGAAAAATGATACATATTTTCGACGAAAGCGAACGACAGCGAATAAAAGGCTATAACTTCCATTTACGAGTATTTATAAACGGTAGAACTTTTGCGAATGAAATATTCCCTCGTCAGACGAATCTTTTCCCTTTCGTTGCTACAAACAACGACTGAACCAAAATATTAAGATGTTTTTCCTTTCTGGAAAACTAATTTTATTACTATTCGTTAAACGATGTTTTATTTTGCGCTCGTCAAAGGGACACGTGTATTCGTGAACTCAATTCGGGCCGTGTGATCTCGTTGAATGAATTTCCGAGAATTTTCTCGCTTCCGAGGGTAGTTTAACTAAAAATTCCTGCCGGATGTTAACGGTACGCGCGTAACAGGCCACGCAATTAAAAAGCGGATATGTACGTTAGAGTAATTAATTGGTTCGACGATAAGAAAACCTTTTCGCCACGAAGTTTGCCCGCAGTCTGTAATTACAAGCATGAAATTGAGTAACGATAAAGATATTCTTGCGAGGTTCAAACAAGGGGAGAACGAGACGATAGGAATGTTCCTCGAAGTTCTATTAAAATAGGAGAAAAGTTCTCACGGGGGAAAATCAACGACTAACAAGACGGCGAAGGCAGGTTTCAAATTTTCGTTGGTTCTTGCGAAACGCCACTCGAGGGTACAAGTTCTAATCGGAAGGCTGGAGGAAGGGTCTATCTTGTCGGATAAATTGCGTTAGTCGTAGCTCGGTGTGACGTCCGCAGGTTATTTCCTTTTATTGGGTTCGTCGGACGAAAGTTACTGGCTCTTCTTTGTCTCGGAAAAGTCCACTCCTTCGTTTCGTTACCGGTTCACCGATAATTGTACCCCAGTTCGTACCTTGTAACATTTAGTTCAACGTACGTTATCGTTTATCATCGTCAGTAAGAATAATTCTGTTTTATTTTTGCCTAGTAGATGGCCGAAGCTAACGAGAATTGTTTCTGCTAACGAGCAGTAACAAAATATCGGAGCTTCCAGGCATTTCTCGTAATCTGTGTAGGCAGCAGTTCACCGCATTGCGATGTATTTTATATCTCCGATAATCGAGGATAAGTCAAACTTTCGTTACGCTCATTTTTAACGTGAAACTTTCCAGTATTGAATCGTTTAGAATAAAAGAGACTTTATGCGAGAAGTTTGGGCAAACATTTTCTTTCGTTCCGTAATATCTATAATGCCTCGATTAAAGAGACTCTTTTTTAATTTTGTAAGTAAATGCGGAAGGCTGAAAATCAGAGTGCTGTGAATCAGACCATTGTAATTTTTGATAAAACAGCGTTCCGCCTCTATCATTGTAAAAAATTCGTTATATTTTTATGTATTGTATTGTGTTACGTATTATATTGCGGAATTAGAGCTACGATGCTTCAGAGAGTCAGAGTACACGGCTAAACCTAAATTCTCAACATCTTGCCTTACTGCATGATAATCTTCAGCCCTCCATATATTTAAAGACCGGTTAAAGGAAACACGAGAAGTTGACCTAGAGAAATTGCATGTATCTTGAAACGCGGCAGATTTAGATTTACGCGTCTTAATTAATAGTTCGTTATAACATGTTATGTTTGTTAATGTCGCCATTTCAAGTTTCACGACACCGCGTAATCTTATACGTCTTGTCGCGTACGTTTCCGCCTGCGTTTAATATCAGGTTGTCCGAGAAGTGTCTTTCCTTTACGGACACGTCTTTTACAACGATGCGTCTTTATACAAATATGAAACCTGATCTGTCGAACGTTGTGATCTTCATTTTGATAAAACAAAATGGATCATACGTAATTCGATAAAATAATGTAAAACAGAAAATGTGCATCTATTATCATCTTATGAAACGAAAGAAACTTTTCGGACGACCTAATACATTATCAGATTTGTCTGTCGTTCTACGCGGTAAGACGTTCGTTAACACTTTACCGACCGCTAACGATTCAACGGCATACGCACGTCCGACCGGTATCTCAGTCACAGATTCTCCCTGGCTCCGGCTCTGTTTCGGCTTAGACTCTTCAATACCATTCTTTACGTTCATCGCGAACGGTAAGTTTTTCGAATCGATATAAAACTGTGGGAGCTTACAAAGCAACGCAACTGACGCAACTGAGCAAGGTACCTTGGTACTAAATGGCAAATTACTGCTCAAATAATGAGAAAGATTGTCGGCAACAAAAAGCCGATTAATAGGCTATCGGTCGGTAAAGTGTTAAGATACCGTTCAGTCTACGATCTAGCCATCTAGCAATCGGTGAATGATATTCTTAACCGAAGGGTAGTTAGTTGCTCGATAGAACAGTCGGTGAAATAGAATTTCTAAATGGTTTTGAAAGTCAGCCGATCGAAAATTTTCTTTCGGGTTCGTCAACCAACGTGGAGGGTCGTAAAGTCAATTGGGTAGAAAATCAATTGACAAAGATTGGCGAATATGACGATGGTTGGTCCGTAGTCGTGTAGGTAATGTAATTTATTCGATTTCCAGAGAATCGATTTCTTCTTGAACGCCATATTTACAACGGTCTGTGACGTTGTTTTATCTGATCGTTGGGTTTCCCGACCGTCTCACACGATTAATCGTCCAGTGACGTACACGCTGGATTATCACGTTGATCGATCGCCTCCACCGGCCACCGATTAGAACTGTCATCGTTGGTAACGACGGATTTTCATCGTCGCGAAGGGAATAAAAAGGGAGTAGCAAGCGAAAGGCTTTCGGGTCACGTATTGATAGATCGTTGCGTAATATCTTATGAATACCTTTTAAAGCGGATTCCATAGAGCAAGGAAACTTCACGAAGACGCGATAGTTTCCCTCCCGCGAATAATAAAAAGATTAGCCGAGAGAAGCCGCGTGGAATAATCATGTTAAATAGGTCGATCGATTGGAATGTTGCGGTAACGCCGGTAACCTTTCGATTTATCGTTGTAAAACTCGTGCGAAACCCTTGGAAAAATATGAAAAAGGCGGAAGCCTTATTCATCTTTGTTGTTTCTCGTTGTCACAGTCCGAAGAAAACGGATACAGAGAGGGAAAACTTTTATACTTAACGCGGTTCACAAACTCTGGCAATCTCCTCTATACGTTTACGCAATCGTGTTCTCAGGTTGAGGGAAACTTCGATAGAAACATTGCCACCAACTATGTCGTACTCCTTCGTTAATAGAAAATGTTTGTTAACACACTTTGGCAAGTGTAAACGAGCGTCATATCGCTTTGTCAATCGGCTACATTGTTAAATATAATCTAAGACATCGATCGTTTTTGTTATTTAAATAAACGATTGTTCAAGCATATTCGTCCAGCTACACTGCCAACAAGAAGTTCTACCGTGCTATTGTATTTATTACAAGGTTTAGGTATCAATTAATTAAATCCAAGTATATTAAACTTCGTATTTCGCATTTCGTAGTACTTTTCTCATTAGACGATGAAAACGAAATGTATTCCAGTGCTTTAATCGTATTCATAAAAGTACGAATTTGCATAAAGATCCGCAGTCTAGTTATACGTAAACGTAAGCCAGCAATAAAAGTATTCCGAATTACAGTTTAAGTTTATCTCTGTACGTAACGCAATACTTTAAGCGTTGGTCGTGACTACCCGTATGCAACGATGAATGATTACGCTAAATCGATTCATTTTAATCTCCATAGTTACGTACACCGTGCACCTGGTTTATTAATTGGCCAATGCGAAGATCGTTGGTCCAGTTTACGATGAAATCAGTCATATTTCGCAAATACGTATCTCGCGTCGAATACGACTATCTTTCAATCGATAGGTCGTTACAATGGTTATTTTTGCAACACAAGTTGTTAATTAAATTATACTTTGCGCGCGATTGAATGTTTCCACGGGAAGGATAGGAAATAAACTTACGAAATACGTAACGAGTACTCTCGTATCTGGAATCATACGAACTTTCGTTGGAATCGAGAAGATGAGACTCTTAACGAGCAAACGAAAATTATGAGCCAGTTAATCTACGAAGGTAACGTTGCCGAAGAAATACAAGTTTGCCGAATGAACTGATTCCTAGCTCTTTATGCCTGAACTTTGATCAAAGAATAATTACCCTGCTGATGGAATGGAATGGAATATTTCTTTTGATTTTAATGGCTCGACCTTCTATTTTAATATCATTCTGTTTATTTCCTTGTTCCGTTGACTTAATTAGTTGCGTGATACACGTAAAATCGTTTTCGTTTTATGAATATTAAAAAATGAGAGAATATTATTGCTGTAGAAGAGAAAATGTTAAAGCTTCTGATTGTTAATTTTTCGGTCAATTCCTCGTATGCCTGCATTTGAATTTTTCTTCGAAAATATCTTACTACGTAATTTCCATTTCTGTACACCTTCGATTTCATATTTATATTTCAAATTCTACATTCTACAAATAGGAGAAAATACTCGTTTCTCTCTCTCTCTTCATTCGATTTTTCCTAACTTCGAAATAGAAAATTCGTCCACAAATTTCTCAAAATTCGAGGCGTCGGAATATCCTCTTCCTTTTTAAATAGAAAATTACTTCCCTCTTGTATATACAAATTTATATAAATTTCCCGAAATTCTATTTGTCGGAATATTCTCTTCTTCCTGATGGTAGAAACTGGGCGTGACACTTTTCGTAGTTAAAACTTAATAGCTCGATTTTGGAAGCAATTTCCATTCTCCTGACAAAACAGTACATTTTAAGGGTAATTTTCTAAGTATGGCTAGCATGTGTGATATATCCAAAAACGCCCACGCAGCAGTTAAGTTTGTAAGGTCAAACAGACAATTGGAGATGACGAGTGCATCGAAAACGTACTTTATTCATGCACCAGTAATCCGAAAACGTTTCGCGTTGTATACGTGTTTCACGGTAGGAGTTGTGCACACATCGTAATGTTAAACAAGACACGTTCATTACGCTTCCTTAACCATACGTTGTTTATGCTGACTTTCCTTCCTCTCTCTCTCTTTTCTCCTGTAACTTTGTTAATATGTATATGTATGTAATATACGTATGTGTCACGAATGGTATCAGAATTGTGTAGGAAATGGAAGATCGAGGTTACAGTATGTCCTTTAACAACAGTGTTCTGCCACTGTGAGCTTCGAGAGACGTATACATTAACATTTTTCTTGGTTCTCTTATCTGAAGTTGCGTAATGCAAGTACATTGTATCCGCTACATTTTCAAAGAAACCTTTCTCGTATAGTATCTATTGAACTTGTCAGTGACCGAAGGTGGCGGCTTTCTAGTACTTTGCTTATATTTCTCCAGATGTTCTTTGTACGCGGATAGTTTATGCATTGGTGCGGTTAAATTGATTTTTCAACTCTATCTATCTATCTATTAACTGGATTAAGTGGGAAAAAGTTTTCACGGGCTTCCAATTTTTTCCTTCTGTTTAACCTTCGCACGCTTGTAACGATGTTTCACACGACGCGACGTCGTGTAAAAGCTTCCACGTTTCCGATAAACCGTAGGGAAAATTAAAGCGGCTGGCTTCCATATTTCTTCGCTCGGGCTGACCGCACGAGCTTCGCC